>NC_067138.1:30108348-30424098 GCF_903995435.1 Acomys russatus
CCCCCATAGCAGTTGAATACTAAATTAATTAAAAAAACAAGTAGCCTCCTTTATACAAGTGATAAACTGGCTGAGAATGAAATTAGGGGTGCTCTGCCTCCACCCACGGTCTAGTGGGGGAATCCCTGAAGGCCTGCTGCATGCCCTAAGTGAGGGTACTCTGTGCTCTGCCCCCACGCCCTGAGGTGTAACAGTGGCTCAGCCGCCATGCTCATCTCCTAGGTCATAGAGAGGGCAGGAGGAGGAGGGTGGTTCTCCATCTCACATCCACATGAGGGTGGGGAGGGGGCAGGATGACCCTGGGCGGTCCAGGACTGTACCAGCCAGGGATGCTGCAGAGAGGCCCTAGCTGGTCCCTTACCTATGACCCAGCCGTGAAGCCACCCAAGTAGTGGAGCCAGGACGTAAGTTATTGTCCACACTAAGGAGTCACGCTCCCCGTGTGCATTTTAAGCAAAGGAACCGTCTCGGGTTGTATGGGAATAAAACTTGTTTGAAATTTTGGAAAAAAAAAAAAAAGAAATTAGGGAAACATCACCCTTCCCAATAGGCACAAATAGTATAAAATATTTTGGTGTAACTTTAGCCAAGCAACTGAAAGACCTTTGTGCAAGAACTTTAAGTCTTCCAAAAAAGAAACTGAAGAAGATACCAGAAATTAGAAAGATCTCCCATGTTCATGGATCGGTAGGATTAACAGTAAAAATGGCGATCTCACCAAAAGCAATCTATGGACTCAATGCAATTCCTATCAAAATCCAACACAATTCTTTACATACCTTAAAAAACAGTATCAATTTCATATGGAAAAGCAAAAACTCAGGATAGCTAAAATAATTCTGTACAATAAAAGAACTTCTGGAGATATCATCCTCCCTGATTTCAAGCTGTACAACAAAGCAATAGTAATTTTAAAATACCCATGGTATTGTCATAAAAACAAACAGGTTTGTTAATGACATCGAATTGAAGATCTAGAAATAAAGCCACACACCTATGGACACTTTATTTTTGACAAAGAGACCAAACTATACAATGGAAAAAAATAAAACATCTTCAACAAATTGTGTTGGTCTAACCGGATGTCTGCATATAAAAGAGTGAAAATAGATCCATATCTCTTACCCAGCACAAGATTCAAGTCCAAGTGGATCAAAGACCTCAACCTAAGACCAGACACATGAAGTCTAATAGAAGAGGAAGTGGGGAAGAGCCATTAACTCATTGGCACAAGAGACAACTTCCTGAACAGAACACCAACTGCTCAGGCTCTAAGATGAAAAATTAATAAATGGGACCTCATGAAACTGAAAAGCTTCTGTATGGCAAAGGACACCACCAAAAGGACAAAACATCAGCCTACAGAATAAAAAAAAAAAATCATCACGAATCCACCATCTGACAGAACACTGATATTAAACACCAACAAAACAAACAACCCAACTTATAAATGGGGTACACAGCTACACTGGATTCTTAGCAGAGAAATCTCTAATGCCCAAGAAGAACTTAAAGAAATCTGTAATTTTTTTCAATTTGGAAGCAGAGATTCTGCACTTCCTGTTTTCTCAGCTATTTAATTTTATTCTTTCTCAGGTCTCTGATGGGGTTGAAGATCAGATAGTTCAGTTTTAAATTAAGCTTAGTTGTTTAGGGGTTAAGATGTTTTTAGGTCTAGACAGATGTTTTAAGTTGATAGAGATGAGATATGGTAGATATTTCTTTACATTCAGATTTTAGACTCATCAAGATAGGAAAGATGTTTTCTTCAAAGTTGCCAAATACAAACAGCCAAAACACTATGAATGTAACATTGATATAATTTCTGATTGTTTTCTGGTTTTTCCTGCTGTAGGTAGTTTATTTTATGTATGTGTAATAATATAAATGTATGCATCAAAATATTTAAAAAGAGAAATTTTCAATGTCCTTAGCTATTAGAGAAATGCAAATCAAAATGACTCTGAGATTCTACCTTGCACCTGTCAGAATGGCTAAGGTAAAAAACTCCAGGGACAGCTCATACCCATGAGGATGTGGAGCAAAGTAAACACTCCTCCATTACTGATAGGAGTATAAACTTGTACAACCAGTTTGGAGATCAAATTTTGCAGTTTCTCAGTAAACTGGGAATAGTTTACCTCAAGACCCTGTTATACCATTCCTGGACATATACCTAAAATAAGCTCCACCATATCAAAAGGATACTTGCTAATATATGTTTATAGCAACTTTATTCATAGTAATCAAAAACTAAAAACAACCTAGATATTCCTCAACCTATGGATGAATGAGTGAAGAAAATATGGTACATTCACAGAACGGAACATTTCTCAGCTGTTAAAAACAAAGACATCATGAAATTTGCAGGCAAATAGATGGGACTGAAGAGGTCCTGAGTATAGTAACCCAGACTAGGAAAAACTCACATTACAGGTACTCACTTGTAAGTGGATATTAGTACAGGATAATCATGCTACAATCCACAGAATCAAAGACTCTTAATAACAAGGAGTGCCTAACCGGGGGTGGAGGGGGGGCATGGTTAGGAGATCTTGAATCTCACTGAGAAGGGAAATAAATTATACATGAAAGGTGGATGAAAGGAAGGCACTTGGTATAGGAGGCAGTGGGGATGGGAACAGGAGAAATCAGGTAGGAGGGGGTGATGGAGGGAGAGAATAGGAGGAGAGACAACTGGATTAGGGCCACATCTCTGGGAGGAGCTAGAAATCCAGCACAATTGGAGACTCCCAGGAATCAGAACCGATGAGGGTGATCCTAGCTAAGACTCCTAGCAATGGAGGACCTGGAGCCTGAACTAGCTGTCTCCTGTAACCAGAAAAGACTTCCAATGGAGAAGCTAGGACACCAATCCAGCCACAAAACCTTAGACCCACAATTCGTCCTTCCTACAAGATGTGCATGGGGGAACGATGGATCAGTATTGAGGGAACAGCTAACCAATGACTGACCCAGCTTGAGACCCAGGCCAAGAGAAGGTGCTCACCCCTGACAGTATTAATGATGTTCTTCTGTACTTGCAGACAGGAGCCTAGCATAACTGTCATCAAAGAGGCTTCACCCACCAACTGATGGAAACTAATGCAGAGACTCATAGCCAAACATTAGGTGGAGTTTTAGGAGTCTGAAGGAAGAGGTAAAGGAAGGATTAAAGGTTCCAGAGAAATCAAGGACACCACAAGAAATTCTACAGAGTCAGCCTACCTGGGCCTATAGCAGCCCACAGAGGCTGAACCTCCAAACAGAGACTATACATGCAATGGATGTAAGCCCTTTGCACATAGATAACAATTGAACATCTGGGTCTTTCCATAGGACTCTTAAAGCAGAGCAGGGGTTGTCTATGACTATATTGCCTGCCTTTTGATCCCTTTCCCTTAATTGGGCTTCCTTGTTTAGCCTCAACAGAAGATGTGCCTAGTCTTACTGCAACATGATATTCCATGGCTGGTTGATATCCATGGGAGGCCTCCTCATTTCAGTAGAGAAGGGGAGGAGGAGTGTATGGGAGAAGAGAGAAGGTACGAGAGAGGGACTGGGAAGAGGAGAAGGAGGACAAACTGTGATGGGTATGTAAAGTAAATAAATACCTTAATCAAAAACAAAAATAAGCTATGGAATTGAGCAGAGATTTCTCAAAAGAAGAAATACAAATGTCTAGAAAATATATATTTTCAACATGGTTATCCATCAGGGAAACAATTTTTTAATTTTATTAATTTATTCATATTACATCTCGATTGTTGGCCCCCCTATTTCCTCCCATTCTTCCCTCCCTCCCACTTCCCCCCTTCTCCCCTTCCCTATGTCTGTGATTGAGGGAGACCTCCTCCCCCTATATATGCTCTTAGAATATCGAGTCTCTTCTTGGTAATTGCTATCCTTTCTCAAAACTAAGATTTCATCTTACTCTAGTCAGAATAACCAAGATAAACAAAATTGATAAATGCTGGCATAGATACTAGGAAAGGCAAACACATTGATGGTACTACAAAAATAATTCAGCCAGTTTGGGAATCATTAGTGAAGTTTCTCAAAAACTAGAAATAGATATATTATATGACACAGCTATAACCACTCCTGGCCACATCCTCAAAGGACTCTATCCAATAGAGAAACTTGCTCATTCATGCATTTGGTGTTGGTGTTCTACCCATCATAGCTAGGAAGCAGAAACATCCTAGATGCTTGTTAAATGATGAATGAGGAATAAAACTGTGGTATATTTATAGAATGCAATTTTGTCTAGCTGTAAGAAAAGCAAAATTGTGAAATTTACAGGCAAATGGATAGTACTAGATACAGCAATTCTGAATAAGATAACTTACACTCAGATAAGCAAGTGCTACATGTTTGATCTCATATGTGGATCCTTGCTTTGTATCTTCAGATATGTATCTTTAACTTGGGAATTAGTTGGAAAAAGTATTATTTAGGAAATTACTGAGTGGACATGTGGAGTTTCAAGGTAGAGGAAACAGAACGGTGCTAAGGAGAAAGGGGAATGATCGTTAGGGAGGCTTAAGTGAGCTGGAAAATAGGGCAGAAGGGTAGAGAGGGTGGAGGGATGGAAAACTTACACTAACAATCCCTGAAAAAGTTATATGGAAACATATCTTATGAATTTCATATGTAGATTGTGCACATATTTGTGTAAAACATATAAAATTACTTTAAATGCAGATATCTTGTATTGAGGGATAATATCTCTCCCAGACACCATAGGCTATCAAATAAAAAGCCCAGTGTTACACATGGTACTATCCCTCGGATTCCCCAATATACTGTAGGCTGTAGCTTTGCTCTTGGTAACAGTCTAGAAATTGGTGATACACCCATTGCTGTAGACACTGCATACTTGCGCTGGATTCTTCACCCCTGCAATCAAGTTTTCATAGTGCCCAAGGTGCAATGAACAGTCCTGGAGGAGAAACGTCATTCACAGTCATTACCTAACTGTGAAGCCTACGAGCTGCTATAATGATCATCCTTACAACACATGCCTAGTGGTACAATAGAGCATGAATGTTATTGAGAGTATCCACTAATTTCTGATTGGATGGTAGACCTGCTCCACAAGATATAACTCATGCCTGTCACTGTTACCAGGGCCACAAATCCATGGGAAGACAGGCCATAGGCCTCAGGGAAGAACCTACTGCTGTTATTCTGCTAAGTGGAGATAGTGTTAAACTAGTTTCTAAATACTTTATATTCATTCCCAAGAGTAGTGCAACATTCAGCCCTCATTGGAGACATTTCTTTCTATAGGAGATGGCAATTAATATGGAGACTCAAAAACAGTAAAAGTACCATAGCCCTATGCTACCCTCTACTCCAAGTGTTAGAGCTCACACCTCTGTGGGTGGAGAAATTACTTGACAGGGCCCTTTACCTACTCTGAGAAGTTCATTTGGCATGACAGATTAGATGGCCACTCAGTTAGAGTGCCTTGTTTTCAATCTGCGGCATCTTCTCTCAAGGCCCTGGAGATTTTTAAGCCCAGGATCCTGGAAACATATCCCTGTAATCGGCCACGTAACGCAGATGGGAAACTTGAGGCATTCCCTAAGGTTTTTGTTTTGAGATGGATATCTGAGTGAAAGCCAATGCCTGGGAAAGATTTTCTGCATCTGGAATGCACATCTGGAGAAGTTGGATGCAAAGGAGAGCAGTGTCTGGAGCAGATGGAGCTTCCTTGTGCCCAGCTCCCCACTGCCTCCCCAGGGATCTGCACTGTGACATTCTGTGTACTCTCTAACTTAAGCGCAAAGATGTTCTCTGTGCTTTGTAATTATTTGATGTGCTATTTTATTACCGCTGCCCCCACTTTCTGAGTTAGCAAGCCAGTTTTTACTGCTTGCAGTAGGAGACATTGATCAAGAAGTGGACAAACTTGAAAACTAGGGTTCGCAGACAATTTCAACACAATCTTTGAACTGTAGAGTCTCGACAGCAAAGGAAACATTGTTATCATATCGAACCCTCAGAGTTCTCCCATAGCAAGGCTCTATTTCAGAGAGGGCTGCACCTGCACTTGCAGGGCTGACCACCGCAAATGGCACAGACTTATGTGGAGCTTCGGGTAATTGTGACAAATCTTCAGGTCAATAGAAATACCCTGCTCAGATGACAAATGAGAAGACAAGAGCTGGCTGTCATGTCCAGCTTGTTTTTCCTGTTTTTCCTCCTGGCTTCCTTGTGTTCAGAGTTTTAACACTCCGTGCTGCTCACTAGGGCTGTTAAGCAGATGGCCTCATTTTCAGTACTGTAATCTCAGAAGTGTTTAATTAGTTCTCTTCCTGAGGTCTTCTCATTCTTACTCAGCTGTACTCATTAGGCACACTACCAGCAGCAGGCCAGAAAGGTCCAGCTAAAACATGAAGCTAACATTTTTCTCCTAGATTCCTTTAGGATCTCAGGTACCATTTGGCCATCAGGCAACTTGGACCGCTGTATTGTAGCACAGCATGGCACTTTCAAATGTGTGTGTGTGTGTGTGTGTGTGTGTGTGTTTTATACACAGAACCACAAAGATGACCTATAGCATTTTCCACTGTGTACTTAATAGTTTTTAATTAAACAAGGATAAATAAATTTTTTTCAACCATTTTCAACGCATCATCCTTTTCTTTGATGTAGTTAGCACAACAAATACTAAAGCATTTGAAGACCAGTAAAATAATCTGCAAGAAACTATACAGATGGAGGGAAATGCTACCCTTGGCAGCATGTCAGAGTGAAATGCAATACTTCTATAGAGATTGCACTGGCGTTGTGTATGAGTCGTGACACAGGAACTCCAGCACAGTGAGTGCAGGCAGTTCTGGTCCTGGTCCTCACATCGTGAAAGCACGTGCAGATTCACAACTTTACATACACAAACACATGTGTAGAGGTTACTACACATTACATATGTGTACACCAATTTGCAAATCCCTTGGGATAGAGAAAAAATATTGCATGCTTTCTGTGACTTAAACACTGAAACAATAGAGGAGCTTTGTAAAAGATACAGAGAAACAGACACCCAGGGGCACTTGCTTCTGTCTACAGCTGAAATCAGATATCTGACTCCCCTGGCCAGGCATGAGCTGCACTGTGGTCAACATTCATAGTAAAGCCTTCCCTGGATTTCTATAAGACTAACCAAAATGCCTTTATCCTCTTTCTCCTTTGTCACATTACCCTGCATAACCCTTTAACCCATGTCCTCTCTTTCCGAGTGACACCTTACCAACCGTCACCAGCATGGATAAAAAGAAACAAACAACTTCACTGTCTTTAAAGTTATGAGAAACACAAACGCAGATAAGAGAGTTTCTTGATGCACTGACATTTTTTACTGAGCACTTTGTATGTAGAGAAGATGATTCATTTCATTATGTCATTTGATCATTATGACAACCACTGTACACTGCGTTTGCCATGGCCACAGCATAGAGGGGGCCAGAGGAGCTTGAAAAGCTAATAGGTTCAAAACAGTGCAATCCATGTCTGTTTATTTTTTGGAAAATGATGAAAGTAGATGAATGATAAACAAACAAAAATAATAAAAATTAAGAAGTTATTAGGAAACTAGATCTGGAATTTGTAAAAATATACGGGTGATGTCTAAGAATTTTTCTTGAATAGACATTTTTTGTAGGAGTCAGAAGACCACCCAAATCACACCATGGCAAAACTTGTCTAACTTGCCTGGCTGTGCTCTCTGTCTCTGTCATAGCAATGAAAGTCCCAGCCTGCCGGATCCTGACTTCCTGGAAGGCAGAAATACCATCTTAAAAACCTCACAACGATCAGATTCAATTCAGTGATTCCTGATAAGTCACTACCTTCATGGGGATCTTACAGAGAGTGAGCGATGTCCCTGGGCCTATCATATAAGTGTGCTGATGCACAGACATGTGTTGTTGTTGTTGTTGAAAGAAAATAATTCTTGTTCTGGAAGGAATAATAGAAAATTCACCACACAGAAAGGTACAGAAGACACATAATTCATCTGGCTGTGAAGCATACTGGACTTTTTTCCGTCTGAACTGAAAACATTTTTTCTTCTACATAGGAGTGTCTTTCCTAAAAATAAGTTGCATAAGCCTAAACTAACCCTGAAAGTAGATTTATATTCTTGTTTTAAGTGTTTGGGCTTTGGAAAAAACATTACCGCAAATCCAAATTTCACAAATCTTTCTTCTGGTGAGAAATTCGTTTTTTATGATGGAAATCATAGTATTTCATTTTCTTTGAAACTGTATTATTCACCTAAAGGATAATTATTTTCCCAGAAGTGTTCACTGTGTCCCTACTTATTTGAGTATAAACACATTGCTGCGCTGGGGGCTTCTGATTCAGAGAAAAAGATAAGGCCGCTTGGGTAGCAGCTCACAGATCTCTCTTGGCTCTCTGCAATCCTACAAAAGGCAGCGGGGGGAAAAGCCATCGGGCAATGGCTTTGTCAAATACCTTTTGGACAATAGCTTGGGATACAACAAAGTCTTTACCAAAGCATCGTGACGAGACAGTGAAAGCTCATACCAATTAAGTGCTGTGTATCCAACTCATCTTCTATGAATTTGTTATCACTTGAGAGGGAGGGATGAATTGAGTAGTGTTAGAGGCTGGACAGCTTCTTTGAAATAGACTTGATAAAGATAAAATTACTTTTGAACACAAGGGGAAACATTTATACATACAATTTGACAAAAATCAGGTACCTGGCTTCTCCTTCTCCGTGAGTCTCAGATCAGCCAGCCAGAGTGACACTGAGCAAACAAAGCACTGTGTGTCCACAGGAGATGGAAACTACGCGATTGCTTTGGCAGTGATGAGGCAGGCTGTCATCAGTGCACTGCTTTTGCGTCTGTGTTGTCACATGCTTGCCCCCAAAGAACAGAAGCCCACAGTTCTAACAGTGACAAGGCTGCCATTTTGTATCAGTGCTTTGCGGAAAGCCTGTTGACATGTGGAATTTTTAATAGGCTGGAAATGTTTCCCATTGAGCAAGAACAAAATATTCATTTGACTTACAATGACAATTAATTTACCTAGTCTAATTAAATTTAAACTGGAAGAAACAAAGTTCTTTCAAAGTAGCAAAATGTCTGCTAGTGGGAAGGGATACAGGCCTGGGTCAGAAACAGCTCTTTTCTGGGTAATTATAAGGAGGGAGCATGAAGATTAGCACTGTATCTCTCGAAAAACAGTCTCAGCCCTGTGTCCTTGTTAGCTGAATATAGTGTAACACTGCCCTTTGCGCTATGCCTAGAACAGGTATTTTAATGCAAATTACCTTTATCAAACTGCCAACCCGAAAACCAGAGGAGCAAGTCAACTAGACATAAGATTCACTTCTATCTCTGTGTAACTTTGAAGTAGAAACAGCAGGCCTATGTGTTTCTGTTGTTAATCCACTTCCCTGGTCACTTCTTCCAAGATGAAGGCATAACCAATAATGATACTGTCAAATATTAACACTGTGTGACAAGAGGGACTGATCCTCTCCCACACAAAAGTAGAGCATGGTGCCAAGGCAACTGTAACAGTTACAGCTCTCTCTCTCTCTCTCTCTCTCTCTCTCTCTCTCTCCCTCCCTCCCTCCCTCCCTCTCTCTCTCTCTCTCTCTCTCTCTCTCTCTCTCTCTCTCTCCCTCTCTCTCTCTCTCTTTCACTCTCTCCCTGTCCTCTCTCTGTCTCTCTCTCTCTCTCTCTTTCACTCTCTCTGTCTCTCTGTCCTCTCTCTCTCTCTCTCTCTTTGTGTGTGTGTGTGTGTGTGTGTGTGTGTGTGTGTGTGTGTGTGAGAGAGAGAGAGATAGAGACAGAGACAGAGACAGAGACAGAGACAGAGACAGAGACAGAGACAGAGACAGGCAGACTCCAGGGACTCACCGGCCAGCCATTTGAGCCAATCATCGAGCTTTAGAGAGAGACTCTGCCCTCTGTCTCAAAAAAATAAAGAGTAGAGGGATAAAGATAGGTGCTCAATACTTGACTTCTGACCAACATTTGGGAACTCTCACAGGTGTAGTCAAATACACACACACACACACACACACACACACACATCGTAGCCATGCACTTAGAGGTTATTGGATCTCGTAAAGACCTCCTCATTAATGAATTACTGAACGTAACTTCAGCAGATTTGCTTTGCTATCTATAAGGGCTCCCTTTGGCTTAATTAAGCATTCATTGTCTTTTTTATTTTATTATTTTTTGTGTTTACCCAATGTTTCTTTAATTTGTAATGACCTAATATGAATTAATTTTATATCACAGCCTGTAAAATATAAGACCTCTGAGATATTTTCTGTGTCTTATATATTTAGCACTTGTTTCGCTAGTCATCCTTTTGTGTACTTCAGCATTTACATCTGTATCATTTTCATACGCATTGAAGACACATTCTGTCCACATAGAATCCTACAGTTCTTACCACACTTTGAATGTTCTAAACCTGGATTTGTTGCATGGATTAGAAGTCTGCAGTTCTTTTTATTTCTGCACATTGAAACGTGTTGCCCCTGCTCCTGGTTCAAAGATTGTCTATCGATAATTGATTACAATGTGACTTGGTACATTTTATTTTTTGTTTATTCTGTTTGTTCTTATGGCCTGATATTTTTAACCAAATGTAGAAAACGTTCAGCCAATGTTTCTTTCAGTGACTTTCCGCCTGCTTGCACTTTTGAAATCCTAATTTTATCCATGTTAGATGGAACACTATTACCTATGTACCCAAATATCTAATCTGTGTTTTCCTTTTGCTCTTCAGCAACTTTCTTCTCTGTTTTTCAGTTTGGAATGTTTTAAAATATTTTTATAAATTTTTGAATTATATGTTCATTTTATTTATATTCATTAAAATAATTGTAATTATAATTTTTCAGCTTTGGAAGTTCCATTTGATTTTCTTTTTAAAAATTTCCATTCTCTTATTATTGTATCCATATTTTCATTTAAAGCCTTGGTTACATGTGTAATGACAATTTTAAACTTTTCATATGCTCATCTTTGTAGTTCCTGGCTTTTTTTCTATTGAAATGATAGTTCTGATATGTCACATTTTTTTTCTATATCTTGTCAGGTACACTATATTTGATTATTTATAGGCATTCAGATCTTAAATTGTTTGGTATCAAAATTATGTTTTATTTTTCCTTTGTAAAAATGTTGGAATTTTTCCAAGAAAATATTCAATTCTTATGTCAAATGTCTTGATATTGTGAAAACTGGTTTAAGTTTTGTTTGTGCTGGATTTTAACCTACCACTTCTTAGTTCTTACTTTTGGGATCTGAGCTTCCTGGAACCCTGTTGGTTGCTCTCTCTATTCAACACTCTCCCATTGGCTGAAGAATTCCCAACTTTGCCCAGACTGGTGAAGGCTCTAGGGACTCTTCCCAGCTTACACTTCACCTTTCTGCAGTTTTTCTTTCCACTGTGGTTGGCGAAGACTTTCTCCCTGACGTAAAGCTAGTCACGATTCTTTAAGCCCTGGGACTTCACCTTGGACTGTACCTGGGGTCCACTTATTCCATTTTAATAAGAACGGTTGATTCAGCAAAACACTCTGCCCCTAATATATGATTGAATTCCTCATCCTATTGCCTGACTGTATCACTTCCTTAACCTGCCTTCAGCAAGGCTCCAGTTGAATTTTCAAGTTGACCATAGCAGAGGGCAGATTTAATAATAGTTACTCCATCATGGCCAAAAGCAAAAACTCAAGACTTACTCTCCACATTGTTTTTATCCCATCACTAGGACTCACATTTCACAACAGAGACCAATACATTCAGCTTCCAAAATAAATGTTCTATGTATAGCAGATTTTCCAAAATTTTGTATTGGATGAACAGTAACAAAGTCTCCAATCTTGAGATTGTTGGATGTTCCTGAAAGAAATTTCAGTGAGCAGGGGTTTGAGGGAATGAGACCTTTGGTTTTCCACATTGCAGTAAACTAGTCTACAGGAGAGTAATTCCTCTCCTTGGGTTTCCTGTGGCTGGAGTTTCACAGCTGTAAGACAAGCTGGCTGCTTTGCATCTACAGAGATTTTGCTGAGCTGTTTGAGAGAAGGCTGCTCTGCTTTGGAGTCTGTAAAATGCAAATGCATAGTCTAAACTTACAAGAGACACTAAGCATAGATTTTATGCAAGTGGCTGTGAGTCACAGACAGAAATCATACGACATTTAGATTGTAAGTCAGTAATCTGTAGGGCATATCAGATAAAAATAAATTGAATATTTTCATTTTGAAGCAAAACGAAGAAGAACGTTAACTTCAGATTATAAATAATGCATAAGCCTTAAAAAGACAAGGTACTGATGATGTCATTATTTACACAGTCACACACGCTAAATCACTCATGCTCACTCTCTCTCTCTCTCTCTCTCTCTCTCTCTCTCTCTCTCTCTCACACACACACACACACACATACACACACAGAGAGAGAGAGAGAGAGAGAAAGCTAGAGAGAAAAGGGTTACTTCTAAGTCAATCTAATGAAAACACAACTTAGGTCTTGTACTTTCCATTTTTTCACATCACCAATTTGCCAAGAAGAGTCTTCCACTTAGTCTCGCCGTTGTCAAACTTTATCACCAAAGCTAAAACTTATTGAGCAGGACTATCCCTTAGGCACAGAGCTCAGAATATGACAGAGACTTAAGATGTTCTTCATCTTGAGGAGTCTAGAATTAGGGAATAGCTCCAAGAATGTGTGCATATCCTGCCCAACTGCTCAGCAGTTCAGTGTTCACAGTTCTCTGAGATAGTCAGACCAAGAAAACCTGTCTCCTCTAGGATTCTTCATTCATACTGAGAGGTGGAGCCTTGACTCTAACTGTCCTCTGGGCTGCATAGCTCCTTCTCTCATGGGGGTCACTTTGATTGATTTCAACAGGAGATGGATTCCAGGGCATAAAGCAACAGGAATGTCAGTCCTTGTAATAAATTCAGCTGAAAGCTTCTCACATTTGTTTGGATGCCATGCTTACTTGACACTTGGGGTTAGCATAGGCTGTTCACTGAAACATCACTGTGGAACTGCATCTGGGAGCAAAGACCTTCAAACCAGCATTTACTGGAAAGCTGACATGCACTGCATCCACAGATTCATAGGAGGAGGCAAAAAAATGTGTGTTGATTTGTAAATGGATCTACTTGAAACTTAAACCCCAATCGCTCTTGTATGTATTGGTGGTCTATGTGTTTTGTTTGTGTAGTACTAGGCACTCTGGATTATATTTTAGAATTCAAACATTGACAATGGCCCACAGTCTTAAAAGCATGCTATTTTACCAGCTTAGAATTTCCTTTCAAATTGTAACAAAGACTTTCAGCAGAATTGTGACTCTAAAAACCTCTGCCTTGAAAATCCCTTGGTTGCAAAAATGTCTAAGTTGGTAAGAATTTTTACCAAAGTGTACATCTTTAGTATTTAATTAAAATATTTTTCAGATGTTTCTTGTACTTAATTTCTATTTTAAAAGAACCCCTATGTTTTAGGTTGTACAATAAATATTTCAAAATAGTTAAATATATATTCATTTTTTTAAAATGCATATTGTTAGGCTCCTAACCTGGGACAAAAGGCTGAGGTATCTATTTAAAATATCAGAGTGGACACGGCTGCCACAATCTCCCTACATCTCTCAGTCCCTACCTATTACAGGGTCCTCCTGGCTGGCATATGCTGCCCAGTAACTTAAACTTGTCTAGGCCAGGGGCTGGATGGCCTTTCTTCCAGAGGCTCTTACCTATATAACCCAGCCAGTTGAGACACTGTTCCGTTTTGGGGCCTCTGGCTAATGCACCTGGTTCCCCTCTTTCCTTCTCCATTCCCTCCCCACCCCCCCCCCCGTCTCCTCACATGGTTCAAGGTCATGTCCACTCTGGACTTTCCCAGATCTCTCTCTCTCTCTCTCTCTCTCTCTCTCTCTCTCTCTCTCTCTCTCTCTCTCTCTCTCTCTCTCTCTCTCTCTCTGTCTCTGTCTCTCTCTCTCTCTCTCTCTCTCTCTCTGCCCCCCCCCCTTTCTTCATCTGGTACTGATACCAGGGAGTACTATAAATAAGTTCCCTTCCAAGGAACTTGGACACAGCAGACTGAGCTGCTGATCTGATTCTCCTAGGGTATGTATTGACCATTTATTGGCTTCTGCTGGCTTCTCCTACCCACAAAATTTGATTCCAAAATCCAGAGTCTGGGCCTTCACCTATTGCTTCCTTCCACCTGCTTCCTCATCATTTGTCTCACATTTCTCTGGACTCTGGCCCGCTATATCCATATGGCATCTCCCTTTTCTCCTGCTTTCTCCCCTCTCCTTCTCTACTGGATAAGTGTCACTGCAAGCTGCTCAGTTTTTTTTTTCACTATTACTACAAAAGTTACCCTAGTGTGCCAGGAAGCTTCTCTTGCTTCTCTTGTCCCCAGTGGCCTCAAGTCACAAGGACAAGAGACATATTTCTGATGTGATTCATAATGTTTTTCTGTCTGACAAGTTTTCCATTCTGCTTGGGGACACCCCAGATGGAAATTCTTGTCACAAGACACTTTATCCACCTCAGCTACTTTCAATTCTTGGCCCTGGGCTGCTACTCGCCCCTCCCCCACCCTGGACTGTACTAAAGAGAGTCTGTCTTTCCCCCTACACTCTATCGGCATCTCTCAGCTACTACCTCCAGTTGCATAGTTCTGTTCACTCAGCTTCCTCTTAGAGTTTATAAAGTATATGTAATAATATAAATGTATATGAAAAAATAAACAAAATTAAAAATAAAGAAAGAAATAGGCTGGTGTCACAGTTTGGTTCCTGATTCCACTGTGTCCTTGGTGTATCTTTGGCCGTGTTCAGTTTTGGCCTGTTGAGTTCAATAAACCTTCTGTATCTTACTGAGAAAAAATAATATACCTCCAGCAGAGTTTTTCATCACTTCCTCTATTCCTCCGTGGGCTCAGATTTTATTACAACAGCTTGGCCTCAGTAGAGATCAATGGCCAAAATTTGACGCACTTAATTTCCAGATTTGTACAAATCATAACAACTGCCACTGTAAGAACAGATGATCCTCAAATATCTTATATCTAATATTGTTCTTCCCTACACCTTCCAAAGTCTCTTATCCCTAAGAGTCTACTGTCCACTCTCAAAAATCTTCTATCTCTATGATGTTTGCTCCCCCAAAATTTCTTAAGACTATGTTGTAAACATTTCCACAAGGTTTGTAAGTTCACTGAGTGTGGTTAAAAATATGAAATGTATAACAAAAAAATTGACTTTGAACTTATAAGTAACAGCTTATAATTAAACATCTATACATGGGTACTTACATATATATGTATACATATATGATTCAACTCTTGTCTAGAATATACTGGATATGTAACTTAGATTAAACTCTTTGTTAGGAAAATAGATGTTTTAACTAGCAACCATGTGGCTGTTCTGTATCTAGTCAGATAACTTCACCAAGATATAAGCCACCACCTGGCTAGTAGCCATCTTTATTAAGGTTAAAGGAATATGCTATGTGATTTCACTATCTTAAGAAGACCACATGGAATAAAGCAGCAATTATAAAACTTCTTAGTCATAAAGAGCTCTCTTTTTTATCATTGCCTCTCCTTTCTAGACTAACGAAACAATAGCAAGTCCCAAAAATATTTTGGATGGTATGGATATTTGTATTATAATAAAATTTTAAGATTATAAAGGTCTATTCAGATTAACAAAAGTTGATTTAGGGATTGACAGTGAACTGCTTATGTCTTTGCTAATTGTTCAGCACTAGGATTTATATAAGTAACAACAAATGTTTGATAAATAAGGTATATTTGGTAAATTCCTAAGTTCTACTCAGGTTCATAATTATAGTTGTCTACCTTCTTTGTCTTTGATAATTTTTTGAAGCTTTAGCTCTTTGGATAAACTAAATCATACAAAAACAAAACAAAACAAACCACCGTGATAGTCTATAATGGTACACTATAGAAGGCTCAAAGACTTCCCTGACCCCTGTGAGCTGTATTTATGGTTGAAATACAGTTCCTGCACATATGATTTATTTTGATGTTGAAGGATCTCTAGTTAAACCTTGAACTCAAATTTTAAGGCTCAAACTTAACAGGGAAAAAGCTGTAAAAAATCCCACTTTCATAAAAGCTGTAGCTTATAAATTGTGATATAACTCTTCTATGTGTTTTCAAGGTTAAGCCCATTGTTATGTATGCTTAGTCCTCAGACTCTTCAGAGAGCTGCTGAACATGGCATTTTAAATGCTTAAGAAAAATGTTTCTACTTGTAGGTTTCTAGGACCGCCTGGATCCTTCTACTTTGCTATTCTCCCATGCGTCTCTCATCTAGAGTCCCAATAGGATGTCCTCCCCTCTGTCCCAGTTTCCTGGTAAGTGAAGGCTTTCATGGGACATGCCCCTTGGGCTAGTATGCAGATATAAGTGAGTATATACCATTTGATTCTTTCTGCTTTTGGGTTAACTCACTTATTATGATCATTTCTAGCTCAATCCATTTATCCACAAATTTCGGGAATTCCTTGTTTTTAATAGCTGAGTAGTATTCCATAGTGTATATGTACCACAGTTTCTTTATCCACTCTTCTACTGAGGGACACTTAGGCTGTTTCCATGTTCTGGCTATTTATGAATATTATGATAGGCAGATTTGGGCCCAGGGGTCCCGCTCAAACTAAGGCACCAGCCAAGGACAATACAGGCGGTAAACTTTAAACCCCTACCCAGATCTAGCCAATGGCTAGAACATTCTCCACAGTTGAGTGGAGAGTGAGATATGACTTTCTCACGTACTCTGGTGCCTCACATTTGACCATGTCCCCTGGAGGGGGAGACCTGGTGGCACTCAGAGGAAGGATAGCAGGTTACCAAGAAGAGACTTGATACCCTATGAGCATATACAGGGGGAGGAAGTCCTTCTCAGGAACAGCCATAGGGGAGGGGAATAAGAGGAAAATGGGAGGGAGGGAAGAATGGGAGGATACAAGGGATGGGATAACCATTGAGATGTAATAAGAAATAATTAATAAAAAAATACTGTATCTAAAAAAAAAAAAGAAAGAAAAATGTTTTGAGGAAGGATAGCAGGCTACCAAGAAGAGGCTTGGTACCCTATGAGCGTATACATGGGGAGGAGGTCCCCCTCAGTCACAGTCATAGGGGGAGGGAGTAAGGGGAAAATGGGAGGGAGTGAGGAATGGGAGGATACAAGGGATGTAATAAGAATTGAGATGTAATATGAACAAATTAATAAAATATATTTTAAAAAGAAAAAGAAAAAAAAGAAAATTGTTTTCCATAACAGACAGAACTGGTCCTTCTAGTGAGAACTCTTAAGGTCTCCAAAGAAGACAGATGGGACATGAGACCTCCACCTGAATTGTGGTATCACTAACCACTATATGACGCAAAAACATGAGTCTACTGCCTTGTTTACAATGTGGGTTTCAGTACAGATTACAAACAGTAGTAATGCCAACATTTCTAAAAATGTTTGTCTCTTTTTATAAACTTAAAACATTCTTGAATTCACCTCTCACAGGACTAACAGACTCCAGATAAGTGCCTTCGTCATTTAACAGCCCTTTTCCTCAGCCTTCATATTCTACCTGCTCTTTAAGGTGGGATCTCTCCCACTTCCAGTGATCTTGGGACTTCCCTGGCCCAACTACCAACTACCAGGATCATGGGCCTGGAAGTTTCAAATGTACTCCAAAGATAAATTATTTTTCCCTGAACTCCTTGACTTTTGCTTTCTGTCCTATTCGACCCATCCCAGAAGACTTCAAATCCACTATAGACTGCTCTAGCAGCTTGCCAGCTCCAGGTGTTCTCTCAAAATCTGCATTCCAAACTACATCCAAGTAGCTGGGTCCAGTTTCACGGACTGCTCCAAAGAGGCCTGCACTTGACTAGCACCAAATGGTCCTGCAGAGCCTAGATGGCTGGTGAAACAGGCTATTCTTCCTGGCTTTGCTCAGCATCCTAGTTTTCCTGCCTACCCCTCCCCATTCTCTAGTGCCAACAGGAAGCAATAATAGAGAAGACCATGCTGCTCCTTATCATTTATTTATTGGCAACAAAAAGATTGGAATGTTAGGTTTCAAACAGGGGACAAAAGGCTCAGGTGCCTATTTAACATATCAAAGACATTGGCCACCAGATTCTTCTCATGTCTTCAGTCCCTACCTATACAGGCTGCTGCTGGCTGGCATACTCCGCTATCTCTCCTAAACTTCTCTACCCCAGGGGCTGGGCTGACCCAGAGACTATTTCCTATCTAATCCAGTCATGTTGAGTGCCTGCCTTCTTTTGCACCTCCTGGTTCCTGCACTTGGTTCCCCTTTCTCCCCCTCTTCATTTCTGTCCCCTGTTGTCCCCACTCTGGCCTCTCCCAGATGTCCCTGCCTCTGACTATGCTCTCCCACATATCTACAATAATCTTTTCCTTCCAAGGAGCTGTCGTCTTTTTTCCTTTTTATTTCTCTTTTTCACATACCCATATTGTTGATTTTTACTTTGTTAAAAGACATCAGAAGTGGTTTTTTTTTCATGATAAGATCTCATGACCAAATGTCTCTAGGCTCTTGAGATAATATCTGTTTTAGTGTTGAGTAGTGGTATGGCTCCTTAAAATTTCCCATAGAACCTAGAAGAAATAAATGATCACAGTTCAATATAAGAAGGTTCTTCCATTTCCGTGCAATAAATGTTTATAGTTCCTGAAAAATTTAAAGTTAATATAAATAGCAATAAAGGAAAGAGTGAGCCTATGGTGACTTTATTTTAAGTCTTGAACAAGGACAATCACTGGTCAAAAACCTAACAAATCCCAACTTACATATTTCCTTTAGAGATTCAGAGCAACATCATATCAAGTGAGGTTGATTCTGACAAAAATCTGTTTCAGTCCAGTCTCTCTGTCTGAGGAATGGTCAGAAAGGGAAGGCTTCTGTGTTCATTGGCTTTATATTCAGGAGAGGAAAAGAATGGGGAGCTATTATGGAAGTTTGTTTTTTTTTTTTTTTGTAAACTCATTTATGTTATATAAGTATATTCTTTTTTAATCCCAAGTGTGGGATTTTAGTTTGGGCTTTAGTATGTCCACAGCTGAGGCATGCCTCCTGTGGGGCATGGTCTTTGCTAGCTGGTAATGGCCTACCTTGTGCAGCATGGAGGGGCATGATCTAGGACTCTGAGGAAGATAATACAAGAGCTTGCAGAGAGGAGGTGTGGCATGTGGCATGTGTTGTGTGGCATGTAGCCTGTGGTATGTTGAGAGAGAAGTGGTATAACACAGAGACTCAGAGGAGGCTGCTTACTGTGTTGAGAGAGATTGGTATTGTCCCCCACCAAGAACCCATTGACCCTAAACAATCAGGGCCTGCACCCCGCCCTCCCACTAGCCTTCTCTCTTCTACCTAGGGTTAAGGGACTGGTAGAAGGGAGGTAGATAGAGGCTTCAACACTCCAAATAAAATTGAGTTTAAAAACTAGCATCCACAGGGAGCGTAGAAAGAGGTCAAGATTTCCAACTATTTCAGAAGGCCAGAGTTTTGTGTTTTCCTCTCAGTAAGTGTCAACTCAAAGCATGGTTTTCAAAACCATTGAGGGGGAGATAGCTAGGAGTTTGGAAACTAATGGGCTTTGCTTATAGACTTGAATTCAGGAAGTTTGTTCCAGGCTAATTACCCTGAACTTTGCTTTGTAAGTAAATACTATGTATAGGATTAGGGTTAGAAAATGTTCTCTAAAATAACATGGGGCTTCCTCCTCTTCTTCCTACCCCCTTTTCCTCTTCTTCCTTTCCTCTCTTTGTTCTTCACTTCTCACCTTCCCTCTCCATTTTCCTTTCATCAAAGACTATTTCAGTAGCATATTAAAATCTAACATTTCATGCAGATTTAAGAAATAAAGGCAGATTGGTGACACAAAGGTTATTTAAAAACCCAGAAAAGAAAATAAGATTGTTTACAAAATACTCTATCACCTTATACTTTAGAGACTGGTCTCTGATCTCGTAAGACCGGTGTTATAGTTTCCTTTAGAAGCCCATCCTACAGGAGCTAAAGAAGAAAAACCACATATTTCAGGTTGTATCTCTTTTGGCTAAAGAAGTTAAAATGAGCTCACAATGAATGCTTTTCTGTCTAATGAAAAACTTGAGTCAATTTACTGAGAACATTCTTTTGGTCAAGAGTCTGGAGGCAGAGCTGGACTTGCACCTAGATCTATACACTGCTGGACTACATTCTGTCCCCACACAGAATCTTAGGTGACTTCATTCTGAAATGCAAGCAAGAACTCTTTTATCTGTGCCCCTCTCTCACTGACTCATGCTTTCAACATGCCATGATTTGATTCATAGGCTTCTTAGTGGGTGTACAAGAGTATACACCCTTTGTTTTTTACATTTCCACAGTCTTTGAAGCCATTTTCTTTAGGATTGTATGACAGGACAAGCTCTTGTCTGCTGTGCAGAAGGGAAGACTTCAGATTTACACAGAGACATAGGTGAGGGGCCATCCACGTGATTTTGACTGAAGAAAATGAAAGATAAGTATTTGTTAAACTTTATGATTTACTTAAACTTCAAAATCAACAACAAGGATAATCTCTATTATCAAAGTCTTCTCAAAAAGATTCCTTTTGGGTTGAGAAAAATTTAAATATAACACCAAGCTGTGCCAGAAAATCAGAGTAAAAAATCAAAATTAAAATTTTATAATTTTATAAAATTTTATAAAAATCCTACTGTCTGAGTAACTTATGATTATGTAACATGTATTTATTTTGATAAAACTAAAAAAAAATAAATCAAATATAATTATATCCTCCTAGATAAATAATTGCTTATTTCTTGAAGTATGTCTCAAATATGTAATAGATGGCCAGTGATGATTGAAATTGATGCGTGAAAATACCCAATCTATGTAGCTTGACAGAACCAACCAGAGTGTGGATGCTTCAAGCAACATGTTCTACTCTGCAAACAGATGTACTTTATTTCTAAAGTGAAAAAAAAAAATAGAAAAACTTATCATAAAATACATGGATTAAGGAGTACAGCAAGAAAAAAATAAAAGTCATTACAAATGGTCCTTTCTAGAAATTCTAGATGTTATAGATATGCTTTCTGTACTTTCTATGCATTGGCCAGAGATCAGCAGACATTTTCTGTAAAAGGCTTTGCGACAGATTTTTCTCAATCATGACCTAGTCTGCTGTTGCAGTTTAAAAGTAGATAATTCATAAACAAAGGGGTGTGGCTGTGCTCCAACAGAAGCTTCCTCTCAAAGGGTGAAGATCAGTACCTTGCAGGCACTGTTGGAAATCTGCTTACACTCTCCCTGGTCCCTGTGACTGGTCAGAAAGTCTGTCTATGAAACATGCATGTGACTGCCTTCAATGTGATCTTTTCACTGGTGCATACCATAATTTATACTCCAAAATTATATATTGCTAGACTTTTTTTGTTTTTAATTTAACTTTGGAGAAAAATACTGTATACATGGTTCTGTGTGTATGCTCTTGATTTCTATTGTACAATAAATTTATAGACATCAAATCATTGGATCAAATAGAATGAATACTTCTTACAATTGGGAAATGTTTTGGCAAATTGTCTTATAGATGTGTAAATCTCCCCCAAATTTTAGTATTTCCCACACATTTACTGTTTTGAAAGTCTAGCCACTTTATTCTTCATTTAGTCTGTTTTCTTTGCCAAGAATGCACCTTTGTATTGTTTCTAGGCAATTGCTTTTCCTCTTTTGTAAGTTTCATTTTACACTTCCTTTGTCATCCTACTGCCAGGAGTTCTATTGCTTGAGAAGGTTAGTATGTGTGTTAAAAGAACAGGTCTTTTCACACCCATGTACCAATCTTCCACCTTTCCCCCTCTTACCCTCTGATCACAGGCTTTTCTTTTCATTCAACCATCTTAAAATATTTAGTTAGTCACATTTTATCTTCATTTTATACATTCTAATTATTAAACTGCCTCCCTACTAGCTATATTTGCAAGCAAAATTCATTTTAAAACTATATTCAAGAAAAGCACCCCCAACAGCAGTAAACAGCACCTCATTTCTGTGCTCCCATTTTCCACCCACAACTCTCCTTGCATTCCCAAAAGTTGCCAGACCTCTGGACACAGGTAAGCTCCTCTCCCTTCAAACTTCTGCCTATCAACTTGCCTGAACTCACACTTCTATCAATGTCAAATTGTACCCCCAAATCCTGTGCTCCATTTCCTGCCCCACAACACTGCCTGCAATCCTGGAGGTCTGTAGTCACTAGGTACATCCAGATAACACCCTGCTCCAAACCCTTGCCTGACATACTCCCTTAAAACACGCCCATCAGCCTTAGACTACATCTCACCCCCTGGACTACATTGTACTCAGCCTGACTTCCTGGAGGTTCACCAGCACCAGGTATCCAAGGCCATACTGGTACTAAGGAAACTAGAGGCAAAGGTAGCACCCAAAACCCCAGAGGCTACAAAGACCACAAAAGGTCAAGGGGAGACACTCTATTGGACCTGAAGACTAGCTAGTAACCAGAACTTTAGGCCACTCAAGCCAGTAGACGGACAAGAAACAGAAACCAAGGGGAAAAAAAATCATCCAAAAACCACCCATCCCACAAAACTAACTCAGAAATTAACACCTAAACCTATAGTAACTGCAAAACTCAGATGGGTGAAGGCCAGTTTAAAAACAAAATCGACAAGAGCCAGGGCAATGTGGCCCAAACAGAAATCAGCTATCCTATTACAGCAAGTCCTAGATGTCATAACACAACTGAAGCACAAGAAAATGACCTTAAATCCAATCTTATGAAAGTGAGAGGCCTTTAAAAAGGAATTGAATCCTGGAGATAGAAAACATAGGAGAGAGCCAATGAATTTTACCAGACTTTCAAAGAAGAGCTAATACCAATACTCTTCAAATTATTCCACAAAAGAGAAACAGAAGGAATATTACCATGCTCATTCTATGATACCACTCACAAACACTCAACAAAGTAAGAGACTTTCAGACCAATTTCCCTTATGAACATTGACACAAAAGTAATAAAATACTCACAGATCCATGAACAGACCAAAAAGGTCATCCACTATGATCAAGTAGACTTTATCCCAGAGACAAATAATATCAATATCTTGGTGTAACTTTAACCTAGCAAGCAAAAGACCTGTATGACAAGAGAACTTCCCGAAATTTGTGGATAAATGGATTGAGCTAGAAATGATCATAATGAGTGAGTTAACCCAGAAGCAGAAAGAATCAAATGGTATATACTCACTTATATCTGCATACTAGCCCAAGGGGCATGTCCCACGAAAGCCTTCACTTACCAGGAAACTGGGACAGAGGGGAAGGCATCCTATTGGGACTCTAAATGAGAGACGCATGGGAGAACAGCAAAATAAAAGGATCCAGAGGGTCCTAGAAATCTACAAGTAGAACAATATGATAGGCAGATTTGGGCCCAGGGGTCCCACTCAAACTAAGGCACCAGCCAAGGACAATACAGGAGGTAAACTTTAAACCCCTTCCCAGATCTAGCCAATGGTCAGAATATTCTCCACAGTTGAGTGGAGAGTGTGATATGACTTTCTCACGTACTCTGGTGCCTCACATTTGACCATGTCCCCTGGAGGGGGAGACCTGGTGGCACTCAGAGGAAGGACAGCAAGTAGCCAAGAAGAGACTTGATACCCTATGAGAATATATAGGGGGACGTAATCCCCCTCAAGAACAGTCATAGGGGAGGGGAAGAATGGGAAAATAGGGGGGGGCAGGAATGGGAGGATACAAGGGATGGGATAAACATTGAGATGTAACAAGAATAAATTAATAAAAAAAAAAAAAAAAAAAAGAACTTCAAATCTCTGAAATTAGTTAAAGAAGATATTAGTAGATGGAGAGCTATCCCATGCTCACGGATTGGTAGGATTAATATAGTAAAAATGACCATCTTACCAAAAGCAATCTACAGATTCAATGCAATCCCCATAAAAATTCCAACACAATTCTTTACAAACCTTTAAAAGAACAATACTCAACTTCACATGTAAAAAAATAAAAAGTGCAGGATTTCTAAAACAATTCTGTACAATAAAAGAAGTGCTGGAGATATCACCATCCCTGATTTCAAGTTATCCTACAGAGCTATAGTAATAAAAGTCACATGATATTGTCATAGAAACAGGTTGATCAATGGAATCAAATTGAAGACTCAGAGTAAACCCACACACCTACAGACACTTGATTTTTGACAAAGAAGCCAAAATTATACAATTGAAAAAAAAGCATCTTCAACAAATGGTGCTGGTCTAATCAGATTTCTGCATATAGAAGAATACAAATAGATCCATATCTATAAGCTGGCACAAAACTCAAGTCCAAGTGGATCAAAGACCACAACATAAATCCGGATATGCTAAGTCTTATAAAAATTGAAGTGGGGAATAACCTTGAGCGCATTGGCACAGCAGACAACTTCCTGAACAGAACACCATCAGCTCAGTCTCTAATACCAACAATTAATAAATGGGACTTTATGAAACTGAAAAGCTTCTGTAAGGCAAAAGACATGGAAAGAAGGACAAAACAGCAGACTATAAAATGGAAAAGTACTTTCACCAACCCTATATTTGACACAGTTGACACAGAGCTAATTTCCAAAATATACAAAGAACTCAAGATCCTAGACATAAACAAAAAAATAACCAATTAAAAATGGGGTAGAGTTCTAAACAGAGAATTCTCAACAGAAGAATCTCCAATCACCAAGAAGTATTTGAAGAAATGTTCAGCATCATTTAGTCAGCAGGGAAATGCAAATCTAAATGACTATGAAATTCCATCTTACACCCATCAGAATGGTCCAAATTAAAAAAACAAAACCAAAAAAAACAAAAAACAAAAAAACAAAAAACCAAGTGATCACACATGCTAATGAGGATGTGGAGCAAGAGGAACATTCCTCTTGTGCAAAATTGTACACCCACTTTGGAAACCCATATGGTGGTTTCTCAGAAAAGTGGGTGTAGTTCTACCTCAAGACCCCGTTGTACCATTCCTGGATGTATACCTAAAAGTTCATCTACCATACCACAAGGACACTTGCTCAACTATGTTCATAGCAGTTTTAGTCAAAATAGCCAGAAATTGGAAACAACCTAGATTTTCTTCAACCAAAAAAAAATGGATAAAGAAACTGTGGTACATTATAGATGGAACTAGAAAAGATTATCCTGAATGAGGTAACCCAGACCCAGAAAGACACACATGGTGTATACTCATTTATAAGTGAATATTAGCTACAAAGTACAAGATAACCATGGTATAATCCACAGACCCAAAAATACTAAATAGTATGGAGGGGGCAAGGTCAGGCCCTTGAATCTCACTGGGAAGGGTAAATAGAATAGTCATTGGGGTGGATAGAGGGATGGAAAAAAGTGGGTAAGGAGTTGGAGATTGGAGGAGGAGGGTGGAGGATGGAGGGAGAGAGGATGGGGAGAGAGAACTGGAATTAGTGGAGAGGGGCATCTCTGAGATGAGGTAGAAACCTAGGAAAATGGAAACTCCCAGGAATCTGAGGGTGACCCTAGCTAAGACTCCTAGCAATGGAGAACATGGAGTCTGAAACAGGCCTCTTCTGTCACGGGAAGACTTCTAATGGAGGAACTTGGACACCAATCCAGCCACAAAAACTTAGACTCACAATTTCTCTTGCCAACAAGATATGCAGGAGTAAAGACAGAGCAAAAATTGAGGGATGAACCAACCAATGACTGGCCCAGCTTGAGACCCATGCTATGAGAGAGAGCACACCCTGACACTTTTATTGATATTCTGCTATATAGGTGCATAGCATATCTGTCATCTGAGAGGCTTCACCCAGCAACTGATAGAAACAGATGCAGAGACCAAGAGCCAAACATTAAGAGAATCTTGGGTAATTCAATGGAAGAGGAGAATGAAGAATTAAAAGAGCCAAAGTGGTCAAGGTTACCACAAGAAAATATACAGAACCAAATAACCTAAGCACATAGGGGCCCACAGAGACTGAACCACCAAACAGAGCATGCATGAGACTGACTTAGGCTTTCGGCATATCTGTAATAGTTATACAACTAGGTCTTTGTGTGTGATTCCTAACAGCAGGATCAGCAGTTGTGGCTGACACTGTTGCCTGCCTTTTTATACCTTTCCACTAACTGGTCTGCCTAGTCTAGCCTCAATAGGAGAAGATGCCCATATTACAACTTAATATGTGAAGACGGTTAGTATCCATGGGAGGACTTCTTTTTTTCTGAGCCTTTACTGAGGAGGAAGGGAGGATGGGAGGATGGTGAGGAGGTGAGATGAGAGGGAAGGACTTGGGGAAGATGAGGGAGGGAAAGCTGTGATAGGGATATAAAACTAATTGATTGATTGATTAAAAATCTTTATTCTAATCTAGCTGGAATTTATAACAAATTTAGAGTCAACTATATGCAGCAATTATTAACTAAGCATTTATGTGGAATTCTACCTTTGTGTGCATTCAGTTTTCCTGTGTACTAGGCTTGGCTCTGGGTGTTCTATTCTTTTGAACATATTTTGGTATCTATTCCTTTTGGATAGGTATTTTCTTCTCTTATTGTTCTGCCTTTTTTGCCATTCATTGCATAGCTATGATATTAATAAATGAACACAGCAGTAATGTTGTTTGTCTCCACTGTGCTATTGCATCATGTACTATATATGAGTTTAGCCTTGAGCATCTTGAATTCATTTCTATGTAATGTAATAGGAGCAGCCTTCTCTGCAGGTCTTTTACAAGGTCTCTTTTGCTGAGTGAAACTTAGCAAAGGGACTTCTGGAAAAAACTATGATCCCCACTGGAGTAGTTGACCTCAAGTCCACAGTTGTTTCCCTTTCATATTATTATCGTAGCTTCTATTTCTTATACTTCTTAAGGACTTCTGCTGGATTGATTGGTTTTGCTCATGGTTGGCCTGCGACCTCCATCTTTGAAGTGTCTGAGTGTCTGACTAGCTTGCCCTTCACAGGCCATAGTGAGACGGCTTTTAACGTCAGGAAGCACCCCTGCGAATCATCTGATTCAGCCATTGCCCTTCCTCTCCTTGCCTACTGACTCATGGGCATACAGTATAAGGTTCTAGGTAGTGGTTTCCTTGAAAGCACATTGCTCCATGTATCATATAACCAGGTCATTTACAACCAGAGATGATAATACTATAGAATGTTCTATTCAGTGACTAATGTACTGTCTTGTGAAAGAAAGGAGATGTAACAAGTTTGGGGGAGTAAGATTTAGCCAGTGGCCAGGAAAAAGGATGTAAGAGGCAACACCATCAGAGTCAGGCACAGGAAGTGTCTAATGGGCATTGAGTTATTTATTTTGAAAATGGTCAAGCATATCAGTGTAAAGAAAGTACATGACACCAGTGTAAAGGAGCATACATGCCACCTGCAGACTGCCCCGAGTGCAGTGCTCTTGGAAACCAGAAAAGATTCCTTGAGTGTTCTGAAATGAAGAACATTTTTATCAAGGTGGCAGTACTAGGTCGTGCCTCCAGTCATGGTCTATAATTGCTATAGAGTTCATTTCTTTGTGCAGCTTAAATGAGCAGAATTCCAAGCTGGTCTCATTGAGACATCATGAATTGGTGGATAGAGGTTTACCATGTTCAGAAAGCAAATATGGGCTGTGGGTAAGCCTTAGCAGTCAGAAGAAATCAGATCTCAGACAACACAATTTAGCTAGCTGTAGATCACAGAGCTCCCAAATTCCACTTCATTTCTAACTATCTTGGATGTAGTTCTTTTCTCCTCCACCTTCGTTTGTTGATTCATCAAAAGTTATATGTGCAGGTTATTTTCCCCAAACCATGAAGCACCTTCTGTACACATGACTCTGCTGGGGGCTGTAAGGGGAAGATGAATATCAGCTAATGTGTTTCTGCCTTCAGCAACCTAAGACTCTAAAAATAAACTATATGCACAAAGAGCTATATACCAAGTCAGAGTACAATAAGGGATTTATGAATCCTATCAAGCTAACTTCTCTTTATCAACTGAAAAAAAAATAAACTTAGTGAAATGGATAAGACATTCCCATATGCTGCTGATGGAATTACAAATGATGTGTACTTTAGAGAAAATTACTTTGGCAATCTGTATCAAGGGCAGATGTATTTTACTGTGCAACATTATTCTTTGGGATAGGCATTGGGGGTCCAGGTCAGGCCAGAATGGGTCCTTGGAGGCACTAGACATAAAAGAGTGTTAGGGGCCACAGGGAATGGAATGGCCTGTAGCAGGAAGGGCATCAGAAGCGCTCTGTGGAGAGAGGCTTGGGAAAGCCTGCATGGCAAGATGCTAGTGGGAGATTCAGGCAACACATCCCTGGCTCTCTAACATCTTCCAGACTGCTGTGTGTTAATTATGATCTGAGTGTTTGCATCACAATGAAGTGAACAGCCCCTCAGTGTCTAATATGCAAAGGGAGGTGACTGCATACAAACTTTCTGCCATTGTTTTCTCACACTATACTAACCCTTTGTTATGACCATTGCCTCCGTATCTCACCTCCCCAGTTTTCTCCGTATTTCCTACCTTAATGCAGTACCTCAGCCTTTGCACATAACCGTGTACTGCTTTGGCTTCCTAGATTTCTAGGAGCAGATGCTAGTTAGATCTTGAAATCCCACTGGAAAATTCCAGAGGAAGTTGTAGCCACAGTAAGGCCTCCAAGTATAATATGAACATTGGCTAGAAAATGTACACCTATCTGAGATAGTTCAAACAAGGTCCCTGAAAGCCAATAGTGGTCAGTAAAGCCAGTGGATGCTTTCTGTCTCCTTCCAGACTCTCTGTGAAGTAACATACTCCATTTAGTCACAAAGTATAGAATATAATATATATTTTTAATTTCTGTTTCTCTAGTAAACTCTAGAAAGCAACACAAAGTTAATGTACAAAACTTGATTCTTTAAATTTTATTTCACTTGTCCAACAAATGATAAGTGATATGTGCCAAATGAGAGAAGCTGTGGACAGCATGGGGTATATAGGAGGAGTCCAAGCAACAGAAAGAACTGTCTTGAGAATGGTTGAAGAAAAAGTCTATAGTCATTGTGTTTATGTACTAGATTTACAGGTAGCGTCTTCATACTTTATTTATGTTTTTGTATATTATTCCCAAATTTAAACTTTTAAAGTGCATATCAACAAATGGAAAAGTGTTTTCCCTGAATATATAAACACATTTGATTAGAGCGTTAAGAAGTCGTGGTGTTCATTCAAGCCATAGAGGCATGGTGAGTAAATGAAATCAGTTGTGGAATGTTTCCAACCATCTGACCTGACTGGGGGTATACTAACCCTGTCTTGGGAAACCTCCAGTTGGCCTGGTGTTGCGGCTGTACGTTCCCGGATGATGCTAACAAATGCAGGGCAGAACGAGGACTGACTCTCTGACCTGGGTGTTTGGAAGGCCCATGGAGAGAGATGCCTTGGTCTGCACCTAGGAGGCTGGGCAGAATGACAGCATGCAGAAGCTCAAGATAAAAGTGAATCAAGGTGCAAGTGCTGAGTTGGCTGGAGTTGAGCAGAGACATAGCAGAGGGGGGTGGAAAATAGCAAAAGGGTGACCGGCAGCAGAAGGAAGGGCATTATGGTGATTCTCAGCCGTACACTGCAATAAAAAGGGAAAATTATTGCTCAAAGTAATGGCAGTGTTAACATTTTCAGACCTGCCTCCCTATCCTCTTAGTTGCTTCTACTCAGGCTAGTAGATGCCTGGCTCTCCTTACAGAAGAAAAGCAGTCCTATGCTCATTTGTTTCCCTGGTATGACATCACACTACTAATTTCCCCTTCCCCCCAGTTTCCAAATTACTTTCAGAAATTCCTTGAATGAATTCGAGAAGCTACAGGATTTTTCAGTGGGTATTAAGTGAAATGTCATTTCTATACAGAAAAGACCAGATAGCAAGTAATTTATGGCAGCTAAACATTAAAGAGAGTGATAAGGAAAACAGGTTAATTAACCAAAGAAACAATTGTGTGGCTTAACAAAGAATAACATGCCAACTTATTTTTAAAATGTGAAACTATATGATTTCTTGGAAAAACAAAACATTGGTTTAAACACCCACTCCTAACACTGGTGGTAGAGGAAAGGTTCTAATAAAATTTGAGGCTAGAGTTCTGGGCATAGGCAAAACAGATGGATATAGGACAGGGTCCAGATTCAGGGAGCCAAGAAGTCTGTCCAGTGTGGAACCATTTAGATTGAATGGATGACCCTATACACAAAAAAAGAGGGAGTGGGTGCTGTCAAGGAAAGGAAGAGAAAGATGTACTGTATTTACAAATGCAATATTTAAAAAAGGAATGAGAATTATAGCAAGACCCTCATGTCATAAAATCCACACACATGATATGGAATGTTATGGTATTGCAAGGAATGTCAGGTGTATTAGAACACATTCTTACTTAAGAGAGAAGATTCATCATTATCCTCAGGGGCCTTGGCTGTTCACAGTGATGGAGCCAAAATGCCGCTTTAATTTTAAGCTTTCTGTTCCTCTGAAGATTGTCTTTAGATCAGTTACATTCAGACAGGTGACAGGCTCTCTCCTTGTGGAAGGGCTATTGCCTCCCTTCACGGAAGTATCTGGGTCAGTGCAAGTTTGACATTTTCTTTTCCACATGTTTGCCTCTGTCTCACTCTCATGAAAATCCTAAGTGCTGGCAACCTTTCAGACTGCAGCTTATTGTGGACAGCAGTCATCACTTAGCTTAGCTCTTCCTTTTCATAGTCTTCCTTCCTTCCCTGACTCCTAACCTAGCCTTGGTTCCATCAGTTCATGAAGCATGAAAGGTCTTAGGTACTTGCTTCCTGTTTGCCATGCTTTACACCCTGGGTGGAAAGTAACAAGCAAACATATTCTATAAGAAGCACTGAAATTTGGCAGTAGTGAGGTTTCAGCAATGAATTGTGCAGAGGATGTCTCTTCTTTGAGATGAATGTTCTACCGTAGCCTCCTAGATAATTGAGAGTTGAAAAGTGGTTGAGAACAGGACAGGTATAGGGGTGAGGAATGGAATTCTAAAATCTCCTTTGATCTTCTTTATAGACATTCCTAACCCACTCTAGCCACACGCCACATGGGCCTAAGGTTTTGATTTGTGGAACAGACATTTCCCACGTTCTTTGCTCCATTATTTGTTGTCTCTACTTTTATCAAGAAAAAAAAAAAATCGAACCTGAAAATGCCATTCTAGGATACCACTGGTAATTAGCTGGTAAGCTTGCCCAATACATTTTCTCATATTCACTTTGCTTGTGTCTGCATTAATAAATTCTAAAGATCTGTTGGTCTTTAGACTTGAAATGCTGCCATTTTTATATTTTGTTCCCGTCAAATCTCTAGAGAAAGTTTAGGTTTGCCAGGATCTCTGGAAAAGCACACCAATTGGAGTCAATTTTAAACTATTGTCTTCAGAAAATTGTGGACAATTTTTCCCACTCAGTGATCTAGCAAAACCTCAAACTATGCTGCCCATTTGAGATTATGAAATGTAACACTAAATTGTTCTGTTAACCTGTTTTCAATAAAAGAAAAATGCTATTGCTAAGAGAATGTCCTTGAATTGAAAATAATTTGCTTATTTATCTTACAAATAGCCATTCCTGATGATAGTTTGACTTTTGAAGTCATTTCTCATTGACTCTCACCTACTAAAAGTACAAACGACTTTAATGATTCAATGCTCTTGTTCTTTTGGATGCTTTATTACTCTGTGTATGCATGCAGGTATGTGTGCCACAGACTGTGTTTTGGGTCACAGAATGGCTTATAGAGTCTATACCCCCTTTCATCTCCGCAGCCCCAATGACTGAACTCAGGTCAGTACCTTTACATGCTGACCCAACTCCTCAGAATCAATGGCTTGATCCTTTGATTGCCCAAAGGAGAGAACTGATGCAATCACACCCTAGATGTTATAGGTGCTACAAAATGAAGTTTTCTTGAGGCTTGTGTTGTGTGCCAGGCTTGCAGTTTATGACTTTTTATAGTTTACTTTATCTAATGTTAGCAGCAGTGTATGAGATACATTGTATTGTTGAATAGAATAGAATACAGATTTAGATAAAGAAGTTGATTCTGGTCAGGATGTAGACCTGATGAAATAGGAGTTTAAACCATGGTGACACTGATCTAAAAGCTTCTATCACTGAGTCATACTTGCCCTCTAAATCATGTCAGGAGCTCTTACAGCTGCATCTGGTGGTTTTTGAAAAGCCAACAGTGAAGGACAATTTAAGGGATATGTATGACATAATAGAGAGTTACGTACATTTTAGTCGCCCTTGTTCCTGGTGTACATCCATTTCTGAAAATGTCTGTCCATTGCTGCACTTAATTTTGTGCTGTGGCCTGGCATGCTTTTCCCTAAAATTAGTAGGTACAGATATTTGGATTATTTGTGTTGGAATTATATATTCTCAGTGTCAATCATAGGCTAGAAAATAAGAACATAGTTCATAATGCAGACTGTTGCCAAGGCACTCGTAGCATGACGCTAGTCATGTGCAGGGATGTGATGGTGCCTGCAGCAGTCCATGGACAGTTGATTCCTCATCTAGCTCCTAATGATAGCAAGCATGATACAGAAGTAACGGTCGCATTCTCTTCACTGTCATACAGATCAGGCTGTGAAGCATTTTTCTGCTTTATTTTAAATACAGATATCCTTACGCTATACACATAAAAGTATTTTAAGTTTAGGCTAAAGAAATGGAATAGGGGAGCAGAAGGAAAGAGCTAGTTGATAGAAAACCCTCTGTTTGGGGCAAAGCTAAGTCACCATGTATTTGAAAAGACAGGCTGGTCTTTATGGAATTTTAACTGAGAAGAAATCTAGTCCCCTTTGGTACAAGGTCTGGACCTTTGCATTTAAATATGTGGAGGATGTTTTCTCATGAGTACTGTTGTATAGGACAAAAGAGAACAACTTATACGGCTTTGAAAAATCCAAGCATTACTAATGCCTGAGAATCCAGAAGGATCTGGGTTAAAGTGAAATGCCAACTTACATCCTAGAACACAAGACAATTTGTTTAATTTTAATTTTATTAATTTATTCAGATTACAACTATATTGTTATCCCTTCACTTGTATCCTCCCATTCCTACCTCCCTCCCGCTTTCACCCCATTCCCCTCCCCTAGGTCTAAGACTGAGGGGGACCTCCTCCCCCACTATATGGTCATAGGCTATCAAGTGTCATCTTGGTAGCCTGCTTATTCTTTCATTGAGTGCCATCAGGGCTCCCCACGAAGGGGAGGTGGTCAAATATGGAGCACCAGAGCTCATGTCAGAGTCAGTCCCCACTCTCCACATAACTGGAGAATGTCCTGTCCGTTGGGTAGATCAGAGTAGGGGTTCGATGTTTACTACTTGTATTGTCCTTTAAGACATGTTATCTACCTTATAGCCATGTAGGGTCAGTGTTAGCATGTGTGAATTCTGTGTGGCTTGGCCACTGAAGGAAAGGCTTCAACTAACAAAAGGCATGGGGAGCAGCCCTGTGGCCCCTTGTCTAGTCATGCCATGACACAGCCTCAGTCTAGGAAACTAGACTAGACAAGAACTGTTCCTAGGTGTGTTGGGCACTAATACTTAACTCTTGATGCAGAATACCTTCCTCTTGGTATCTAGAAGAGTCTTCCCAGGACCTAGAAGTGTGCAACTGACCTCTGTGCCTGGTTTCTCATAAAGAACTCCTAAATCTTTGGATGTTTTGGAGTGACAATAAATTTGCTGTTCTAATAAGATGGCTCTGGATACACTCTGGGGTAGTTGTGGGATGCAAGGTGGCATCCAGAGAAACTTAACCTTCATTAGATAAATCTCAAGCATTCCACTCCATTTCCAGTCAACTTCAGGAGATAAAAAAGGTGCAGATTGATCGAATAATAAGTCTTTGCTTCCAAATGAAGAAGCCTTCCCCAAAGGTCCTATAGTAAGGAGGCTAGAGAGCCATGTATTGAGAGGCAGCAAGCCCCAACTCCCTAAGACAGAGGATATTACCTAGGGTGCCTGTGTACCTTACACTGTACCTCAACATATGCTATTTGACTTACTTCTTGTACTATTCTGTATTATAAAGCAGCTATTGTACGCCACGAGCTTTACTGTCTTCGTTATTATTGTAGCACATCTTGTAGAGAAGATGGAGGGACTCTGATTATATGGCTGCCCAGTGTAAAGTTGTCATTGACAGGAGTTTGTTTGTGACTGCCCTTGAAGCACAGGCAGTCTTGTGGGACTAAGCTATTATGTTTTGGAATATGAGACCAAGTCTAGATAATGTTAAGATTTATTTAAATTATAGGATACCAAACTAGAGAGATGGAGCAGTAGTTGTTTGTGAGAGGGAAATCCCACACACGGTATCAGAAGTGTCTGTGAGCAGCACCAGGTCCTAGTAGAATTCAACATAAACTTACTGTATATTATAATATAAAATCTAAATATAGTAACCCCAACCAAAGGACTATATTGAGAAAGAATGTCTTTTAGAACATTTAAATAGTTTTGATTGCACTGAGCTGGTTTTGAATAGTAGGTACCCAGTATCATGACCAAGGGAGACTGGTATGGGTTAAACTAGAGAATAGGTGAAGGAACATACTTCTCTAAACACAAGATCTTGTGGGGAGCAGGATGAGAGGAAACTTAGAGCAGGGAAGAGGAGAGAGGAGGTTGCAAGTGGCAGAGGAAAGGACCATGCACATAGTAGAGCCCCAGAGACTAACTTGTGCAGGACCCCTTGTGTGGTCTTTCAGTCTGACTCCTCAAGCCAGTTTCAAATTAACCTTAAACATTGGCAAGGTCCAGCCAAAGTATACATATGTGTATATTCCATGGCCCCTTGTGTGAGAACTGCAGCCACCTATATCTTTGGTGAACATCAGTGAAGAGATTGATAATGATGAGGGACAATGGTTAATGTTCAGCTTGTTATTGTCCATAGCTTGAGTATTTGGCAACACTCAAAAACTCCTGGGGGATAGTGGAAATGGAAGCAAGGATGCTACAGACAGTCCTGTTTCAAAGCACAGGGCACCCAAGGGACAGGAAAGCAATTGGAAGCAGCTAGGGTGAGTACTTCTGGAGTCAGCAGGACTAAAAGGTGTTTGCATGTCTTCTCTTCCTGCATGAGTAACAGCGAAGAGCTATGCTCAGCTTCATCCTTCCTGAAGGTTCACCACAGGAACTCTGACTTTGCTTCCCTGCTCTAAAACCAGCTTCTCCTTTTTGAAGCATTTCTAGCTCTTGGCCTTACTTATCAGAATGCATGGTTTTACTAGAACTTTCTCTATGTAAGGAAGTGGAAGAGTAAATTTGACTCTTCTGGAACCTTCGACAAGGCCCAAATTTGCTAGTTTCCCATGTATTCTTCAAGGCAGCAGGAGACACAGTTCAGTTTAAAGATTCTGAGGAACCTTTCAAGGCATCTTCCCAGTGAACAGAACAGTTCATCCATGATTGATTCTGAAATCCAATCCCTTGCTATCTTTATATATTGAGGTACAGTCTTGAACATTGCTTCTGAGCAAGAATCTTTCTTCACATACATTTGTTCCATGCTTTCCTAGATCAAGAACCAAACACAACAATTGAGGAGTTCTGGGTCTTTGGATTCAAATAGGTATGGCAACCAGCCCACCCCACCCCAGCTTGCAAGGCTGCATTCTCTACTTAATTTCTTGACATCTAACTTTCTAAATTGGACCTCCTTGTAAAGCCTATGGTTTTAGAGCATCAAAGCCAGAGATCCTATAGTGACTGTCCAGAAGATCTATACCTGAAACTACCACTTCTCCAAAGGCAAAGTGTTGAACAACTGTCTTACTTCCATGGACTTGAGCCAGCGATGTCCATTGCCCTATAAGCAGATCTGTGAAATTTCTTCTCTATGCAAAGCAAAATCAGAGGCATAGACTTTTGTGGTGGCACTTTTTTTCTAAAATATCTCTTGACTCCACAGAAACTAAACTTTTGCTAGATCTTGTAGCCAAGTTAATAAAATGCCTTGAAATCAATTAAGACTATGTACTCAACCTTCTTTGTGAAAGGCCTACTTAAGATTAACCTGCCTTTAAGAAAACAGTATAAGCAAGCTTTCTATGTATTAGATTTTCCATGTATCCACAAAGTGAACTAAAAGTACATCTTTAATCTTAACTTATGAAGTATTTCATGTCCCTGACTCAGAGCAATGCATACGTTGTATTGTGTATGCATTGCAGTAGTCACTTGCTAAAATGTAGCCAACAAGTTAAAAGGCAACCTTAAGGAAAACAAGTATCCTCCACATTTTGGAGGCTGCAAGGGTATACAGGTTGATAACATCTGTGTGAGGTTTTGAGTGCTGGTCTGGGCCATGCTGGATGAATGAAGTGCCTTGACTTGTAAAACTCTTAAAAATTTCTGTGGGGAAAAGTACTCCTCAGTCCTTGCCTATACTATGTTTTAATGATATTCAATAATTATAAACTGAAGCTTTTTACTTAGGGCCAGTAACAACATACTACACACACACACACACACACACACACACACACACACACACACACCAGACAGACAACAGATAAACCAGTAACCATAAACTACAAACAGGTGGAAGACATAGGTAGAAAAGTGGAGAACTGAAATTTGAACTTGTTCTTGACCAAACTTATTCATAAAAAGTCTGTATTTTTATTCTTTAATATGACATTGAGGACATTATGTTGCCCTCTCTGGGGCTTCTTTAATGCATTAACCAATGCAGGGTTCCTTTTTACCATTGTCTCTAAAGCCAAGTTTTGAGCACAATCTGCTTTCTTTGGTAGATCTGAGGCTTTCTGAACTGCATCTACTGTTTCTCAAGGGTAGGTTTCTTATTCTACAAGTGGTGATGCTCTGAAAAGGCAAAGCTGAATGAGTCTGTCCTGGGCTGCTCTCTACTATGACCACAGATGGGCAAATGTTCACAGCTATGAAGTTTCAACCATCTCAGATAACTTAGTGTAGGATGTTAAAAGGAAGAATTGCTTAAATTTTGCCAGGAAATATTTGATCATTGTTCTTCTTCCAAACCTATACTTTCTTGGAAGTAAAATATGCCACCACTAATGCCATGGCTTGTAACCATGGAGAAGCTGAAAATGAATTGTTTACAATTATGCACCATTGACATGTAAGTAATTTGACCTCTGCTGGCTATTCACAGTGGGTGTTTATAAACTCAAAATAGTAAATGGTTCATTGTCTTACAGAAAGAGTGTCATGTCCTTTACTTAATCACTAGGTTGTCTGACTGTTTCTGATAATCTTTCAGATAAGCTCACATTTCTAGATAGAAGCTCTGGAGAGCCAATGATAGACATCCTAGCACCACAATTCAATTGACTATAGAGCTTTGTAAGAGAGAATATAAAGTAGAAGTGAAAGAAGTCAACCAGCTCTTCCCTGGGTCCCTCTGTGTCATCCCTACTCCAGCTATATAAAATGCAGAAGATCCATGGGTCAGCCATGCTGTGAGAAGGGCCATCCACAGTCAGGTCAGGGGACATTTTACCACTAATTATGCAGGACCGGGTCCTCAAAATAGGATACAGGGCTGCGGTGAACCTTACCTGGAGACTTGCTAAACACAGGCACTTGCTGGTCCCTCCTCCCAGATGGATATAATGAAAACTGACAGTGGGTCTCAGCAACTGAATGGCTATTGTAAGCCCTCTGTGGGACTGTAAGGGACACTCAAGTTTAACAGTGTATTTCTATGTTCTATGTCATTTTGCAAATCATTTTCTCGAAACCTCAATTTTTTTTTCTTTTTTTTTTTTTATTAATTTATTCTTGTTACATCTCAATGTTTATCCCATCCCTTGTATCCTCTCATTCCTCCCTCCCGCCCCCCATTTTCCCATTATTCCCCTCCCCTATGACTGTTCCTGAGGGGGATTATCTCCCCCTGTATATTCTCATAGGGTATCAAGTCTCTTCTTGACTACCTGCTGTCCTTCCTCTGAGTGCCACCAGGTCTCCCCCTCCAGGGGACATGGTCAAATGTGAGGCACAAGCAGAAAGACTCAAATGGTATATACTCACTTATATCTGCATACTAGCCCAAGGGACATGTCCCACGAAAGCCTTCACTTACCAGGAAACTGGGACAGAGGGGAGGGCATCCTATTGGGACTCTAAATGAGAGACGCATGGGAGAATAGCAAAATAAAAGGATACAGAGGGTCCTAGAAATCTACAAGTAGAACAATTTGATAGGCAGATTTGGGCCCAGGGGTCCCGCTCAAACTAAGGCACCAGCCAAGGACAATACAGGAGGTAAACTTTAAACCCCTTCCCAGATCTAGCCAATGGTCAGAATATTCTCCACAGTTGAGTGGAGAGTGTGATATGACTTTCTTGAAACCTCAATTTATTCAGCTACAAAATAGGGGTACCGCTGTGAAGGTCAAGAGATATTTTAAAAATTCTTACACTCAAGTAAAATTGTAATCATCAATAACTTCTTGCAGTAGCAACTCCTCTTGTGGTGGAAATAAAACACAGAAAGCAATTACAACACAGGGCTAAAGCAATGCCTCAACAGCTTAGAGCACGTGTTGCCCTTTCTATGGTCCCTCTTCCATCCCCAGCACTCACCATGGCAGTTCACAACCATCTGAAACACCAGGTTACAGGATCCTCTTCTTGTCTCCACGGGCACCACACAGATACACAGCGAAATATACATATATGCAGGCAAAACATCCGTACACATAGAAATGGTAAACAAAAAATTTTGTAAAGGAATTACAAAGCAGATAGGGTGAGAGGTGTTTGTGATCCCAGCACTCAGGAGGGTGAGATAGGAGGCCTGCTAGTTTGAGACTAACTTGTTACAGAAAACATAAAGGAAGGAGGGGAGGAGGGAGTAAAGGAGGTGGGGAAGGTAGAAAAGAAAAGGATTAAATTACAATACCCCGAGATACTACATGGCCAAGAGCATAAACCACAGCGTGTTCGACTTCACGTGTTATATGCTGTTCACGTCTTCCTGTCACTCCACCAGGAAAACAACATCACTGCTTGTTTTGGAGAATGGGAAGCCTGGGGATTTTTTAAAGCCACACATCCAATTAATTAGCAGTAGGTTTAAACAAGCCCAGTGTATATTTTAGTGCGTTTACACTGCCACTTAACATTTGCTAAGGTCTGCTCAGCCAATTAGTAAGAAACCATTCCCAGGGACCCCAGGGAGCCGAAAGGCTGTTGCGCACTGGCATGCTTGTAACCCAAACCACAGGTGTCATAATTATGTGACGCCAAAGGTGACTGCCCTCAGAGCTCTCTGAGTGCTTTGCAACTGGAGACAGATTTGAAAGTCTGCCTGTAGTGGCTACAGAAATTAGAATTTGGCTGTTGAAGCTGACAGATAGCCATGGTCAAAGCTGATTCACGGGGCCTGTGGTTCATTAAAAGTGCCAGTTCTATCTTCCTGGATTTTCAAGATGTGTCGTATACGTCTGCCAAGCTAATTTTCTTAATATAAAAAAGGTGTGTGAGATCTGAACTCAGCTTGCTTACAGAGCTTGACAGAAGGCCACCTGAAATATATATTTTTCTTCAACTACATTCCCACTCAAATCAGCCACAGCTGTAATCTGGGGCTTTAAAGGGGAGCTTTGGCAAGCCATGGGCTAAGCTGGTTTAGGAAACCCTAGAGGAAAGTGTTTTTAGGAACTATGGGGGGGTCTCTCCAGAGGAGTGCAAAGTTGAAGGTATCCGTAGTGCAGGGCTCTGGGAGGTCCCCAGTTTGCAGTTGGGAACCACATGCTGATGGCATAAACATTTTTATTGCATGTGCTTATAAAAAAAAAAAAACCTGTGTGATGCATGATCAGACAGAAATATATCATGTGCGTTTTTATTACTGCACTTCTCTGGGAGGTTACCATGGAAGTTATGCTTGCATTTAAAATGAGAACTTTCTAAGTGGATATAATTATGTGTTTTTCATCTTTTCCATGCCAAAGGGGTGAAAAAGGAAGACTATTGAGTGAGCCTCACCCATAGCACACTTTAAAGCCAAAGAGAAGCACACCTTATAAATCAGAAACCTCAGGCTGTCTCCTCAGCAGACACAACCAGCTGCTGAATAAAGAGCAGATGTTGCAAAGAAGCCTGGCTCCTTCTCTCCCGGAAGAAAGTTGAGTTGAAGATGGTGAAACTCCAGAGGGCTGAACTACATAGAACTCTGACTGGGCTTCATTGTTTTTTCTACATGGAAACACTGGGTACTGACTTATTAACATTTCTTACTACCCTCCATGAGGAGAGCCACAAAACACAGCCCCTTTCTCACTGTCCAAGGAGCACAGCCCCCACCCCATAAATTTTTACCTTTGTTACATGTCAATCAAAATCATGAGAAAAGGAAATATAGCCCTGCTGGAATGTCTGCATTTTAGAACAAAGTTCTCTCTACTGGAATGCAATACTTATTTTCTATTATTTGTTTTTATTGGCTGAAAGTAAAAGAATGACCCAGAGACACAACATGGTTGGAGGAAGACCAAGGATTTTGCCCCTCCCCCATCTCCCTTGGGCATTTTTATTTATTTATTTTTTATTTTATTTATTTGCTGGTTGGAAGCCACACTGAATATGAGGTAGGGGAAATAAAAGTTGCAGTTTGTAGCATTTTTGTGAATTTGCATGTCAAGTGGTCATTTAATGTGGGGCTCTGCAGGCATCTTCCAAAGCTTAGATGTTTAGCAGAGCTGGCTAACTTAGGAGAAGGAAACTGAAATCCCTTCTTATTACGTAAGTGACATTGCTAGCAACTAACTGTGTGAACTAACGTGTCCTATTAAGTGCAAGAGAAGCTCTGATTTCCCCTATTGTTCTTCTTCAGAAGAAAATAATTAATATCTTAGTGACACACGTGTCATGCAGACTTACATTATACATTAGAAAGGAAGTGAAGATTTTTTTAATTGAAGTTATGCTAGAGAGTAGTATAGCAGGTGAATCTCAATTGTAAATGCAACTTTAAGGGGTAATAAATGCTACTTTTATGTAATTTTTAGTTTATACATAACCGTTTTTCTCTTTTTATTTCAGAGATTGAACTTGGAGCTTTGCAAATGCTAAATACATGCTTTGCCACTGTGCTATATTCCCAGATCATGAATAAAATAAACATTTAAAAATGCTTTATATATTTTATATCTCTAGAAAGCAGCCATTTACCTTGTTTCATCCTTGTCTTCCTGCTGTACTCACCTTTCCCCCAGTTCCCGAAAGAGCTGCTTCCCAATAGCTGCTCCCTTACCCAGCTCCAGGGCTGTGAGTCCTGATCCCTGAGTCTCAGCATCATTGACATCACTCAGCTCCTTACAAAAGACATGGCGGAGGGCACTGCCCACCCCCCCCCCCCCACCCCCCGCCCCCACAGTGACCATACTGCACTGCCTCACAGTGCTGGCTTCCTCTGATCTCTGCATGGGATTCAAATCTCCTTACCTTATTCAGGCCTCTTTGCTGATGTTTTCTGGGAGTTTGACAGACACCCAATATAAACACAGTAAGCAAAGCATGAGCTGATGTTAGTAAAAAGACTTTCTTACTCTGCAATTACTGTAGACTAAGCCATAGTTCAGGCATTTTAATATTGCAACCAATGTAATTTTCAGATTCTTACAGTAGCCGAAGAAAGTGAGCCCATACTTTTCTGACACTGCCTGCCCTACAGCTTCTCACGTGTGATCCTTCTCCTCAGATGTCATTCAGAAAGTGGTTTCCAAGTTAAGCACAAAGCCACCTGTGGTTGTCTAAAGTTCTTACGAAGACTTATCCTTGCACAGGTTTTAAATTTTTAAAATGTCCTACAGCAAATACATAGTTTTTCATGTTTACTTGCATGAGTATATACATGGTGGAGGGTCATGTTTGTGCCAATGTGTTCATGTGCCTCGCTCATGTGTGTTCTGGGGATGGAACTCCGTGTGTTGGAGTTGAATAAGGGGTCCTTATCTACCGAGCCATCCCACCTCCACAGGATTGTCCCTGAATGCACTTTCTGCCTTTATACATAACCATTCTGAGTTGCCTTTAAAAATATGAAGAAAATTCGCTGCCTGGAGAGGTACAAGCATTCACAAACAGAATATGACAAGGCAGAAATTTACTTACTCAAACAGAAACTTGAAAATAATTTTGCTGTTCCTGGACAATTGAGTCTCCTCAAGTATGTAGTGGACTGACGAGGAGAACAAGATGCATTTATAGAAAAGGGTAGAAGAAAGAGCACAGTCAGCATAGATGAAAAGGCTATTAATCTTTTAATGTTATCTTACCAGGTTTTTTAGGAAACCAGTTAGAACAAGAAGACAGAACCAAGCTACCTACGTCTAATTACCATGAACAGGAAAATGTTGGCCTTGAAAATGTTACTCATTAAAACCATTGTCTCTCTCAATCTGTGTGCCTGTTGCAGCATTCCTGTGTCAGCATCCGCTTAATTGAAAGTAAGCTCATCCTTATTCATTGATACAAACAACTAAGTGAAGCCAATTACTTTCCCAGCATGAAATCATTACGGAACAGGCATAAATATTATCTTTCCCTTAAGTATAGTGGGTATGTAGGCTGTAAACCCGAGGCAAAGTTGCCCTTGTAGCATTAGATGGCATAACAGAAATCTTAAAAGTGAGCTTATCTTTAGCTGGTGTCCAGGAGAGACGAGTTATGCCATACATTTATGACCGAAACATTATTAAATGCTTGCTTTAGCTGCTGATGCTAGCACTCGCCATTACTAGGTTTGTATAATCCTCTTGGAGCCACAACAAGACTTGGTCCCTACTTTACTGCCTGGGCATTAGCAGCTTGCAATGCAAAACTGAGCCATTCAGAAGAGTCCCTTGAGAAAGAACCAATGCAATTCTTGCCTCGCTTGGACCTAGTGTGGTCTCTCCTGGCTTGTGCATGGGCAGGGCAGACCTCAGTAGAGCTCTGCAAAGAAGCAAAAATTAATTCAGAAGCAAAATATCATTTCTCTTAACTTGAGAGAAACTGGGAATGTCTGGCAATAAGATTTACTAGAGCACCTCCCTTCTGAACCTTGACTTTACATCACCTTAAAAAGCTATAACATAGTCATCCCAAGCAGTTAGCCACCTCTGCACCTGAGAGGAGTATAGTAAAAAACAAATATATTTAGTGTTCCTCTTATGTTCTGAAATTGATTTCATAGCTTGTGCACTCCTTTTCAAAGTCCACAAAAAAGAGATTATAAATTCCTGGACAGGAATTCAGTTTAGCCATTTCTAAGGAATGTTTCAGTGCTTCTTCCTACTCTATTTTCTTAAAACATTCTCCTTCAGTGCTGCCTAAGTAATGACCTTCGAAACCACTTTTGTCCTGGGAGAAGAGGGTGTTCAAACCTTTCCAGCTTGTCTCAGAATAAAAATAAATCCAACCTCATGCTTTTGAACTGTGCGCCAGTAACTGAAAACAAACTTCCATGCCCATTTCCCTTCTCTGTTTCTTTATATATACAATCTCTGACCTCTCGTAGTGTAGAATTTAAAATAGCATAGAAAGTATGGAATTTTATTTCTCAAAATATGTGGGATGTAATAGATCCCACTCTAAGTAGAAAATCTTGAATGTTACCATAACTTCTTCAATTTTTTTTTCATGTATGTTCTGTTACTGATTGGGTTTCCAAATAATATGGAATTCTGACTTGGCTGAGAAATATGATAAGAGATACAATTTGTTATTTAAATGATGTGTTGCTGGCCAGTTTTATCTCAGCTTGACACAAGCCAAGTCATTTGGGAGGAGAAAACCTCAGTTAAGAAATCGCCACCTATGAATTTGTCAGTGGGCAAAGCTGTGGGGCCTTTTCTTGAATGATGGTTTATGTGGAAGGATCCAGCTCACTGTAGGCAGTACCACCGCTAGGATGGTAGTTTCGGGTGCAAGAGGAAATCAGGCTGAGTAGACCATGAGGAACAAGCCAGTATTCAGCATTCTTCCATGGCCTTTGCATCAGTTCCTGCCTCCAGGTTCCTGCCTTGGTCCAGCCCTGGCTTCTCTGGATGATGCTCCAGAGGTATAAGATACAAAACAAAAACAAAAACAAAAACAAACAAACAAACAAAAAAACCCACCTTTTTCCCAGATTGATTTTGGTCATAGTTTTTCATTATAGCAATAGAAACCCTAGCTAAAAAATTCTACTCCTGGCTTTTTAGTTTTTGTAAACTCATTGGATATTGTAAGAATCCTTCCTGCTAATAGAAGTAATGCCTATCACTGGATTAGAGATACAGAGGACTGCATCTCACAAAAGAAAAATTTACCTTTAACATCATTTTAAAACAATCCTCCACTCTGTTTCCATTCTTCCTTTAGGAAAATGAGAAAAGACAATATTTCTACCATTTAAATGGGAACTATTTGACTATTGTCTTGTAGGAGAATTGGTGCAGGGCTGATAGTATATATTTTAATTTCCTTATCAAATTTGAGGCACTGTAACATCTCCTGACTCAACAGATAAACCACAGACCATTGTATTTAGTATCAGAGTGTGTAAACAACAGTCTCCAAAATAGAATTTCCTCTCATGTTTTCCTTTCTTATTCTTTTTAAAGTATACACACAAGAAAGATAGAGGTACAGTAATTCCATAGTAGAACAGCCATGAAGGAGGAGATAATAAAATTTCCATTCATTTAACCAGCCTTTAGTGACTATTTATCATATGTCCAACATTGATATCAATGCTGTAAATGGAGTTCTGAACTGTTTTCATACATATAAAATTAATGACCTAACTTGCGTAAGAAGAACTGAACACATGTTTACTAGAAACAGACCATTGCTGTTATTTTTTTGTGACATCATCTATATAATCTTTTTTAACACATTTTTATTGAAAAATAAAATGTTACATCTCATTTTCTATCTTATCCCATGCATCCTTCCATTCCTCCCTCTCTCCCACTTTCACCCCAATCCCCTTTCCCTATGACTGCAACTGAGGGGGACCTCCTCCCCCTGAATATGGTGCTAGGGTATCAAGTCTCTTCTTTGTAGTCCGCTATCCTTCCTCCAAGTGCCATTGGGCCTCCCCAACAAAGGGACATGGCCAAATATGGGGCACCAGAGATCTTGTGAAAGTCAGTCCCCAGTCTCCACTTAACTGTGGAGAATGTTCTGTCCCTTGGCTAGATCTGGGTAGGGGTTTGATGATGACTGCACGTTTTGTCCTTGGTTGGTGCCTTAGATCAAGCAGAACCCCTGGGCTCAGACCCACCCATCATAATGTTCCTCTTGTAGGTTTCTAGGACCCTCTGGATCCACCTACTTCCCTATCCACTATATTTTTCTCATCTAGAGTCTCAATAGGATGTCCTCACCTCTATCCCACTTTCCTGGTATGTGAAGACTTTCATGGGACCTGCCCCTTGGGCTAGTATCCAGTTATAAGTGATTATATACCATTTGAGTCTCTCTGCTTCTGGGTTAGCTCACTCATTATGATCATTTCTAGTTCAATCCATTTGTCCACAAATTTCGGGAATTCCTTGTTTTTAATAGCTGGGTAGTATTCCATATTGTAAATGTACCACAGTTTCTTTATCCATTCTTCTACTGAGGGATACTTAGGCTGTTTCCATGTTCTGGCTGTTATGAATAAGGCTGCTATGAACATGGTTGAGCAAATTTTCTTGTTGTGTGCTGGAGCATCTTCTGGGTATATTCCAAGGAGTGGAATAGCTGGGTCCTGAGAAAGCCCTATTCCCAGTTTTCTGAGATAGCACCAGATAGATTTCCAAAGTAGCTGTACTAGTTTGCATTCCCACCAGCAATGAAGGAGTGTTCCTCTCTCTCCACATCCTCGCCAGCATGTGTTGTCACTTGAAAGTTTGATTTTAGCCATTCTGATGGGTGTAAGATGGAATCTCAGAGTTGTTTTGATTTGCATTTCTCTGATGACTAGAGATGCTGAGCATTTCTTTAAGTGTGTCTCAGCCATTTGATATTCATGGTACTGGCACAGCAATAGGTTGGTTGATCAATGGAATCAAATTGAAGACCAAGATATGAATCCACACACATATAGTCACCTGATTTTTGACAAAGAAGCCAAATCTATTCAATGGAAAAAGGATAGCATCTTCAACAAATGGTGCTGGTCTAACTGAATTTCTACATGTAGAAAAATGCAATTGGGCCCATACTTGTCACCATGCACAAAACTCAAGTCCAAATGGATTAAAGACCTCAATATAAAACTAGAGACACTAAATCAGTTAGAAGAAAAAGTGGGGAAGAGCCTGGAACACATTGGCACAGGAGACAACTTCCTGAACAGAACACCAACAGCCCAGCCCTTAAGGTCAACAATTAATAAATGGGACCTCATGAGGCTGAGAAGCTTCTGTAAGGCAGGAGACACTGTCAAAAAAACAAAGTGACAGCCTACAGACTGGGAAATAATCTTCACCAACCCTGTGTCTGACAAAGGTCTAATATCCAAACTTTATAAAGAACTCAAGAAATTAAACGCCACAAAACCAAATAACCCAATTGAGAAATGGGGCTCAGAATTAAACAGAGAATTCTCCACTGTCTCGGTCTTTCATCTACCAAGTTACTGGTATATTACTGATCCATTTCATGGTGTTAATATTAAAATACTTGAGACTAGGTCCTTTATAAAGAATTGTTTTGCTGCTTAATTTGGTACCTGAGGATCTAAATATTGTAGTGCTTGTCACTCTGGTGAAGGTCTTTGGCTGCCTGACAACATGGATGGGTTTCATGGTGGGAGTATATGTAAGGAGGAGGAATATGAAAAGACAGTTAATCAATGGGATTCAGATGGTAGGCTCACTCTTTCAATAATAACCTTCAATAGTGAAAACTAATTTGGGTCTCATAAGAGTGGCATTGACCCTGTCTGATAACAGTGCCTTCAATGAGCTAAACTAGCTTCCCTACACCTGATCTCCTAAAAGCCCCACCATCTCTAATGTCCCACAGAGAGGACAAAATATCTAATACACAAACTTTCAGAGATACACTCAGGCTTATAGTAGTGGCCTTCTTCATATTAAGTCATTCTCTCAGAACAGGCATCCTGTTGGATTAAATGGTATGAGCTTCTTATCTGCTCAAATGCACATAACTTTACAGGAGTGCAATCCAAGCTCCTTAGTCATTCAAGCTTCCTTAAGTAGACTTCCAGGGTTAACCTTAGTTTTGGCTGGACATTTCTTCCCATCTATCAACCAGCTATACTGCTCTTGGACATTTATCTGTCTCTGGGTTTGTATCTTCTCAGTACCATTTCCCACAATGCATTGCTCTAATTGCTCTGTCAAAATAGTCTCCAAAGTTAAACTTTAGTCCAAATCCTACCTTTTCCACAGATAATTTTATAGTCACTTCAGTGTCTCAGTAGTCTGACTACACCACCGGAAAATTTTAGGGTTTTGTTGTTGTTGTTGTTTTGTTGTTGTTGTTGTTGTTGTTTCAAAAGTTCTGCTCTTATGGAAGCTTGGAATCTATATTAAATGAATCTTCTTGGTGAATTCAAGGTACTTTAGCATGCTACGTCTGGTGATAAGATGTGAATAGACTTTTCAACAGTTATTTATTCTGAGCTTGTGGTCCAAAATCATTGTAGTTCCCATGGTGCTTTTCTGCTTTAGATTTTATATTCAACAATGCATTGAGAGAGACAGGCTTATGCGGCTGATTTAAACCTGCAATAGCTGCTGGGGACAGAAGGCGTTCAAAAGCTACTGGAGCTGAAAGAACAAAAGATTATGATCATCTCCTTAGAGAGCTAAATGGTCTCAGGAAACAATGAAAGACATTGTCTTCCAGCAGGTCAGGAGATTAGAAGCCAGTGTGCATTTCATTGCACCCAAATCACCACAGGCTTACTTCCTAAGAGAAGACTAGAAAAGAAAACATTAAAGCACACGAGAAACCAACAACTTTTGACACTTAATTTCTTTCCTCCTTCCTGAAAAATAGTAGTTCCCTCTCTTCCTAAATTACAGTAAACTACAAGAGACACAACTGCCAGCAAAAATACAAAAAACACACTTTTTTTTTTGCATTTCTTATCACCAAAGCTTCATAGTAATCTAACAAAATGTAGAGAAGCACAAAGGCACATTTTAGAGAGTTATGGTGTGAGCCTAATGTGGTGGTGCATACCTATAATGCTATGATAGGAAGGATGAGACAAAAGAGTCATCAATTCAAAACCAGCCTGGGCTACGTAGTGAAACTCTATTTTATAATGAACACCTGTTACTGTGTACTCCAACAGACAATATGTCGTTCAATTCATTCTCAGGACTTCTTTGGCCAGTACCACGTATCTTAAGAGTTCTGGTGTGGGGCATTAGGCAATAAACTACATGATAGCATGCCTGGCCAAGAAAGTCAGTCCCCACTCTCCACTCAACTGTGGAGAATGTCCTGTCCATTGGCTAGATCTGGGTAGGGGTTCGAAGTTTACTGCACGTATTGTCCTTGGCCGGTGCAATAGTTTGAGCAGGATCCCTAGACCCAAATCCTCTTCTTCATAATGTTCTTCTTGTAGGTTTCTAGGAACTTCTGGATCCTTCTATTTCCCCATTCTCCCTTGCTTCTCTCACCTAGCGTCCCAATAGGAAGTCTTTCACTCTGTCCCACTAAGTGTCGCTCAGTGGAAGAATGGATAAAGAAACTGTGGTACATTTACACTATGGAATACTACTCAGCTATTAAAAACAAGAAAATCCTGAAATTTGTGGACAAATGGATTGAACTAGAAATGATCATAATGTGTGAGTTAACCCAGAAGCAGAAAGAGTCAAATGGTATATACTTACTTAATCTGGACACTAGACCAAGAGGCATGTCCCATGAAAGTCTTCACTTGTTTCCTATTTCAAATAATGGGATCAGCATAGTTTTAACCCCACAGGCAAGGACTCATTGCATGGAAAAAACATTTCAAATACCCCTATGTTCTCACAGATGTCTCCCAACCCCTCCTCCCAGCAGATGGAAATCTCAGGGACTTAAAGGGTGGCATTTCTGAGTATCTCTGAAACTTTCTCAGGTCTCTCTGAAACTGTACCATGGAGGAAAGCACTGATTATAGACAGGACTTCCAGAATAGACGATAGATTTCTTTTCCACGGGGGGTAGGGGGGTTGGGGGATCGAGACTTAAAAATGATTTCTGATCAATTGGAAGGTTAAGCTCAATGCAAGGACAATCAGTTGAGCAGATTAATCTCAGGAGTCAAACTAACAATCGAAATCTAAACTGTACAAAGCTGAGTGAAGCAAAACACACTAATATCACTGTGATGAAAGAGGGAAGAGGAAGCATGGGGACCATTAGCCTGACAAGGTATGGCGGTCATTTGTGCTCATGTGATTTTCACCTCACTTATGATAATGGAAGTGGGGTAAGTGTTTCACAGGTATTTTTCTTTGTTTCGTATTAAAATTATACTCTATTATACCCTATATGGAACTAAGTTTCCTGTGGTCATTAAATAACAATCATGTGTAAAGATAATTAGACATTTTTAAAAGACTATACAAGACATCATTCTCTTAATTCACTTGCTTTGGGCCAAGCCAGTTCCCATGTCACAAAGGCAGGCAAGCAACCCTTGGAGAAGCCAATGTGCTGCGTCTAATTTGATGGGCATGTGTATGAACTCTTTTGAACTTTCAAACCCTGGTTCAGTCTCCAGATAATTAAATTCCAACTGGTGGATGGAGACAGCCCGAGACCACCCTGCTTCTCAGTTTCTGAATTCCTGCCCAACATCCAGAGAAAGATTAATGTTTATTTATTTATTTTTTTTTTAGTCAAGTAAGCCTTCAGTGTAATTTGTATGAAGAAGAAAATGAAAGTTTCACTGTGGAGAGTAGAGGGATAAAACAAGGCATGAAGGAGGTGGAGTAAAGAAGAAGTCCTATGTTTCGTTTAGCATATGTGTACTTCATAAGAGAGAGTCTTGTTCCATAGTCCAGCTTCCCCTTGAATTCACTATAGAGCCTGAAGCTGATCTCACAAGTCTCCTGAATGCTAGGATTACAGGCAAGCACTTCCTAGCACAGCTTCAATAAGTAATTTGTTATATACGGATGTCGTGCATTTTAAAGCATCACTCAGGGCCCTTCTGAATAGCACCTCTTTCCTGCTTTTGTTTCTGAGGGAAAATGCTAGAAAGAAATAAAGTGAGTTTGAAGAACACTGCTGTGAAAGTGTGTATACGGGCTTTGTGTGACTACATCTTTATTCCCTTGGGTAGGCCCCTTCAGTTCTCAGCACTGGATTGCCACATTGCATGTAAACCTAATAATACCAAACCTTCTGATAGTAGTTATATTCCAAAGTGACCAATTTTCATTCACATTAATGAATTTTTCCCTTCATATTCTTGGAAATCCTAATCATTGTCTGTTTTATTTCTGTTATATCCATCCTACTGGGAGCATTTCATAGTATTCCATTGTAGGTTTAAGTGGTATCTGCTTGGTACCTAATGTGAGCATTTTTCTTGAATTTATTAATACTTTATTTTCTTTAGCTCAAGGTTTATTCTGATTCTGTTTTTAAATCAGTCTTTCATTTATAACCTATATGGAATTTTAAAAATAAAGATTTAGAATCTATTTTTCCTCATTTAGTATATACACTAGAAATATATATTGGAGAAAAGTATATAAGACACAGACCAGCATCATGGTAGAGGAAGGGTTAATCTCTGGAAAGCTATTTTTAATTAGTTGTTAAACACGTGACCTCCTTGAGGTACAAAAAGTAAAATGCATGGGTTTAAGAATAAATAGGAGATGAAAAGGTAACCTAAGTCAGGCCTTTATTTTATTTTTAAAGCACAAATTACTTTCCCACAGTTTTTGTCTGTGGAATCACACATGTAGGAAAGAACCAATTCTGCACACTTCATTACAGGGGGAAATTATAGGTTACAAATCTTTCAGATATGCCATAGCTGAACACAGCGCCTTGTTCAGTGAGCACACCGCATTCATAGTGTCAAATCGGAAATGATATATTTGTCTTTTAGTCATATTAGGAAGGGTCTCAGAAATCTTTCTGAATTCTAAAGCAGATTACACATAAAATTGATGTCTTTAAAAGCAATTATAATTCTATGCTCCCTGTGGGCTAACAGTAGAGCTGGGTGATAAATACTTGGCTTCCACAGATAAGGCCCTGGGTTCAAGTCCCCCAGCTTCACAATCAACACGTAGAAACCTGTCATGTTACCTGCGTTTTGTCTGAATCCTTTGTGTTGATTTTAATGTAATTCACTCTATTGAACAAAATTTGTTTCTGTGTGTAAGCTTTTCAGTGAATGATTTTAAGTCAATTAGTTTTAATTTAGTAATTCAATTTAATTAATCTATAATTAATTAAATTAAATAATTTGATTTAATTAGTTTCATTTTATCAAGAGGGGGTAAAAACAAATGCTGCAATTGTTCTTTATCATAAAGAGAGCTAGAAGAGCCTAGAAACACAATGCTTTATTCAGATAAATCTCCTCAAAGCTCATTTTAAAATCCACCCCCATATACTATAAAAGAGAGGGTTGAGGCCACTTCAAGAACTCAAGTTTTTTCAGTGCTCTAGCTAACAAGAATTTCCAGGTGACCTTCAGCTGTCTCATTGAGGAGACATTAATTAGATAATAACTTTGCACAAAGGAATGGCAATAGTCTTAATCATCAGAGAGTTTTCTTCCTGGTGTCATCCTCAAAGGCAATACCAGATGCAAGTATGCGTTCTGAATTATTGGGTTTTTTTTCCCCTTTCATAGTTTTAAATGAAGTTAAACCAAATCCTAATGAAGACTCAGCTTTGTGAAGTAGGCTGTTATTTTATTTCTTGTTTCTTAGTAAGCACAGGAACTAACAGAAGTCTCATACAAATGTTCATAAGCTGAGGAATTGATGAAAGTCATGCAAGAACTTTCTGTAGCAGAAGGAACTGACTCAAAACTTTTCTGAGAATTTTCTAAAAGTCTAACATCAGCCATTTTAGGGGTTTCTGAGGTCCCACAGCTTTCTTCTCAGCTTTAAAAGTTCCCAAATTCTACTCGATAATCCATACTATGCTTTGTTGATAAGTCACACTCAGAAATATCTTACCGTATACTCTACTGCCACAGTCTTCAAGCTGGAATTTGTTTGTACTTGAGATTTACAAAACTTTCGTTAAGAGCTGGGCCTGGTGGCACATGCTTGTAATCCTAGCACAGTGGAGGACAAGGCAGGAAGATTATGAGTTAAAGGCTATATTGGAATATGTAGTGAGATCCTCTTTAAAACTGAATTCCATTAAAATGTTCTATGGACAAGGATTCTTAAATATGCATAGTGCCCTTTCCTAAAATGCCTGCAACCAGGAGTGAGGTCATTAATCCTTTCCACTTTTCCAGCCAAAGTACTTTTTCCTCCCTTATACTTGCCAGAAAAAGGCACATTTATCTCCCTAGAGGCAGTATGGTACCAAATTCTCTGGGACAAAAGATAGTGTAAAAGCCCTGGAGATGAAAAGACCCTGGATTCCACTATTTTTTGTTTTGGATTTCAGTGTTTATACATATTTCTGAGTTTTAAAAAGATTAACAAGCTGGGTATGGTGGTATATACCTTTAATCCCAGTACTTGGGAGGCAGAGGCAGGCAGACACTATGAGTTGGAAGCCAGCCTGGTCTACAAAGCAAGCCCAGGACAGCCAAGGCTAGACTAACTTATTTGAAACTTCTTAGAGGGCCCCAAAACTGCCTTTGCTACAGGATGAGGGATGAAAGTCCTGGCTGTCAGGCTTTACGACATCACTCCTTGGTAGAAACTGACTTGCTTTGAGGGAGAGGCCATGAAGCGCTACCAGTGAGTCAAATGTTAGCTGCAGACAGACTCACCAGGCTTGACCTCTGGCAGATGTACTTCAGACACAACTTTATGCTCTTACCTCTCTGCCTATTAGCACCTACTTATCTTAAAATTAAAAATCTCCAGTCATATAAGTGTTATAATCATAGGAATTTTCATAGGAATTTCATCCAAATGAAAACACTCCTTTAAAGATACTGATTTTTTTCTACTTATTTTTTCTTTATTAATTTATTCTTATTACATCTCAATGGATATCCCATCCCTTGTATCCTCCCATTCTTCCCTTCCTCCCATTTTTCCCTTATTCCCCTCCCCTATGACTGTTCCTGAGGGGGATTACCTTCCCCTGTATATGCTCATAGGGTATCAAGTCTCTTCTCGGTAACTTGCTGTCCTTCCTCTGAGTGCCACCAGGTCTCCCCCTCCAGGGGACATGGTCAAATGTGAGGCACCAGAGTACGTGAGAAAGTCATATCTCACTCTCCACTCAAGTGTGGAGAATGTTCTGACCATGGCTAGATCTGGGTAGGGGTTTAAAGTTTACCACCTGTATTGTCCTTGACTGGTGCCTTAGTTTGAGCGGGACCCCTGGGCCCAAATCTGCCTATCATAATGTTCTACTTGTAGGTTTCTAGGACCCTCTGGATCCTTCTACTTTGCTCTTCTCCCAAACTGTGGTACATATACACTATGGAATACTACTCAGCTATTAAAAACAAGGAATTCCCGAAATTTGTGGATAAATGGATTGATCTAGAAATGATCATAATGAGTGAGTTAACCCAGAAGCAGAAAGACTCAAATGGTATATACTCACTTATATCTGCATACTAGCCCAAGGGGCATGTCCCACGAAAGCCTTCACTTACCAGGAAACTGGAACAGAGGGGAGAGAAGCATAGGATACTCTTATCTTTAAAATTTGGGAGGTAAACAACTTACAAGTCTTAGGAAGTTCCCAAAATGTACACAGTTCCTAAGATGACTTCTCCAAGGTTATATAAGCAGCAATTGCTGAGATGCAGCTTTCATGAGTCATCACTCATTCCAGCCCAGGCTTTTTGGTGATGTGGCTGTCTTTGTCATCTTTGCTTCTACAAGTAATCCTGTCCACATATTTGGTAAATAACTACAATGAATTTATTGGTTTACTGAATTAGACTTTGGTGTGCTCCTCTTTGGTTTTCTATCTGGACTGAGTTGACATTTGTTCAGGTCTCCTCAGGAAATGTCACAAAACATCTTTGACACCAGGAAAATGACAAATGAAACTGAGAAGGAATTCTGAAAGAGTGGAGCATGCTGCTGCAGTAGTTGTAGAGATATGTAGGAGATCAGGGTGTCTGTGGGGCGATCCCAATGTGGCCGTCTTTTCTCTTCTGTTATGAGATAGTATGGATCCTTGCTGTCATGGTAGCTGAATTCTTCTTGAGATGAGCGACAGAACATTAAATCAGAGTACGTGTGAAAGTCAGACCCCACTCTCCACTCAACTGTGGAGAATGTCCTGTCCGTTGGCTAGATCTGGTGCCTCATATTTGACCATATCCCCTGGAGGGGGAGACCTTGTGGCACTCAGAGGAAGGATAGCAGCCTACCAAGAAGAGACTTGATACCCTATGAGCATATACAGGGGGAGGAGGACGCCCTCAGTCACAGTCATAGGGGAAGGGAATAAGGGGAAAGTGGGAGGGAGGGAGGAATGGGAGGATACAAGGGAGGGGATGACCATTGAGATGTAATATGAATAAATTAATAAAATAAAATTTTAAAAAAGAACATTAAATCAATGTAAAGTTATGTAAGAATAAAATTTCTTTGGAACGAATCTTGAAGTGGCCATCTTCTTTTATATGATATAACTTTTTCTTAGGTTTCTGTTCTTGTGGTAAAACATTATGAGTAAAATCTACTTGTTTATTTCAGTTTACAGTTCACATCATAATCCATCATTAAAGGAGGTCTGGGACGAAACCCAAGCCATAAACCTGGAGGTAGGAACTGAAACATGGGCCATGGAAGGGTGCTGCTTACTAGCTTGAGCCTCCTGCCCTGCTCAGCCTGATTTCTTGGAGCAACCAAGACCATCAGCTCAGGAACAGCTCCTATTTCAGTCACTAGTTAAGAAAATACCTTACAGGCTTCCCCACAGGCCACTCTCATGCAAGCATTTTCTCAGTTGTGGCTTCCTCCTCTTAGATTACTCTCGCTGTGTCAAGTTGACAAAAAAAAATCAAGAGAAACAAATAGGAATCATGGCAATCCTTAATGGATGGGGTCTACCTTCTAAGTATAGTGAAGTCCCCCAAAGAGTTATAGATTAAGGGATATATGGAAATTCCTCTAAGCAGAATGTGTGGAACTAGGTCATAAGCAGGAAGCAATATAAGATGTGTGGCACTTGTGGGTGATACCACAAATGATAGAACTCGATGTCTTCCTAGAAAGAACTTGATAAATAAGAGAGGAATCACAATGGGTAAAGGACAAGCCATTGCTAGCCTCCATATTACCTTTGTCTTGACAGGGAAAGTGAAAATGGGGGAAGGTGAAATGGATATTGACTTGTAATTTCTTATAGCTGGTAAGATGCAAGGGAGAGTGTAAGCTAGATATGTACCAGCATACCTAGAACCAAAATTTCTCAGAACCAAAATCACTGAACCTATGGGCAAAAGCAGATGATGATGAGAAAGCAAACAAGGTAGAAGTTATAGAAGACAGTGCTCAGATATGACTTTAAGAAAAGATGAAGAGAAATCCATGATTCATCATGCATATGGGGGAACTAGGATATGGTTCAATTAAAAATATGATATTAAGAAATGCTCAGACTGAACTGTGTCAATTTAGGAAAAACTTTTAAACAAACACTGACAGGGACTGTCACAGACTGCCTATGGCACATGTGGCACATAGATGTGATCAGTCTTAGTGCTGCAGAAGCAGAAAAACTGAATAATATAATTACCTCTCCCTCTTGAGACAAAGGCTGCATAACATAGAACAATACAAAAGAAATCATTCCTTGATGGACTTTATCATCAAAGCCCTTATGACATGTTTTTATTGCCAGTTGAGATTGTGAATATGAGGGAGTAGAAGACAATAGAGGGAGGCTTATCTTACTGAGGGAATTAGCCAGGAGAGAGGCAGTATTTGATGTCTGGTTCACCACAACTGATAAGATTATGTTCACAGGATACTTATGAAGGAGGCTGGTTCAGCAAAGGCATTAGGACTGGTATGGACTTTGGTGGGTTTGCTGAGCCCCTTGGTGGAATGTGATATAAATGGCACAGGAGAGGCTCTCAAAGATCTGAGTAACTTAGATGAGTATATCAATTGATTTTTTTAAAATGCAAAAGCAATCAAGAGCTGAAAAGAGACAGGCAAAGCAGACAAGGGAATCTGTGATCTGTTTCAACTACTTAAGAGTAAATATAGTAAGACTTGTGTCAAGCCACTGCTTAGGAAAAAAAAAATTAGAAATCCAACTGTGATATTATTGAGTACCTAGAAGGCTTTAGAGCCTGAACAGAAGTTTGCAGAAGATGTGATAACGTAGTACAATTCAAAACAGATTAAGCTTGACATAGGGATGGGCAATTATTCCCACAAAGTATGTTGTGTGAAGTATAGTAGGATAGGGATTGTCTCAGCAGCCTAGGGCTTTTTCAGCAGTCAGGTGTGCCCAAGGAGAAGGCAAATTTAAAGGTGTTTGCCTTGAGCCTGTCAGAACCAAGCAGCTAGCTCCAAATTCAAGCTTGGCAGCTACAGTACAACCCTTAGGCCCGATCTGGGCTGAGCATCACACACCAGCCCTACTGAGATCTTCAGGGTGGTGACTATGCCCAGCATCCCCATGATTGAAGCAGAATTCAAATTAGGAGGAAAGTCAGCTGACAGATTAGTTAGCAAGGATAACATCCCCCACCTGCCCCACCATATTGCATGTTGGTTTTATGAAATAACTGATAGAAGTAAAAAATGCTTCATACTGTATTGGACCTCATAATGTTTTATGTCTAGTATCTCCCTAACTGCTCAAGACCAGTCGCAGTTATTTGGACTAAATGATGATAGACCTTCATCTTTGAGGGACCATGTCCCATCTTGCTATCTCATGAGTATTTTCCACTCAAGACAACAGTTGAGGATGTTAAGTGAAGGAACTCTGAATGAGTAGCATCCCTCATTCTCAGAAGTGATGGGGTTGTTAAAGGAAGATCCTGTGTCAGGAAAATAGTATCTCTCCATGGATCATGCGGCAAGAAGGCTCCCAAAGCCCCATTGTAGCCAATGCTGTTGGCTACATGCTTAATTAAATGGTAATCCCATATTACTGAATGTACAGCATGCTTTGAAGACATCAGTGCTACAAGAGGTCAGGTGGGATGCTGCAGAAGAATCATGCCCAACAGCCTAGCTTGGCTACAGAAACAATATTCTACAACGCCAACATGCCAGGCAAAATGTGCCTGCCATTGCAATAAGGGAACGAGTGTTCAGGTTGGGTTTATGGCTGCTTCATGAAAGGAACTCACATCTAATACTCTAAGACGGGTCACAGGCCTGTGATTGGACAGATCATATGCCCCTGTTTAGGAAGCTGCTGCCACTCTTTTGTTAAATGGATGCAGTGGACCTGTTGTTAAGTTGCCTTCTATAGACGTGTGATTATGCCTACAGATTAGTGTTGCTGTCACCCTCAATTTGTCATGGAAGGAAACTTCTTTCTAGCAAAGAGAGGTATACTACCAACTCCTAAGTGGCCAAGCCCTGAGACTGTTACTGTAGTCTAGGGGCCCAATACACTTGTGTAGCAATATCTTCCACATGGAAACATTAAACTTTGTGGACAGGGTGGAGGTGGGCTCCTTAAGACTAGGGAAGTTCTAAGTTTGCAGAAGCAAACAAAACCTAGAGGGCTTAGAAGGTAAACAATTCACAAGTCTCAAGAAGTTGCTGAAACAGACCAGATTCACAAGTTACCTCCCCAAGGTTAGACAAGGAGCAGTAATTGCTGCTTAGAAGATACTCTTAGGAAAAACAAGCTGGGCCAGATGTGGTGGAGTATGCCTTTAATCCCAGCACTGGGTGGGGGCGGGGCCAGAGGTTGGTGGATCTCTGTTAATTTGAGGCCAGCCTAGTCTACAAAGTGAATCCAAGACAGGCAGGGCTGTTTCACAGAGAAACCCTGTCTTGAAAAACCAAAGAAACAAACAAACAAAAACAACAACAAAAAAGATACAGTTATTAATTTGAGAGGAATTTGGGGAAACATGTAAGGAGATGGAGGGGTAGAAATGATATAAATATAGTACTCACATATGAAATTCTCAAAAATGTAAAAAAAATTAAATTAAAGGATAAACATGTTAAATTATAGTAAAATATGCTAATTTAAGTCGAATGAATTTAACTTGTAATATAGTTTAATTTAAAATCATCAACATTTATTATACTGAAAGTATCACACCATCAGAGAATTCAAATTTATAAAGAAGAATTTTAGATGCTAAGTTAAAAATATGCAATAGTGTATGAATTTCCGAATTTTTCTTAGGAAGACATTACAAACAGTTTCAGTATTACTGATATAGGATATAAGCATATGACCCTTTGGAAGTGTTCCAAATACTCTGAAAAATATTAGATCAATAGTTAGGACCAGGAATGAAAATACATCACTGTGCTATGAGCAGTGTTCTGTGTCATGGGCACACAATCCATGTCTGTAACCTACAGAGCCTCATGACAAGTCTGTTGGTGCATTCTTCTAGCCCATGCTGGCACAGTGTTCAGGAGACAAGTACATACAGCCAAGTATAAAGTGTCAAGGACACAGTGTCACTGCCAGAGCATGAGAATTCTTAAGAAATGGACCTGCTAACATTTTCTTTATTGCAATAACTAATTTTGATTCTCTTTTTATAGTGTGAACTAATTTTAGCAGTTTTAATTTCCATGTTTCTTAAGAGTACAAGATAAGGCTTCCCAGTTTATAAATAGTCATCTCGAAAACAAAAACAGTGAAAAGAGAAAACACACAGAATTCATGTTTGTGGTTAGAATAGAAAACATCACCAAAAGGAAAAAGAAAAATCTTAGAAAGATGCTCTAACAGCCCCCATATCATAGCCTTAAATAGGAGTATGTTTTTCAATTTTTTAAAAAAATTATTCACTTTACACCAGCCTTCCCAGTAAGAAATACACAGTTTGTGAAATTGAATATTCATCAAAAATAAACTTATGAAGCAACAACTCAAGTCTCTTGAAGAGTGCAGATGCTCCAAACAGGCAGCCCCCTCCTGCCCACTGCAGGTGATACAGCCCTCATCCTCCCAGACAGTGAAGATGGGTAGATGAGTGGGGAGTATGCACAGTGTGAGAGAGTGCACTCAGAGCACCACAGGGGGACAATGGAGGACCAGGAAGGAATGAGCAACAGGGAAGGAGGAAGCCCAAGGCTCCCAAAGGCAATCATTCCTCATTAACATATAATTATTGTGTTTCCCATCTTCCTTTGCTTGGTAGAAAGGACAGCAAAAGTAGAAGAAACTCAATTCTTCAAGGACAGAGGATGAATTTCAGCTGCCTTCATGGTTCCAGTCTAATGTGTGGGGAGGGGCAAGTAGCTTATATAAGATGTGGCTACTCCCTGAATGCTATTGAACCAAGCTTTTCCTGCTGGGACAAACTAACAGGGGCAGAGGAGGGGGTTGGTTAGGGGCTGTTAAAAAAGCCACATCTCCACTGCTGGGAGAAGTGGGAGGTTTGGAACATGGGGTCTAAGTGGAGAATTCCAGTTCCTTCCCATTTTCCTCCAGCAGGGCCTTCTCTTTATTTTAAAGACTGCTGTACTAGCATTATTTGTGTGCATATGTACACGAACACTATGGTGGATATGTGGAGATCAGAAGATAGCTTTTGGAACTCGGTCCTCTCTAGTGTAGGTTCTGTGGGTTTTTTAGTGTTCATGGGCTTGCATTCGGGACATCAGGTTCACACTACCCGGACCTTTTCCTGCTGCCATCTCACCACTGCTCCCTCCAGGCATTTTGTTAAGGAGAAATTAGAGTTTAAATAACCTGTGTTGGTTTGAATGAATGGTTTCCATAGGTTCTTATATTTGAGTGCTTAGTTACCAGGGAGTGAAGGATTAGGCAGTGTGACAATATTGGAGAAAGTATGTCACTGGGGGTGGGTTTTCAGGTTTTAAAAGCCCACACCAGTCCCAGTGTCTCTCTCTTGGCCAGAACATCAGGACGCAGCATTCCCAGATGCCCCTCCAGCACCATTTTTGCCTGTGTGTTGCTATGTTCCCTGGCATGATGATGATGATGATGGGCTAAACCTCTGAAACTGTAATTTAGCCCCAAGTAAATGCCGTGGTTGTGGCATCTCTTCACATCAGTACAAGAGTGACTAAGACACAGTTCTTAAAGATCAGCCTATTTTTGACGCACAGTTATTGATGTAATTGGAATTTCTTATCCAAAAATTAAGTGTTATTTGCTATTAAGACTCTTCACTCTTTGTCAGTCCTCTAATGGCAGAGCGCAAATAGAATAGCAACATGATATTATCGCTGAGGCTCCATATTCACTCACTGTGTGACATCGGCTCCTCTCCTATAAATTGATAATGATGATATATATTGTGATTGATTTGGGTAATGTCTATGCATAAGAACTCCTTACCTCATGGTAGCCTAATCCTAAACATTTTCTCTCTGATCTGCTGAGATATGCAAGCTGTCTGAGAGGGAAAAAATATTGGTTTTAACCAGGAACGCTTTGAGAAAATGTTGAATATATTGATTTTTGTATACTGAATGAATCTGTGAGATCATCAAAAGTTTGAAGTATGTGTTCACTCCATTGCAGTAATTCAGAAGATGGACTCATTTAAGTATAACCAGATAAAACTTACTGACAAAAGAGATCAATATGATCCATTTTAATGACATCAGCTTTTGATCTATTGCCAAATATTCATCTCAGTGGCCCACTGATATAAGAATAAGAATGCCAGTAGTTTGGAAAGGAACAATTTAAATAACATGAAGAGAGAGAAACATGGCTAAAGTTTGGAGAAAGATAATTTTTCTGACTTTACATTTATTGATTGAGTGAGTGAGTGATTCACTTAATTTGAATGAGGATTTTGACGTGTATTATGGCCTGGCCTTGAACTCACTATGTGTGTACACTATGCTGGCCTATAACTTGCAGCAATCCTCCTGTCTTAGCTTCCAAAATGCTGAAATTACATGTATAACACAGCATGAGCTGATTTTGATTTTATTTAGGCAAGAAAGAATCTGTTAGCAAAATGGCTACAGGAAATGTAGTGCATATTTAAAGAAATGATGCCTACGCACAGTCCTAAAATCTTGAGTTCCTTTTTAATTCCTTTAAGATTTCCCTACATGAACACTGTATTGATAACATTTTCACCCAACCCTCTTAACCTTTTACCTACTCCATGCTACTCAACCCCTTTCATATTTATGATTGCCTTGACTTTAATTATTATTATACATGTGGGGGAGTAGCCAACTGAGGTTGTAGTTGGTCTTTTAAATATGTACAGGGTTTATGGCTTACTACCTGGGATTGGAGAACTTTGATTCTTCCTCTTTAGCAGCTATTGATTGCCTGTGGCATTTTATCTAGAGATGGATACTTGGGAAATCTCCCTCATTCATGTTGGTGTATGGACTAGTGTTATCATAATGTAGGTCTTGTTTAGGCAACCAAATTGTTGAAAGAAATGTCATGGATATAGATTTCCTGCCAGGTCTAGAAGACACGATCTCACAGCGGGTGTCCTGGTTCTCTGGCTCTTACAATCTTTCCTCTTCTAGGACGTTCCCTGAGCTTTAGGTCATGCTGTAGATGTATCAGTTAGGATTGGACATCCCATTGCCCATTGATTCATCCATTTGATCCGTCCTGGATTTCAATAATAGCCTCTGTCTGCTACAAAGAGAAGTTTCTATGAAGGGGAAGTATGCCCAGTTATCTGTGGGCACAAGGATAACTATTACTTTAGAAAACAGAAATTACGTTGGCTAGGTTAACATTATTATGTGTGAATCCTTGCGTATTGAGCAGATCCATTTAGACAGTTGTTCACCCTCAAGATAAAGGTGCCATAATCGCACCACTGGGGTTATCTTTCCATGCTCATCACTGTTGTAGTTCATAGGCTTTACAGCTGGCTAGGACTACTGATTGTCTGTCTCCCTTGTCAGCTTGTAAGGCAGCTGCTGCTACTGTGAGAGCTAGTCTTCAGGAAAAAGGCCTCCAGGTTAGTTTCAGCTTGACTCCTCCAAGTCTTGTACCTAAAGTGTGAGGACCACATTGGCCAAAATCTTGAACTGAAGTTTTTAATACCTGTCTTTGTGGATTTTGATAGGTAGTTGATGGTTCTTACAGCAATATTGTCATTCTAAGTGTTATAAATTCATTAAGTGTGCGTAAGTGTGTGTGTGTTTGTGTGTATATGTAAGCATATTAAATAGAATTTCTCTCCATTTTTTCAGATATCATAGGCTTAATTTTTCTCTTCTTCCTCTCTCTTTCTCTGTGTTGCCCTCTCTCTTCCTTCTCTGGTTAAGATTCCTACACCGATTGCCTCCCCCAGCTGTCTTATAACATTCATGTCCTACCAGTCTCCTCTCTAGAGATGCTCCTGCCCCCCATCCCACCCATGGTCCATTCCTTCTTTCATGGTTTTAGGATAATGTTCTTAAATCTAAAGATTGCAAGATAGGATCCACAAACAATGAACATGTGGCATTGTTCTGGGTCTGAGTTACCTTATTCACTATAATATTTCCAGCCCCATGTATTGGTTATACTTTTACATTGTTATGACAAACACAATGACACAATGTGACTTGTGGAAAAAAGAAGTTTTGGGTGAGGAGATGTTTATGGTTGCAGAGGAAGTTTTCATTATCACAGGGAGACAGGATCAACTGAAAACAGGAAACAGAGCAAACAGAGTGATCTGAGGCTATAAACTCTCAAAGTCAATACCCAAAGGTTCTACCTCTTACAAGCCCCATAACATAATATGCTCAAACAGTGTCACCAACTGACACTGTGTATTCAAATATGGGAGACTATGGGGGACCGTTATTAGTCAAACCACACACACAATTCATTTGTGTGCCAATTTCATTTTCTTTAGAAGTTTATTGTGTGTATGTACCACATTTTCATTATCCACTCAGTAGCTGAAGGAACTTTAGGTTGTTACCTCTTTCTAGTTAATGTGTAGAGCTGCAATAAACATGGATGAGCAAGTATCTCTGTAATAGGATAGCGAGCCATATAGGTATATGCCAAGGAGCGGTAAGTACATTTATTTGGGTTATTAGTAGATCTACATTTAGGTTTCTGAGAGTTATCCACACTATGATTTCCATAGAGTAACCACACCAGTTTGTAATTCCTTCAACAGTTAAGGAAGTGTCCCTGCCTTTGTCTTTACAACAACATTTGTTCTTTACTGTTTTCTTGATTGTAGCCAGCATGACTGGAGTCAGATCAAATCTAAACTGTTGATATTTTAAAGAAAGAATGTAAGTTTCTAATGCAGTTGAAACAGTTTATGACCTGGCCATTTTCTTGAAGGACTCTTGTTCTGGTAACTCCTCAATCAACATTCACGCACTTAGAATTTGCCACGTGTGTTAGAGCCTCATTCTCCCTATTTCAGGATGGAGACTTTTTTAACGTGTATTTTGTGATGCTCTCCAGTTTTTCGTATTCATACAATCTTAACTTATGAAATGAATTTACTTAAATGGTAACAAGAGACACCGAGTTAAATAGACTTCCTGGTAGGTAGACAGATAGGGAGCTAAACCAGGGCTAGGTAATAAAATTGGTGAATTCCCAAGATGCCCAGCTTCTTCCTCAACCTCCTGACTTGAAACAATAGCCTGGCAGCTCTTGTCTCCCAGTCTGGGCCTCTGGCTGAGTAAGTTTGAAGTTGGATCAAGACACATCATATAAGAATTGTGGAACAGTCAACTATCCTGTTTTCAAACCAACCAATCCTAAATTAGGAGAGGAAAACTCTAGGTTTTTACATACACACACACACACACACACACACACACACACACACAACTTTGTATAGATCTATTGGATGTAAGTGCCTTTCTGAACTGCTAATTCTGTCTGTGATGTAAGAGATCTCTCTGCTGCTACCTCTTGCATCTCAGATTTTTTCCAGCCTTTTAATTCCTCAACTGGCAGAAGAAATGAACCTGATCAAGACCCCTGGACTGTATCATATTTAGACTGTATTAGTAAGGAGATAGTTATACACTCAGAAAACTTTCTCATTTTGTTACTCATGCAGTTTGGATAATACATGAAAAAGACAGACCCAGTCTATTCCAGAGTATTTCAGTAGGATGGTCTCTGAGGTGAACATGATGTTATTTTCACAAAGTTTTGGAGAAGTAACCTACTATCGTGAATCCCAAGACTAATTAATACACGACATGGGCCTTAGGAGATAAGTGAGCATAGCTGTTCCCGGAATGTCTATTATCCAACAGGCTTTGCAATACATAGTCATGTATTGATCCACTATAACTTATTTTAATAGTGTCATTGAAGATGTTCTTAAAGACAATAGACTTGATTATTTAAAATCTTTCTGTTCTCTCAGCACTTATGAATGGATAATAGATGCCCCAGATCAAAAACCAAGTTTTTAAAATCCTGACTCAATGATAAAAGAAGGAAGAGCATCTCTATAAGCCAAAGGGAGAAGAGAAATGTCAGAGTAAGATGGAAGCCACCCTTGAGGTTTTCCAAAGTCCTGGCCCAAGATGGAAGTTAGATTGGGTGGTCCCTGAGGACCAATAACAGACTGGACCTAAGAGTGCTGGGCATTTAAACTGGAAACTAGCCTCTAACTCCCATTACAAAGGACTCCACAGCCAGGGAAAGCACGATGTAGGGAGAAGTCAACAGAAACAGAGCAGGGAAACAGCCTTGCTTAGAGTTAGGGTATGGGCTGACAAAACCTGGGGAGGAATTTATGGCTGTGAGCTTGTTATTTTGTTTTGTCTTTTTATGCCCCAGAAACTCCAAACTGAGAACACAAATTCTTCCAGGATGACAGGAGTCCAAGACTCCTGTAAAAAAATAAATGCTAAAAATTTTAGGGGAATAAAATTGCCACCAAATTTTATAGGCTCCCCACACAAGGGCCCATCATAAGCAGGGTGAGTGGTTGCTGGGGGGGGCGGTTAACTTCACAGGCAGTAGTATGTCTCAGTTGCTGCTCAATTGAAACACTTCTGTGGGAAGCCAGCCTTCTTCCAAAAAGCACCAATACACTGTGAATCTTAGGCCAGCAAGATGGCTTAACAGGTAAATGCCACGCAAGCCTTGAGGAACTGAGTTAGAATCTAGAAACTCATGCATTGGAAGCAGAGAACTAACTCCAAAGAATTCCCACATGCTTGCCTATCTCTTCATCACATACCACATATAAGGATGCACACCGCTCACACTCACATATTCATGCAGAACCATCACACTTACACCACATACATAGATGTACAGCCCTCACACTCACACATTCATCCAGAAACATCACACTTACACCACATACCCCTCACACTCACTCACACATCTCTCCAGAAGCATCACACTTACACCACATACACATGTGCACAGCCCTCACACTCACACACTTATCCAGAAGCCAAGTCCACATGAATCACTGCTTGAAGCCTTAGGGTATGACTTAGTTTGCTTCTTTCTCTAGCGCTGTCATAAAACACTGTCCAAAAACAACTTGGGAAGAAAGGGTTTGTTTCAGTTTTTAGCTTGTAGTCTACGATGGAAGGAAGCCATGTAGGAACTCAAGTAAGGACCCTGGAGGCAAGAACTGAGGCAGAGTCCATGGAGAAATGCTGTGTTCTGGCTTGCTCACTTTGGCTTGCTCCACTTGGTTTCTTACACAACACAGAAACATTTCCACAGGATGGCCTTGCCTACAGTAGGCTGGCCCCCTCAGTATTCAAGAACGTGCCTCAAAGACTTGTCTGCAGGCCAGTCCAATGAAGAAAATTCCTCAGCTGACGTTCCTTCTACCAGATGATACAAAATTGCATCAAGTTGACAGAAAAGTACCCAGCAATTTCTGGATGCTGAATTAGAAAAAAAAATCTGCTGGCCTCCCACATATCATACTTTCATTTAGTCCCTCTCTCTCATCTCTTTTCTTTACTAACAATGAAATGACACCTAAAGTTTGTTTCTTTATTAAATTGATAAAGGTCTGGTATTGCCTAGGACCATGGAAACGTTCTGGGTTTTATCTACAACTGAAATCTTTGGTACTTTGGCTGTGGTGGCTAGTTCAAAGTGAGATGTATAGAACCTGAAGGTCATTAGTCAGTTCCATGTAGAAACACATCAATCTTATTCTGGCTTCCCGTTTTGGAGGCCTGACGTGGTGGCCTACAACCCCCACATTGGAGAGGCAGAGGCAGGTGGATCTCTGTGTGTTCGAGGCCAGCCTGGTCTACAAAATGAGTCGAGACAGCAAGGGCTACACAAAGAAATCATGTCTAGAAAAACCAAAAATGAGTCATCTTTGGCCCCATTTTGTTTTTCTGTTTAACCTTATCAGAAATGGCTCTAAGGCAATTGGTACAAAAAGGTATTTTAAAAATCAAATGGAGAGGATCTAAAGAGATAGCTCAGAGGTTAAGAGGATTGGCTGTTCTTCCAGAAGACCTGGGTTCAGTTTCCAGAACCCACATGAAGGTCCACAACCACATATAATTTTACTTCCAAGGGATCTAATACCTTTTCTGGTCCCTGCAGGCACCAGGAAGGCAGTGATAGAAAGACATACTATGTAGTCAAAACACACTTATTTATAAAATAATACTTTAAAATATTTTTTGAATGGAGAAAAATGAAAACACAAAAAGACCAAAAAAAATCGATAGAGGCTGGCATACTCAGTACAGATATTGAAGTCTACTTATCTCTCAAAGTATATCTCAAGACATCTTCACTTTCTAAGAAGTTCTATAAAAAGTTAGGGTGGACACAACTCCAAGATATTCTCATGTGTATGCCTGAAGCTACTACCAATGAGTCTTCTCTCCTATTTCCATATTAAAGAGTTTAATATTTCTTTTTTTATTAATGTATTCAGATTACAACTCAATTGTTATCCAATTATTTATATCCTCCCATTCCTCCCTCCCTCCTGCTTTCATCCTATTACCCTCCACTAGGTCTAAGACAGAGGGGGACCTCCTCCCCCACTATATGGTCATAGGCTATCAAGCCTCATCTTGGCAGCCTGCTTATTCTTTCTTTGAGTGCCATCAGGGCTCCCTACCAAGGGGAGGTGACTTAGACAGGAGTTTAATATTTCTATGATCCCCTTCTCAAAGTAAGCCAGAACCAGAGGTTCACTTTAATTACAGTTTTGTTGGGAAATGGCTGCATCATCACAGTGCAGGCAGCTTAAGAAAAGTGCACATGAGATCATGCACTTGAACTTCAAATCCTGCTCCTTTGCGAGCTACTGAGTCCAGGTTTATTCTTCACCTGCAGCCTCAATGTCACCACCTTTCCCAGCCACCTTCATGGTGAATGTAATCACTGAAGGGTGTGACGTCTAAAGAGTAGTAGTGATAGCCACATAGGTAGGTTGCAGCCACCATCTGCATCCTGATGTGTTCAGTTGGGCATTACCTTATGCCTCACTGTGGCCATTCTGGTCATGTTCTGTTTACAGTGGTTTCTCAATAAATCCAAACCTGCTAAGGGATGATTCTAAGGTAGGCCTGCAGAAGATTCAGAGATGTGTGCCAACTCTAAAGAGGTTTGCAGCTTGATCAGCAATACAACGCTGAGCAAAATACATCATGGGAGAGTATGCACGTATGCGCAGCAAGAGAAGGCAGGATGGGAAAGCTGGTGTGGTGAACACTGTGGCCTAACAGCAACTGTCTTGTAGATCCTCATGTTCATAAGATGTGATTGGTTTATTAAAAAAAAAAAAAAAGCAAAAGCAGTCGAGAGAACTAGAGGTGATGATGACAACTCAGAGCACAGCCAATAATTTAAGGGAGGTATCTACTTTTGACTGTCACCTAATGCTCACCAAGGTTGGAATATAGATCCACTGGGGGAAACAGAACTCACTCTCTGCTTGCCCACCATGTGGGAATGCAAGTTTACTCACATAGTGCATGTTCCCTTACTTCTAGCCTTGCCAATCTCAATTGTTATAGAAGCCACTTCAGCTGTGTGGAACACTGAGGATAAAATTTCCTCCTCAGTGAAGGATGGATAAGAGATGGGCTTCTAATGTGCAGCTCATGTTTTAGGATGATAGACTTTCTCTTTTATTATCAATAGATGACTAAGAGTGGCAAAAATGTCCTCTATGCAAACAACATTCACTGTTTACTGGAAAAAATTAATTGCTTAGGTCTTTGGTAAGGAAGAACCATTAACAGCACACTGGAAACACACTTCATTTCCTCTGCCAGGAAATAATTTTTCTTTCAATGCTTAAATTCAGCGATGGTTTTAATAACTTATCCCAAAAGCATGTTTTGAAAACGGATTCCCTAAATCAATGTTAATGGTATTCACACGTGGGGCCTTGGGGAGGTAATTTAGCCTAAATGATGTCATGAAGATCAGCTCCTTTGGTGGAATTAGTAGTGGTTTTAGAAAAAGGAAGACCTGAGCTGTCCCATTTGCTCTGCTTTAGACTCTGCCAGCCATGTCCTGAGGCATCATAAAGGCCCTGACTAGATGCCAGGCAGGTGCTGGCATCTCTCAGGCTCCCGGCCTCCAGAACTGTGAATCAAATAAACTGTCATTTCTTGTAAATATCCTGGTCCAGTCTCAGCTGTTTTGTTATAGAAGTATAAAATTGACCAAGACCTCCATATTATGCATCCCCACTTCCCAAGGACATCTCCGGATACTCCTTTCCATGTGACCTTCTCCTTTCCTGCACTCTCAGATCACTTTACAACTTTTATGCCACTTAACACACTCTGCTCTTCAATGTGGTCAATGATTTTTGTCTTAATTATCTACGTGGTTGGTTGACTTGACAAGGGCAATATGCCTACCGCCATAATGCATGAAACCCTGTAATTAGACCTCTGTGAATTGAATTTAGAGTGCTTGGTGTTCCACTCGAGTCTGTGTTCTTCACCCTTCTGTCTAACACACTGGTGGGTGCTTCGGCACACTACTCTAGTCTTCCATCACAGAAAGACAACTTCTTACCCCAGCTTCTGAGATGCTTATTTGTGAGATACATGGACATGAGCTCTAAAACTGAGAAGTCCCTGGGATGGGAAAGGGGCAGAGGCCTATCCTTCTCCTCCCTGTTCAGGATAGCTTTCAAGTTTCCCTCCTGCCGCCTCCCCTAGAGTTGAAGAGGTGCTTTGCTGCAAAGAGGACTGTTTAACAGTTTGTCTCTGGTCTCTCTGCTTGATTCTACATCTTTTCACTTAACAAACCCCTTAATAAATACCGTACCCCCAGCCTGTGTAGTCTTGATCCCTGGGATGCATGTGTGTGCTGAACATGAATGCATATTGCATTCTACTGTGCCACCTCTCACTGTACTCATGAGGATGTGACTAGACAGGAATGGGGCTGAGATTCCTACAGTGCTGTCCTCTCTCTGACAGTAGGTACTTTATGGTATTTAAGGTAAAATATGCTGTTTATCTTCATTTTTTCCCCTGGAAATAAATGTAGTATATGGTTGGTAGAAGAAGTTTAAGCACTTTCTCTTGGGGCTTAACTTATTTTTTTTTTTAAGAAATAAATATCCATTCTGTATTTACTTGTCAACAATGAGTGCATGAATTCAGAATCTATTCCCTATTTACAGAAGACATAAGTGTCAAGAAGGTTGGAACCATTCCTAAGCTCTTTAAAAAGCCAATTTAAACAAATACTGTAAATTATGTAAGAAAAATAAAGATATGAGGTCCTACTGAGGAAAGACAGTAAGATAATGAAAAGAAACTCATTTTATGCTTTCTCTGAAATGGAAGGCGTGACCTCATTCAGGGAGTTGAGAAGAAGCAAATTCATGACAAACAGAAATTCCAAATGGCTTTACAAGATAGGTCACAAAGCATAATCATCATGAGCACTTGGGTAGTAAGATGCTGAGTTTGTATCAGGTGTTGTGATGTTTTGAGGATTCATTAAGTTCTTGAGGGAAAACATGTAGTTCAGTGAAATTACATTTTAAATTTACTACAAGGCTACAGCCAGGAATAATAAAAGCAGAGAAATTTCTTTGAGATAAAAATATTAGAACTGGCAAATAAGTAGGACATATTTTCACGGCACCAATTCTTATATAAAATTTTATACTAAACAAAATAGCAATTTATATATTTTTATATAAGATATAAATCCATTCATGGGAAAAGAAGCTATGAAATAATTTGAAATAGACTGTGTTCTTTTAAAATAAGAGTACTAGGTCTTTTATAGATTCTTGAACATTTTTAAGTTTCATTTTAATGAACATCCACAATGTACTAAACATTTTCAATGTATGGTTTGATTTAAATTTCTAACCTAGAGGTTTTAAAAACAAACCCCCTCTGCTTTTTATATCAAAACTTAATCCTTAAAGTCATATCAATGGGATTTGAAGTGTGGAACCTTTCTTTCATTAACAGATTAATGGTCTAGTATGCTATCCAGGGAGTCATATAGAAGCTTTTCAGTTTTTCCTATGTGGTCTTCTTGACCAAAGACCAGAGCATCTAAGTCTTAGCATATGTGAATCTACCTCATCAACTTGGTTTCCTAGTTCCTGTGGACCCCTAGAAGCCTAGGCATGCTCCCTTGGTTCTTCTTCCCCGGAATCCATCATTTACTCTTGTATTAATTTCTGGAGTCTCTAATCTCTGTTTCCCTTTTCATTAGATTTTCTTTCTAGGGATGGCATTATTATATAATTTTTAACAATCCTTTCAAACAACATGCAGCATTATGCACCAAAACCATACATCTCAAGCCAGGTAAGATGACACATGCCTTTAATCTTAGCTCTTAGGGGGACAGAGGCAGGTGGATCTTTGTGAGTTCAAGGCCAGCTGGGTCTACAGAGTGAGTCCAGGACAGCCAGGGCTATCCAGAGAAATCTTGTCTCAAAAACAAACAAACAACAACAACAAAAGAACCAAACAGCCAACCAAACATAACACCTCAAAACCATGCATCTCATTTACCACTTTCCTGATTGGCGGTTTCATGATCATCATTGAGTTACTCTTCCAAAAACCCATTCTAAATCAACTTGAAAGGAAGAATGCTGGCTTGGGCTCAGAGTTTTGAAGGTTTCAATCTGTGATCAATAGCTTTGGTCTGATAAGGCACATTACAACATAACAGGAGTGTATAGTTACTAATCACATAAAGATGATGAAACAGTGAGAGAGACATAGAGGGATATATATGTATATATTAATATATATGTACATATATTAAAACATGCGTGTGTGCATTGTGGGAGAGGGAGACAGAGAGAGAGAGAGAGAGAGAGAGAGAGAGAGAGAGAGAGAGAGAGAGAGAGAGGGAGAGAGAGAGAGAACATACTCCTAATTGTTTAAAATCTTCCATTGGTCTCTACCTCTTCATGTTTCACCAGCCATGTCCTAATTTAATGCTGAGCTGCAGAGCAAGCCTTTAAAACATGCTGCTAGAAGATAATTAAGACACAAGCTATAGTGATGGCCCTATTCTTCCATCATTAAAGTAACAAAGTCAAGCTCAGAGTGGTATGTAAGACCACCCCATGTTTTTCCCTACGAAACTTTCTAGTCTCACTTAAACTCATGTGAGCTTTCTTTCCTTTTCAAATTTTGGTTTCTTCTACAGCTCAGGCTGGCTTTGAATTTACTATGTAGAATGACCTTGAGCTTGTGCTGGAAATTAAATTTCGGGTTTGTGCATACTACATAAGCACTCTGCCACCTCAGTCTCATCCTTAGGCCCCTCAATCTTCTTTATGATTTAGAAGTATCACCCTGTTATCATCTCATGCTGTCTTTTCTTCTTGAAATGCTTTCCCTGTCTCTCCTCCTCAATTTATTGATTGCTAGCTATGTCCAGTTGCTTTAGTACTCAGTGAGGGAAAGGTTTCTTAATCGAATCTTCCTTATGCGCTCCTTTAAAACTATTTCATCATTCTCAAAATTGTTTGATTCACAACCCATTTCATTACCATTTATGCTTCTGCCTAGAGAACACAGGGTATGTATTAAGAAGTGTTTAGATTAGAGGACATAAAAAATTGAGCAGTATGATCTTAAATATTTCATTTTAAAAATTCAGCTAATAAACTCTTTAATTTAGACTTCTCAGGAGCAAATACAGACTTATCAATCATTTAGTTTATTCCAAGTTGATGAACAAAATGTAAGATTTGTTGTTAACTAGTCTGCAATTATATGAGGTTTAGTTTTGGAACAAGCAAGGTATTGCAGCATAGACTTCTACTTTAATTGCATCTTAGCTCCATGTGTGAGCATCTTCCTTTTGTTCTAAAAGGAATCTTTGTAACTTATTGTTAAGTGACAAGCCACCTGAGAGCCGGTGTTGCAATGGTCTTTGCAAACACTTTTCTTCTAATATGACACCAAAAATGTGAATAATAAGCTTGGCACAGTCCCACATTTTTCACTCTAAAGTATTAAAACTTTTTAATGTGCTACAGAAAAAATAGTGAGGCAGAGACTTAAAATGTGAAAAAGATCAATTTATATTACATTTATAAACATTCTTCTATCATGTTGTCTCATAATATATCATATTTTATATATTTAACATGAATAAAGGAAAAGGAGGCTTTTGGAACAAACAATCCTCAAATATATGGAAATCGTTAATTTTCTGAACTCCATAATGTGCAATGACCTCAACTCTAGAATAGAAGTGATGAGAATTTTAATTTCATTTAATTGACATATATGATAATAGTAGCCTAGATATGAGTTTATTATAATTGTTGCAAACTCATAACTAATGTATATGCCCCTGTCAAGTATCCACAATACCTTGGAACTTATGAGATGACAAGGGAGTATAAATGTAATAAACCAAAGACATTTTTGTATGGTGGTGATTTAGGATTACCTAAATGGCTTCAGGATAATCATGTGAGTCCTTACAAGAAAGAAAGCAGGAAGATTAAAGCCAGGAAGGAAGTTGGGATAACATGACCAGACACATTGATAGTAGAAGAATCCAAGATTTAAGAATGCCAGCAACATTCAGAGAAAGAGGAAAAAAAAAATTCTCGCTGGAACACCCAGAGACCCTGCAGCCCTAGTAAACCTCAATGGTTGGATTTCTCAGCTATGAGAGATGGTTGCCCTCCATGTCTGCGGACTCTACATTCTTTGGCTTGACCAACTGCAGGTTGAAAATATTCACAACAAGGCAAATGTTATAGATCTGTTTTTGTGACATTATTTCCCAGACAACAAGTGTAATATCTACTTAGTTGGTATTCATATCAAAATTTATAAGGTGTGATAAATGATCTAGTAGTCTAGTTTGTTTCTGTTGCTGTCATAAAATGCTGACCAAAACCAACTAGGAGAGTAACAGATTTATTTCAGATTATAACCTGGAGCCCATCATTGCGGGAAGCCAAGGCAGAACCTTAAGCAGGAACCTGGAAGCAAGAACTGAAGGCAGAGACCACACAGAAACACATACTCACTTGCTTTTTCAAGGCTTGCTCAACTTGCTTTCTTACATAACCCTAACTACTTGTCCAGAGGTGACACCTCCCACAGTAGGCTGGGCTCAACCCACATTAACTAGCAAATACAAATATACCCCACAGATGTTCCCGCAAGTGCCAATCTGATGCAGGTAATTGCTCAGTTGTTCCCTCTTTCTAGGTGACTCTAGGTTTCTGTCAAGTTAACAGCTGAAACTAGTCATGACAACTAATGAGCAAGTTATGCAAAAATATTACACCTTTTCGTCTTTTGATTTTTTTTCAGAGACCAGAACAGGGATGGCTGATACTGAGTATGCAAAGAACAAACCTGGAGAACAGAGCAGCTTTACGCAGAGGAAGCCCTAGTAATCTACTGGGTTCCCACAACATCTTCACCAAGGCAGGGCTCAACATACACACACTAAAACTTAACACTGTTTTAGAGTGTACCTACAAGGTTGAAAGCCAACCGGTTCCATCAGCAGCCAAATAGAACTGTGCCCATTAGAATGGTGTGTTAAGATCTTGCTAACACGGAATGTGAAAGGTCTCTCCTTTGTCCGATTCAGATAGATCAACTGGTAGAAACCCCTACTGGATGACAGGCACAGGGTTGCCACAGTTGACTTTCTGTGTGCATGCTGAGAATTGAACTTAGGTCCTCATGCTTGTGCAGGCAACTGAGCCATCGCCTCAACCCCAACACTTTTTCATATAGACATTTGCTCACCTACTGTATTTGATGCCAGTGTGGTCCCAGAATCAATCCCCATAGCTACTGAAGGATAAAGGTATTTGTGGTGTTTTAAGCCACTGCTTGCAGAAATGTGATACAGCATAAACACGAAACTACTAAATGACACCAATTGTTGAAGATGCTATCTTTTTCCTGTATATGATTTTGGATTCTTTGTCAAAAATCAAGTGTCCATAGGTGTGTGGGTTTATTTCTGGGTCTATTTCATTGATCCACAGGTCTGTTTCTATTACAGTACTATGTAGTTTTTATTACTGTTGCTCTGTAGTACAGCTTGAAATCATGGATGGAGATTCCTCCAGAAGTTCAGACTTCTTTTAGCTATTCTTGGTTTTTTGTTTTTCCATATGACATTGAGAATTGCTCTTTTAAGGTCTGTAAAGACTTGTGTTGAAAAAAAAATTTTTTTGAGCTTAAGATTCTTTTTTTTTTTTTTTTAATTTATTCTTGTTACATCTCAATGTTTATTCCCATCCCTTGTATCCTCCCATTCCTCCCTCCCCCATTTTCCCATTATTCCCCTCCCCTATGACTGTTCCTGAGGGGGATTACGTCCCCCTATATATTCTCATAGGGTATCAAGTCTCTTCTTGGCTACTTGCTGTCCTTCCTCTGAGTGCCACCAGGTCTCCCCCTCCAGGGGACATGGTCAAATGTGAGGCACCAGAGTACATGAGAAAGTCGTATCACACTCTCCACTCAACTGTGGAGAATATTCTGACCATTGGCTAGATCTGGGAAGGGGTTTAAAGTTTACCTCCTGTATTGTCCTTGGCTGGTGCCTTAGTTTGAGCCGGACCCCTGGGCCCAAATCTGCCTATCATATTGTTCTACTTGTAGATTTCTAGGACCCTCTGTATCCTTTATTTTGCTATTCTCCCATGCGTCTCTCATTTAGAGTCCCAATAGGATGCCTTCCCCTCTGTCCCAGTTTCCTGGTAAGTGAAGGCTTTTGTGGGACATGCCCCTTGGGCTAGTATGCAGATATAAGTGAGTATATACCATTTGAGTCTTTCTGCTTCTGGGTTAACTCACTCATTATGATCATTTCTAGCTCAATCCATTTATCCACAAATTTCGGGAATTCCTTGTTTTTAATAGCTGAGTAGTATTCCATAGTGTATATGTACCACAGTTTCTTTATCCACTCTTCTACTGAGGGACACTTAGGCTGTTTCCATGTTCTGGCTATTATGAATAAGGCTGCTATGAACATGGTTGAGCAAAGTTTCTTGTTGTGTGCTGGAGCATCTTCTGGGTATATTCCAAGGAGTGGAATAGCTGGGTCTTGAGGAAGCCCTATTCCCATTTTTCTGAGATAGCACCAGATAGATTTCCAAAGTGGCTGTACTAGTTTGCATTCCCACCAGCAATGAAGGAGTGTTCCTCTCTCCCCACATCCTCGCCAGCATGTGGTGTCGCTTGAATTTTTGATCTTAGCCATTCTGATGGGTGTAAGATGGAATCTCAGAGTTGTTTTGATTTGCATTTCCCTGATGACTAAGGAGGTTGAGCATTTGCATTGAATCTGTAGATTGCTTTTGATCAGATTGCTATTTTTATTATGTTAATCATATTGATCCAAGAACATGAGGGTCTTTCCATCTTCTGCTATCTTCTTCAATTTCTTTCTTCAGAGACTTGAAGTTTTTTTTCATACAAGTTTTTCACTTGCTTGGTTAGAGTTACACCAAGATACTTTATATTATTTGTGGCTCTTATGAAGGGTGTTGTTTCCCTAATTTTTTTCCTCGGGCCACATATTATTAGTATATGGAGGGCTACTGGTTTTTGTGTTTTGGTTGGTTTTTTGTTTGTTTGTTTTGTTTTGTTTTGTTTTTGAATTAATTTTGTATCCATCCATTTTGCTGAAGCTGTTTATCAGCTATAGGAGTTCCCTGACAGATTTTTTTTTTTTTTTGGTCACTTATGTATACTATCATATTATCTGTGAATATCAATACTTTGACTTCTTCCTTTTTCAATTTTTACTCCCTTTATCTCCTTTAGTTGTCTTAGTGCTCTAGCTAGAAATTCAAGTGATATATTGAAGAGATATGGAGAAAGTGGGCAGCCTTGTCTTGTCCCGGGTTTCAGTGGAATTACTCCAAGTTTCTCTCCATTTAACTTGATGTTGGCTATTGCCTTTATTAGGTTTAGGTTTGTATGTGTATCCCTCATCTCTCCAAGGCTTTAATCATGAAAGGGTGTTGGATTTTCAAAAGCTTTTTCAGCATCTAATAAGATGATCATGTCTTTTTTTTCTTTCAGTATTTTTATTTGATGGATTTCATTGATGGATTTTGTTATGTTGAATCATCAACCATCTCTCATCCCTGGGCTGAAGCCTACTTGATCATGATGGATGATACCTTCAATGTGCTCATGGATTCAATTTATGAGTATTTTATTGGGTATTTTTGCATCAGTGTTCATAAGGGAAATTGATCTGAAATTATCTTTCTTTGTTTGGTCTTTGTGTGGTTTATGTACCAGGGTGATTGTGGCCTCATAAAATGAGTTTGGCAATCAATTTAAGCTGTTTAACTTATTTTGATTTAACATTAGTAAGTGGTATATATCATGAAAATCATCCATTTCATTTAGATTTTCCAATTCTCTGGCATACAGGCTTTTGAAGTATGATCTAGTAATTCTCTGGATTACCTTGGTATCTGTTATTATGTCCCCCTTTTCATTTCTAATTTTATTAATTTGGATATTCTCCCTCTGCCTTTTAGTTAGTTTGGCTTATGGTTTGTATATCTTGATTTTCTCCAAGAACTAGCTCTTGGTTTTGAGACTTTGTATTATACTCTTTGTTTCTTCTTTATTGACTTTAGTCCTGAGTTTGGTGATTTCCTGTCATCTACTCCTATTGAATGTTTTTGCTTTGTTTTATTCTAGTGCTTTCAGAAATGCTTTTAAATTGCTTCTGTGAGATGTCCCCAATTTCTTTATGAAGGCACTTAGCCCTATTAACTTTCCTCTTAGCACTACTTCCATTATGTCCCATAAGTTTGGGTATGTTTTGTTTTTATTTTCACTGAACTCTAGAAAGTTTTTCATTTCTTTATTCCTTTGTTGACACATTGGTCAATGAGTAGAGTTCAGTTTCCATGAGTTTGTAGACATCTTATTTTTCTGTTGTTGTTGAGTTCCAGCTTTAATCCATGGTGGTCTGATAGACTACAAGGTGTTAGTTCAATTCTCTTGAATCTATTGATGCTTGCTTTATGGCCCAGTATATGGTCAATTTTGGAGAAGGTTTCATGAGGTGCTGAGAAAGGTATATTTTTTTTTGTGATTGAATGGAACATTCTGTAGACATCTGTTAAGTCCAATTGCCTCATAACATAGGTTAGTTTTGTCATTTCTCTGTTTAGTTTCTGTCTCAGTGATCTGTCCATTGATGAGAAAGGTGTTTTGAAATCTCCTACTGTTAATATGTGAGTTTCAATGTGTGATTTAAGTTTTAATAAGGTTTCTTTTACAAATGTGGGCTGATGGCATACTTTTAAAATCTATTTTTATTTTGAATTCCTTATACTTCTTTCTCCATTTTCCACCCCAATCCCTTCCAACACTCAACACCAGGTAGGAGAGAAAGAATGTTAGTGGGGAGAAGAGGCATAGTTTTTCTTAGCTACTTCCTGCTGGCTTAGGATCACTGGGTTCCTTGCAGGAAGTCCAATCTCCATTTCATGGGACTCAAGAAGTCTCTAATTTCTTCTCATCAAATTGTATCAGTAGCAACCAGGAGCAACTGGGGGTGGTGTGGGGGTAACCCCACAATCTCTGTCTGTGTGTCTGGCATTTATTCCCACTGACAAAACCATACCTCCACACAAGGTAGTTCCTAGCTGACAAAGATCATATGCCCTCTCATGAGGCAGTTATTAGCTATGGACAAACTGGAGCAGCCCCCATATCCCAACTTTTGAGAGTAAAACAAAAAAATGTTTACATATAAAGCAAAACTTCCACAACAGTGGGTGCACTTGCATTTGGCATATATATGTTGAGAATTGAGACATAATCTTGGTAGCTTTTTTCTTTGATGAATATGAAGTATACTTCATCATCTCTTTTGAATAATTTCTGGTTGGAAATATGTTTTGGTGGATATTAGGATAGCTACTTCAGCTTGATTCTTGTGTCTGCTTGCATGGAAAACATTTTTTCTAGCCCTTTATTCTGAGGTAATGCATATCTTTGTTGCTGAGGTGAGTTTCTCATGTGCAAGAGAATGATGGATCCTATTTTTGCAATCATTCTGTTCCCTATGTCTTTTTATTACTGAATTGAGGCCATTGATTCTGAGAGATATTAGTGACAAAAGATTGTTATTTCCTGTTATTTTTCATGTTGGTGGTATTAGTGTATACTTCCCCTTTTTTCTTTTGCTGGTGTGTAATTGCTTATTTCCTGTGTTTTCATGGATGTAGTTATCCTCATTGGGATGGAGTTTTTCCTTCTAGTATTTTCTGTAGGGTGGGACTTGTGGATAGATAATACTTAAAATTGGTTTTGTCTGGGAATATCTTGTTTTCTCCCTCTATGGTGAATGAAGGCTTTCCTGGGTACAGTAGTATAGGAAATGGGTGAAATGGTTCAAGACATGAAAATGGAAATAGAATCAACAAAGAGAACAAAAACTGAGGGAATCCTGAAGATAGAAAGCTTAAGAAAGAATTCTGGAGCTACAGAGTTATGCATCACAAACTGAATACAAGAGGTGGAGGAGAGACTCTCAGGCATAAAAGATATAATTGAAATCAATATGTTTGTCAAAGAAAATATTAAATCAAAAAATTCCTGACACAAAACATCCAAGAAATCAAGAACACCATGAAAAGATGAAATCTTAGAATAATAGGAATAGAAGAAATAAAAGAATCACAGATCCACGGACCAGAAAATATTTTCAAGAAAATCAGAAAAGAAAATTTCTCCAACCTAAAGAAAGAGATGCCTATAAACATACAAGAGGCTTACAGACCACCAAATAGATTAGACCAGAAAAGAAATTCCTCCTAATCTACATAATAATCAAAACAATAAATTTACAGAACAAAGAAAAATATCAAACATGGCAAAAGAAATTGGCCAAGTAACACATAAAGGCAGACCTATAAGAATTATATCTGACTTCTCACCAGAGACTCTAAAAACCAGAAGGACATGGACAGATGTTTTGCACACCCTGGGAGCCCACAGATGTCAGCCCCGACTACTATACTAAGCAAAAGTCTCAGTCAAAAAATATTAAAAAAAATATTTAATTTCCTTTTCTTGTTTTCTCTACTGTCTTGTAAATAAAGATTGTTTATATTGGGGGTCTGTTGAGACATATGGTTCAGTGGGATAAAAACAAAAATATATTTTTGAAAGAAAATAAGTCTTTAGCTCTTGTTTTGTAGCATAAAATATCTTTAGAGCAAAATTGAATATTACAAAAGAAATTGTCCCATCCCCTAAGAATGCTAAAGTTCAAATATGGGCTCACAGTATAACCAGATGAGCCTTCTTAGTATAAGCATTATGAATGCTGCAACTATCTCTGGAAATTCTTGACTATAGTGCAGCAATTGGAAGTACATGCACAATGTGTGGTCCCACTGAGCTGAGCAGCAACCTCAAATCCAGAACATTAAAATTTCTAGTTGAGGTTTTCATGAGACAGTGATTCATCCATTGGGTAGGTCACCAATGGGGATAAATAGTTTTTGATTCTCTACATGACTCAGAAGACAGTGGGCAGTCAGCATTTGAGAAAGAATCTAGGGTATAAAATTGTGACCCCAGAAGACTGAGATTAGGAAACATGCACAGGCCAGAAGCCACAGTTTCCTACAAAAGGAAAACAAAGGAGTCAGTCCTGGATAGCAGTGGACGTGGCCAAAGTTGAAGTTGGCAAAAGTTGAAGGTATGAGTTATTTGAAAATATCACAGCATTTTATTTTTTAAAGTTTTTTACTTTTTATTTTTTGCTTGATTATATGTATACATGTGTATGTAGCTGCATGTGCATGTTGCATGTGGGTATGCATGTGTATGGAACTGAGAGGCCAGTGTTATGTGTGTTCTTCAATCTTTAGTTTTGGTTGAGGTAGGCTGGAATGTACATGTCTCTCACCGTACATAAAACTCAATTGCAAATGGGACAAACTCCTCAACATGAGATGTAGAACCCTGAGTTTATCACAGGAGGAAGTAAGGAACACTATTGATCTTATTGGCACAGAAACTAACTTTTTAAAGAAAACCATGGTAGCACAGATATTAAGGTTTAAAAATTGACAAAACTGACTCCAGGAAACTGATAAGCTTCTGTACAGCATTGTTTAATTGAAACATTTAAGAAAGAATACCATTATTTGATTGACGAGGTCTACAGAATGGAAAAAAATTTTTCTAGCAATACAAGGAATTGGTGTCTAAAATATACCAAGAACTCAAAAAACAAAATATCAAGAAAATCAGCAGCCTGAATAAAAATTATTGTATAGAAATAAACAGAGTTCTCAAATCTTTGTTTTGTTCAACATCTTCAGTCATCAAGGAAATGTGAATTACAGCTGTCATTTTTGCCTTGGAATGGTTAAACATTTTTTTTAAATGTCAAACAAATATTGGTATGGATATGAAAGAAAGGAAACACATTATTCACTGTTTAGGAAAGCAAAATAGTGGAGCCACATGGAAATCAGTATGGAGGTTTCTCAAAACACTAGAAATAGATCTACCAAAGGAGCAATTCATATCACTCCATATAACGCTTATTCCCCAAAGGCTCTATATAGACTTATAGAGGTACTTGCTCATCCATGTTCATTACTGCTCTATACACAGTAGCCAGGACATGAAAACAGCCTAAGTTTCCATCACCTGATAACTAGATAATGAAGATGTGGCAATTCCCACAATGGAATTTCATTCAACTTACAAAGAAAAGTAAAATTCTGAAATTGACAGGTAAATGGATGTAACTGAACGTAATCATTCTGAATGAGATATCCCAGACCCCAGGAGGACAAACATAGCATGCTCTCTTTCATATATAGATGCTATCTTTGAATCACTAGACGTGCGTTTTAAATGAAAATATCCATGGAAGTCAGGATATCAGTAAGACACCATGGGATAGGTGTCAGGAGAAGAGGGAAAGAATATAGACAGTATGGGAGGAGACCAAGGAAATAATAGAACATGAGTGGGTAAAAAGGCTGAGGATAAGAGGACAAAGTAGAAAAGGGATAATAACATTAAAGACATTTGAAAAATCTATATAGAAGCTTGCTAATGTAGAATATCTATATATAGAGATATAGAGATATATTCTACATTTATAAGATATACATACATATCTTATAGAGAGATATAAACTGACAGAGAGTGAAAGTAAGAGAGAAAGAGAAAGAGAAAGAGAGTGAGAGAGAGAGCGACAAAGAGAGAGAGAGAGAGAGAGAGAGAGAGAGAGAGAGAGAGAGAGAAAGAGAGAGAGAGAGAAGAAGAAGAAGAAGAAGAGGAGGAGGAGGAGGAGGAGGAGGAGAATCTGGAACATGCAGATAATGAAGCATCTTTTTTTCACCATTTTTTAGTTTATTAATTCATTCATATTACATCTCAATTGTTATCCCATCCCTTCTATCCACACATTCATCCCTCCCTCCTGCTTTTCCCCTACTCCTCTCCCCTATGACCGTGACTGAGGGGGACCTCCTCCACCTGTATATGCTCATAGGGTATCAAGTCTCTTCTTGGTAGGCTGCTATCCTTCCTCTGAGTGCCACTAGGCCTCCCCATCAAGAGGACGCGGTCAAATATGGGGCACCAGAGTTCATGTGAAAGTCAGTCCCCACTCTTCCATCATCTGTGGAGAATTTCCTGTCCATTGGCTAGATCTGGGTAGGGGTTCGATGTTTACTGCACGTATTGTCCTTGGCTGGTGACATAGTTTGAGCAGAACCCCTGGGCCCAGATCTGCCCTTCATAATGTTCTTCTTGTAGGTTTCTAGGACCCTCTGGATCCTTCTATTTCCCCATTTTCCCATACTTTTCTCACCTAGAGTTCCAACAGGGTGTCCTCACAGCAGATAATGAAGCATCTTGCAGCTATGAAGAAATATAAAATTTGTTGAAGAATTAATACAACTGAATATCACATATTAGCAAAACTAGCTAAACTTATACAAGCACTACATGTTATTAAGCAAATGTGGAACCTAGAATTATATCTCAAAAGTTCTCTCTCCGTGTGTGTGTGTGTGTGTGTGTGTGTGTGTGTGTATGCTTGTTTATATGTGTGTTTATCGGTTATGACATAGAAAGTGCGTAATGTAAAATGTGGAAGGGATTTTAACAGGGTTGGGGAATAGAGAAAGTGACAGAATGCACATAATGCCACTTCTCTTTGCCTGGAAGGAAAAGCAATAGGCTTCCTCACCTCTGAGAACTGATCGTCAATCATTTGTTGGACAGTGATTACCCTTAAAGAGCTGTTAGCACAGTGTACGATTAATACTTAAAATGAGGATTTTCATCTACTTCTGCTCTTTAGGGAAACCCTAAGAAGTTATCTAGTGCACTTTAGATAAAAAAAACCTCATTTATTGTGCTCTTTATATTATTCCCTGATATGAAACATATGGTCATGGTTTAAAACATGAAAATCAAGAAGAAAATCCAGAGGGTGTGATATCTGTGGGAAGACAGCATATGGGGGAAAGGAACAAGTGATGACATAGTATAAAAGGTATAAAAGCACACACACATACATATATACATGTCTATACATATATCTACACACATATATATATCTATATATGATCATATATCTATATATAGATATATCTATGATCTATATCTATATATAGATATGAGAACATGCCATGATAAAAATCATTACACTGCAAGCCAACCCAAAATATTAATTTTTGGCTCTGGTTCCTTAACAATTAAACTTTATTATGAATTTACTAAATGAACGCACCTTCCTTACAACCTATCTACCCTAAACAGGAGGGAAAGGAGATTAAGGAGAACAAGAATGAAATCTTCTTGGTACCAGTTTCCCGGGCCAAATCCCTTGGCTTAATTCTCTGGGAATCCAGCAGATTCTCTACCTGACAGAAGAAGCTGCGCTATCCTTGAATCAAACCTGAAGCCCTCACCAAGTTCCATCCACTGTGAAATCCTCCAACCATGTATGCTGTCCCCTGCTGGAATCCCTGATCTCTGTCTCTCCAGTTCTCTATCTTTTCCCCCCCTCCTCCTTGGTGTTCCATTTTGCAATACAATTCAATCCTGGGCCCACAGGGCTCCTCTGTATCTATCACAGATGCTTATCAGTCTGTAGAGACAATGCCTCAGTGGCTTATCATCTCAAGGCTGCCTACACCCAGGCCCAGACCAAGGCACAACCACATTCTCTTCACAATTAATAAAATTAAAAAAAAAAAAAACCTATAGCTCAAGCCTATAGGTGAGATTTTAAAGTTTTCTGTATAATCACAGTCAAAAGAACTTGTCATCAGTAATCTACATTACATAAATTGAAAGAGGCTATCTTTAAGTCTTATAAGAAGTTAGACCAGATGAAAGCCACCAGATGCAAAACTTCACAAAAAGCAGGCAAAATACAGAAAGTTACACATACACATTTATTTTTTCACCTTATAATTTCTATATAAATGCCACTGTCTACTTAAAGTAGAAAGAATAGCATGTAGAAAGGTTTCAACATCTGTAATAGTCAATAAAATCTCACCTTAGTAGCTCAGAGCGTGAGGAATTTGTAGAAGAAATATTGATGGTATAATGCCATTTTGTGGTGGGGAAACGAAAAGCACAGAGAGGGAAGTGTGTGTAAAGCAGGAATGATTCTGAGTTGCTTGGGAGAAGGACACAATGTGTTCTTCACTTTGATGAATCATGATTCTCCCTTTAAAACTGGAGCAACACACGTACTCTGGTGCCCCATATTTGACCACGTCTCCTGAATGGAGAGACTTGGTGGCACTCAGAGGGAGGATAGCAGGTTACCAAGAAGAGACTTGATACCCTGTGAGCATATACAGGGGGAGGAAGTCCCCCTCATTCACAGTCATAGGGGAGGGGAGAAGGGGAAAATGGGAGGGAGGGAGGAATGGGAGGATACAAAGGAGGGGATAACCATTGAGATGTAATATGAATAAATTAATAAAATAAAATTTAAAAAAACTGGAGCAACAAACAAAATGCAAACAAATGAAGAGAAGAAACAAATTGGGTTATTAATGTTATAGAATACTATTGGAGGTGTGTTACACACCTCATTGCTCCTAAATATTTATTTGGGTTTTATTCACCACTTCAGACAATTTAGTTCCTGAATAAAAGACACAGAGATCATTTAGATTTACAAAGACTTTAAGGCACAGTCACTGGGCAGGTATCAACCCTCTGAGATATTTTGCTATTTCCAGCTACACATCCTAAGTTACTTGCCATAATTATTCCTGCTTGGTCTGCTTCTGTTTTATCTGGCTTCATGGCCACTGCTCATGGTCCATACTACCCCATGGTGACTTGTTTCTTCCTGGATTCTCTTCCTGTTTCTCCTCCACCTCATGGTCCGCATCTGACCCCAAGCCCAGGAACCTAGCTCTGCCCACTTCTCTTCTGCCAAATTATAGGTTTATAGCTGTTCTTATTAACCAATCAACTTTAAATTGGGAAGCAAGGTTGGTATCACTTGGTGTACATGAGAATGTGCTCATGTGAGTAGCAACCAGATCTTGGAGGCCAATAGTTGGCATTAGAATACATAGCACCAGTCTAACCCCCAACATATTAGAATGTATTTAATTTACCAAGTGCAGTAAAACAATAGCACATGCACAATAAAAACAAAACAGACTTGGGGATCAAACAGAAAGAAGGTATATTAAGTCCAACCATATCAATAATAACTTAAAACGTTACTGAACCAAGACCCCCATTATACGATAGAGATTATAAGAACTCATTTAAAAAATAAAACCCCACCCTGTGCATTCCATGAGTGATGCATTAAATAGAAAGACACAGATAATTTAAAATCAATGTTTGAGAAAACATAATACATTGTGAGCATAGGAAAACAACAATGACTGTACCAATATCATATAAATGAACCAAATAAGAGAAACTATTACTAGGGAAAGATTTGGCTATCATAAAATAAATTAAGATAATTTATCAGAAAAGTATAACAAATTAGTTCATATGCCAATAATAGCAAAGCCTTAAAGTTGATTGTGCAAAATTATCGGAAACAATTAGCCAAATATACAAAATTAAATAATTTTATAGTGATTAATGATCTATAGATTATTTGAATAAAATTTAAAATTCTGCAGAGTCTGATGATTATGATATAGATTGACACATTGGTATTTACAATAAATATCAGACAACTCAATTACACCCATTCTTTCTACTTATGTAACTTGGAGATGACAATCTCAATCTATCATCTACCTGCCTACCTGTCTGCCTGCCTGTCCATCTATATCTATCTATATATGTAGCTAATAGCTATGTCACTGTGTATCTATGCCTATCTATCTATTTATCTATGTATCTATCTATCTATCATCTGTCTTTTCTCTATTATCTATTTATCTATGCATTAATATCTATAGCTATCTGTCTGTCTCTCTGTCTGTCTATCTATCTACCTATCTACCATCTGTCTGTGATGATTCTGAGAACATGGGATAAACACAGCAAACTTTCAGCAGGTCATGCATATATAGATTCAACCACCCCACATAGAAAAAATAGAAAAAATGTATGTTTACTGAATATGCAGGGGCCATTCCATGTCATCATTCCCTAAACTGTTGTAACACAGTCTAACAAGTATATTCAGGACATTAACATTGCCTTATTGTTAAGGCTATTTTTATATAATTGCATTTGTTTCTCTATTTCTCTCTTATCCTGGCTAACACCCAAATAATTTAGAGACTATTATTTTATTTGTTTAACAAGCTTCATGGCACAATAACTCAGCAGCAATCACACTATTCTTAACCCTCTAGGCTAGTCTGGTTTCCTCATAGCATAGATCCCTGAGATACTTGCAGTTTATGGCTTCCCTTACTCAGCTAAATCTTCCTCCTCTCTCCTGGACTTCTGCCCATGGCTCAATCCCTTAAATTCCTCTTCTAACTCCTCCTCTGGCTGTCTATCCCCATTTTCGGCCCTGCGCAGTGATTGTCTGTAAGCTGCTTTGTTGGCAAATCATGGACAATTGGGGAACACTGTTTACACATTGAGACAGGAGATTCTCAGAACAAGGATTGCAACCAGATATAGGGGTACAGAAGCCAGCAGTTGAATTACACAATAACCTTATGCCTATAAAATTATGTATTACAAGTAACCAGAGATGATCCAAGTATTCAGGAGCTGCACCCAGGCTGCATGCGAACACTGTACCACTTTATACAAGGAACTTGAAGATCTGCCATTCTAGGAGACCCCCCTCTGAGACACCAAGAAACAAATCTATTTGTTACAAATTGTTGAAGCTCGCACTTAAATTGGTTTATTTTTACTATATATTCCAAATTTTAATATCTCTCAAAATCATGAGTAGACATAATTCAGTACTATATTACATGGAAACATGCTGTGAGTAGTTTAAGACCCCTGGCTAATAAGATTCTTAGTACATCACAGGCCTTCACTGAGTCTTTGCTCAAGCCTTCCACAGTTTTAGACACTTCCGAAGTGAACTCTTATATTACAAAATATTTTGTTCATTTTTCAATAGCTTAAGAGACAGAAAAGAAATACTATAATTTCCCAACTAGCTATGAATAAATCAGCAAATTTTAAACTACCCCATGCAAGCCCTTCTATGCACATACTTTTCGGATTAGGCACATTATGTACCACCACAGTGAACTTTATATGTTTTCCCCTGGTAGACTGTGAACACAATGGCACTAGCTACTATATTTTATGAGTCTGGCATTAGGATTTAGTACAGTGCTGGATACAAAGTTAAGTGCTTCAAAATATATTTGTTGAACAGATTCATCATTCATTGAAAAATGGAATCTGGAAACTATTTCAACAGAATCCATTCTACGTTTCTTTTAAATGTTTTTGAATAAAACTATATTAATGCTTAATTTAAGCCACAGGCAAAAGCTAACTCTTCACAGCCATGCCTGCCTGCATTGCCACATGCTTCACACCATGCTCCATGCCAGGACAATAATAGACCAAACCTGTGAATGTAAGCAAGCTCCAGTTAAAGGCTTTCCTTTATAGGAGTTGCTGCGGTTATGGCATCTCATCTGTACCATTGCTTCATTTTAAATAAAGTTACTTTGCTGCTTTTGCATATTTCTGGGAGCCCCTTTTCAAATATTTTGGATAAGAGAGCAAGAACTTGGACCATCTGACCAGACCTTGATCACCAGTAACAAGTCTAGCCAATCAGCAAACCAGAGAGTTCTAGGTTCAGTGCAATACTCCATCTCTTAAATATAAAGTAAAGAGTGACAGAAGACTCTCAGCATCAGATTTGGGTTCCAAATTCACTAGCACATGTATGTACAGTCAGCCACACACATGTACATTACACACACATACACACACATACACATACACACACACGAAATATATGAAATATGAATATGTATGTCCAGCGAGGGCTTTCCTTTCTTTTAAAGTCTACCACTCCTTGTTCTCACTCTGAAGGGTGCTGTTCATCAATGTGGAGACAGTCTGTCATCTTGTAGCACAGGTGCAGTGAACATCAGCCAAGGAAGCCTTGCCACACACCCTGAAGAAAAATTATTCTCTGGTTCTTCTGTGATACCTACATGTAAATGCACTGCCTTTAAGAGTTCACTTGTACAGCAATGAATGAGGACCTGTTCATAATCAATCAAGCATGGTGGGGACTGAGAATACACACACAAAATCATGTCTTTAATGAATTTTAAAAAAAACAATGAACAAGCCTAGATGAAGGTTGTAAGATAAAGTCATGGAAAAGGCAGAATGAAGGACTACTTGTGAGGTAAGGATGGAGGGAGGCATTCCAGGGAGGAAGCAAGGATGTCTGTATCTCCTCAAAACTCACACGTTGGGATCCAGCCTTCTGTAAACAAATCTCAAAAGATGGAGACTTGAGGACATGATTGGAATACTATGATTCTGTGTTTGTGCTTGGTATCAGGACTTTTTACAGAAGACATGCAAGGAAGCTAGTTCAGAGCTGGGCCCAGTGGCATGTGCCTGTAATTTCAGCACTCAATAGGGAGAAGCAGGATGGTGGCAGTAAGCTATAGGCAAGATCAGTTTCCAAAGTCAAGCAGACAAATAAGAGTGAATAGGGAGGTAGTTTAACCTTTCTTTCATCATATGAAGGCTAAGATGCCATCTAAAGTAAAAATCTCTCCAGGAGAAATCAAATTTGCTAGTACCTCTGACATCTGACCCTCCAGCACGGTGGGACATAGCCCTATAGGAGATGGCATACTCTCTGGCACTCTGGGACACAGCATTCTTTATTGACAAATCACACAATCCACAACTTTCTATTAGAGCACCCAAATCTCAATAGGACAACCTGGAAGAACTAAAGAGCAGAAATGGGTGTGTGTGCGTGAAGGATGACTGTTATGTTTGTGTTTAAAATTTGCTGAGAAAGTTTGTTAAATGTGGTTTTCTGGGGCACTTCTCTGAAACCTAAGGCTGGCAGTCTGCAGACTGCATCTCAAGTAACTGTCATTGAGTTTTCTTTCCTTCAGGCAATTCCATCAGAAATCCTAGCCTGAACGCAGACAATATGAGCTGAAATGAGCTGAGACTGTACGGTTGCGTGGGATCAGTGAAGAGCTCTGAATTCCTGTGAAGGCTATTGCATCTGGGTACCACTGTAGATTGCAGGAAGGAAAATTGAGATTAGATTTCAACCTTAAACCTTGGTAATATAGGAGTGATACTTTGCAGGGGGCCTGAACACAAAGTAGGGGCAAATCAGTCTCTGCAATGAGTTAGAGTTGAAGTTTTAAAACATGCAGTGTCCATAAGAATGGAACAGAGATAAGAAAGATGGAGCTAAAGTCAAAATATATCTCCCATTTTTCTCAGTAGGTCTTGGTAACCTCTCTATAGATGTTTTTGTTATTTGAATGATTTAGCAAAGTTGCTTACTGCCTGACTTGGTTTTGCAGTCTTTCCTCCATCTGTAATTCTGAACACTTTTATTGTAATTCCATTCAAGATTAAATTCTATTCTCAGGATTGCCTAACTCTGCATTCTGCTGCTACAACACTAAGTGATAGTGATTTTGTGAAAGAATTTATGCTCACCTAAGGAACTGAAGGAGGACAAATAACTACCCTATTGGTGACAATGCCTATATCTGTAGCCTTGGCTAGATAGATTACTGTGGCTATCATGCTGGTTGTTGACTCCTGGTGCTGAGATGATGGGCATGTGCTCCCATTCCTGTCTGGAGAGAATGTTGATGAGCCTGAGGAGAAGAAAAAGCTCATCTGTGATTACACATGCAGGCTGCTTCATCCATAGAGTCTCTCAAGTGTCTTAATATCTCCTTAGCAAAGACCATTGTAGTTTTCAAGGGAACACCAGTGTAAGCATAAGGTTATTGTGTAATTTAAATGCTGATTCTATACTCCCTATATGTGTTTGTAGGACTTGTTCTGAGAATCTCCTGTTTCAATGTTGTATAAACTCTGCTCCCCAATTGTCCCCTGATATGCCAATAAAGCAGGTTACAGTCAGTAACTGAGCAGGGAAGAGAATAGGGCTGGACTTCTTGCCAGCCATGGGAGTAGGATTTAGAAAAGGAAGTAGGGGATTCAGCCATGGGAGGGAGTTCCAGGATACATCAGAAAGAGAGCAGGATTGGGAAAAGATGCAAAGTGCAAGTATCTCTGGGTTGTAAACTAGTAGGAAACCAGATTAGTTTAGAGGGTTAAGAATAGAGTAATAACTTGTCAGTTACACCAGTGACTATTTGAATGCGCCTATTAAGATCTCTAAGTAACTGGGTGGCCTGATTGCAGGCTACTGATGGATCTAAATGAAAATCAGTTTGGAGAATTTCTTGAAGTTTATTGATAATATTGACTCACACACCGAGGAGAAATTTCACTTTTAGTTGAATCACAAGCTATTTCTTATGTCTTTAAACTTTGAAAACAAGCCTTTCACCTACAGGATAAATGTCTAGCTAGTTTTCAATCAATTGTACTTCTTTTATGTTCCTTGGGAATGACAATCAACAATATTGCACTCTGTCCCATCAAGGAGAAGGGCATTGGCATTTATGGAATGGTTTCGTGCAGCACAAAGTGACTAGTGAAGTAGAAGTTATGCTTAATTTAAACAGAAGTAAACTGGTTTCTGCAAAGACAAGCAATGAGTAAGAACGTTATTTCCCTAAAGAATTCCCTACTTTGTAGTTATCAGTTCTAAACCCAGTAACTTTATTCCATTGTGGAAAGTGAAGATTCTTAATATCTAACAATCTTTTGTCTATTCACAGAGCTTATATGGGCCATATAACTCATCTAAATCCATGTAACATATTGAGTGCATCCACTATATTTACACTAGTAAGCATTTATTTTATTTTGCACATCTCTCTATATGTATTTATAAATATGTTTAATATTTATTTCAATGGAGTGAAGTTTTTATATAACTCTTAAGATTCATTATTGTCTATCAGTATGTGATATATTGTCACAATGCCAGCCTTGGAGTGAGCATGCAACAAACAGAGAGACAAGAGTCACATAGCACATGGTATTGGCATGAGCAGATGTGCTTTCGAGAGCCGTGTCAATAAAGTAACTGTAGGAAGTTGAGTAAGAGACATGTGATGATAAATTAGTCAAGCTCATAAATTGGCAAAGCTTTGCTTTTGTTAATAATGCAAGGTAGTTTTTTGAAAGATATTCCAGGTAGTTTTACAAATGTATACATGATTCACCAACTCTATGAATTAGTTAGTGTCTTAGTTAGGATTCCTATTGCTGTGATGAAATACCATGTCCAAAATCAACTTGGTGAGGAATGATGTTGGTCATTCACAGTTTTTGTTTGTTTGTTTGTTTGTTTTTTTGTTTTTGTTTTGTTTTATATTTTTTCTATGATAGTTCATCAAACGCAGTAAGGGCAAGAAACCAAGCATGGCAGACGTCTCAAGGCAGGAGCTGATGTATAGGCAGATATAGAGGGAAGCGTTTTATTGGCTTGTTCATCATGTCTTGCTCAGCCCACATTCTTATAGAACCTAGAACCTCCAGCTCAGGAATGGTACCACCCATAATTGACTGGGCCCTTCCCTATCAATCACTAATTTAAAAAATGTCCTGCATCTGGACCTTATGAAGCCCTTTTCTTAATTGAGGTTCCCTTCTTTCATATTTCTCTAGCCTGTGTCAAGCTTACATAAAACTAGCCAGCATAGTTGGTGACCCAATCATAGCTTCTTCGACTCAGGTTGAAAGCCTTATTTACTGAATGACATCAAAATTTGAAATGGTAGTTCCATCCTTGAGTTTTGTATAATCGCCACCCTTGTTAGAATGGGTATGTAAATCCCTTAGAAAGAACAGGAGATATGTTTAAGGACATCCAGTGACTATACTATGCACTCACACCCAGCCAACTGGCACTGGAGATTCCATCTGATCTCTGAAGCATCTTTCTTACTGACAAATGCCCTTCAGTAATCTTTACTTGCTTGTGTATCCAAATTCTTGGATTCAGAGGGACTATATTATAGTATCAAGCCTCCCAGTTAATTTCGTAGAAACAAAGGCTGAGACAGGCAATGAAGCAGGTATAAAGCAATCCATTGAAGTGTAGAAATCTTCAACAAAAGTAATTAAACAACTTATCCATGTATAATCTCATAATCATTTGCACAATGCTTCTCGGCTAAATGACTTAGCTGCAGATACAAGTGTCACAAAGGGAATGCAAATAAATGACTCTGAATGACATGGAGCCTTTCCATTTTTAGCAGCTGTAACTTTAGAATAAGCTTTTGAGATCCCTGATATAGACACAGTTACTGTCAGTTCCTTCTTTTCTGTATGATTTCCTGTTTTCAGAACATTTACCGGAATTGTTTCAATGCACAGAGGACAGGAACGTTTCTAAGTTTAATTCCTACAGAAGCCTCAAGCCACCATTAACAACTAGCTTATTCTGCATGGCAAAGCCTCAAGTTATGACACACCACTAGGCATGCAGCAATTGGAAAATGGTTAAGTGAACATCTTCTGGTAGAGAGCATTTCACTGCATTGTCATAAAAAGGAATTACCCTCCTACGAATTTGACTGAGTGATGTCATTCCACTTATCCTCTATGCATGAATCAGCAAGTGTGAATTACCAATGGATCCATATCAGACATCCATCCATGTGTCTGATAAAGATGTCAAATCTTTTTGACATTTGTTATTTAGTCAGAGACTGTGGAGTTTTCCCAGGGATATATTTGTGACATCCTTGCCCATGGCTTTCCTGTTTTTCATTACTAAGAATGAACCAATAAGATCATGACTTGGTGTGCAATTAAGTTGGCAGTGCTTTTTCTCCTATGTTTCATTTCTGGATTTGTGAACAGTGAATGAGAGAATACAATGCCATTCTTACCATATGGCAGAGAGATAAATTTTCCCCATGGAAAAGTGTTATTTGACCAGGAAGTTGAGGAACCGACATTTCTGTCAAAATGCAGGTTACAATGATGACAGAAAATCATTGACAATATCATTCTGTTAACATCTCTGTTTTCTGAAAATATTTCCTTCTAGGTGATTCACTTGTTCCAGGATGAAATTTTAAAACAAGAACACATAGGTTTGATGGTTCTGAAATTTTCCTGTTAACATCTAAGCTGAAAGAAACAGTCTTACTTGAACACAGAGAAATTGCAATTCCATGGCTGAGTAAGAGTAGAATTCCAAAAATGTTGTCAGGTTTGGTGTGTTGTTTGTTTTTAGTATTATGGTGCATAAATACTAATTATCTTTGAGAACACAGTCCAAACTTCTTACCAGAAATTTCTTGATTTGAAGTGACTTAACCCTCATGGCACAGAGGCATGTACCAGACCACAGAGAATAGCTTTTGTAAAATGGAATTCTAACCTGAACAGATTTCTTTTGAGTGATATTATTGCTAGCCATGAATACATCATGAAAATATGATTTCAGCTTCAACTAACAAACATGCCCCACTTTACTTGCTTTGAAACTATCAAATGCTCAACACAGCATTTGAGTAGTCTGCCTGGGCGGTGCGGACTAGCTAGGCCTACAGTCTGTTCATGATGAGCATTCAGGCAAAATCCTCTCACATGCTGTATGGGTAACACTTATAGAAAAACAAAGCAGTAGACTGTTGTCTCATTAGTAATAAAGAAAAGTTCCGGAAAGACACATGATAAATTTAAGCTCACACCTCAGGGGGGAGAAAATACCCCCCACAGGAGGCAACCTCTGGATGACAAAAGTTCTACATGATGGTTTCAAACAATTCTGAGTCTCTGTCTGAGGCTCTTCCTTTCTGAGATATGTCCTATCAGAGTGGGTCTGTGACTACAAGTGAGTGCTATAGATATATAGAGAACAAGCCATGTGTGAAAAGATAATAATATATCTTAATAATGTTTAAAGTGTAAGTTTATTCTGAGGGGTCAACAAAGTTATGCCTTTTATGTGCCTTCATTATTAAGTGTTTAAATAATGACTAAAGGCTTAAATTATCACAAATGCATTACCTCATTGAATTACCATATAACTATCATTGATTTAGTTAACCACACAAATGGTATGCAGAAATGTGAATTATTTTCTATAACTCATATTCTCAGCCACGTGACTTAACTCCTGACAGGAAAATCAGTTTCTAGTCACTGTGCACTAAATTCAGAGTCTTAATAGTCAAAAGAAGATTTCTCTGTCCTAGGATAGAATCTAAGGTTTTTCAGGGAATGGGGTATGCATCACTTACTTTCCTATGGTGATTATAAAACATCATGACCAAGGTAACTGACAAAAGAGAGCATTTGCTTAGATTTATGGTGTCAGAGAATTAGAGTCCATGGAGGCTGAGCAAAGGAATGGGAGAAAGAATAGCTGAAAGCTCACATCTCAAAGACTGTAAGCCGGGAACAGAGTGCACACTGAAAATGCATGAGTCTTTTGAGATCTCAAACCCCACTCCTAAGGCCACATTTCCTCCAAGAAAGCCACACCTCTAAATCTTTCCCAAACCATTCCATCAATTGGGAACCAAATATTCAAACACATAAATATATAAGGCTCATTCTCATTCAATCCAAAACATTGAACCCCCTGATCTCCATAGATTTGTAACCATAGATAAGATTAAAACACAAAATCAGTAGCCTTCCTATATACAAGTGAAAAGAAATCATGGAAATAGTAGCTTTCATAATACCCTCAAAATATGTCTTGTGGTAACTTTAAAGAAGCAAGTGAAAGACTTATATAAAATAGACTTTTAAAACATTGAAGAAAAGATTGAAGAAGATATCAGAAGATGAAAGAATCTCCCCTGCTCATGGATTAGTAGGATTAAATGTAAAAATGTCCACCCTACTCAAAGCAATTTACAGAGTCAGTGCAACCCCATCAAAATTTCAACACAATACAACTCTTGACAATAATTTAAAGGATAATTTTCAGCTTCATATGGAACCCTCCCCAACAAATAAGATGGGTAAAACAATCTTGAATAATAAAAGAACTGCTGGAGGTATCACCATCCCTGATCTCAAATTGCACTACAAAGCTATAGGCATAAAAACAGACATGTTGATCAATGGAATCAGATTGAAGATCCAGACATAAGTCCATACACGTTTGTACACCTGAGTTTTTTTTAAATAAGAAGCCAGGAATATACACTTGGAAAAGCATGATGTCTTTTTTTTTTTTTCAGGAGCTTGCTCAACTTAAATCAGGGAGAACAAAGGCTATATACCCTTTGGGAAGTGGTTGGGGTGATTTTAAGATAGATATTCATAATTGGTTGAAACCAGGAACTTTTAGGATGCTTATTGGCATTTGCTGGCATGTTCTTATCATATGAATGTGAACACAGTATCTAACTATCCTATAGGCACAGGGTGCGGAGAGCTAGCAGGGAGCTATGTCAAGGGCCATATATCAAATGTGTTTAGGGGCTTTATGTCTAAAGACATTCTTCAGATGGCGTCCCTGCTGGGGAGATGGGATCCTACACCTAACACCAAGCTCAGAGTAGCTATCAGGACCTGGAGGACTGCAACCTCAAACAGCAGGGTTATTACAATATCTCTTCCTGTTTTATTTTTTAGTAGAGAAGTGTCATCATGAACTTTAAGAAGTTTATCATCTATTTCAAAGGGATCTAGGGCCTGGTAAAGTAGCATGGCCTGAATGGTAGTGATTCCAGCAAGAGGAAGAGTGATTCTGTCACAAGAGGAACTGTATGAGGCAAGGAGCAAGCATCAAAATAAGACATAAAACAATTAGAAGGCTAATTAGGCGGTAGAAAAACAAAGAGTTTTGAACCAGCATCATTGTTCAGTGGGTTGAACTCTGAATAGTAAGTATGTACAAAATTTTTTGAGGGTATTAACATTGGTTTCAAAAACATTTCATACATTTACATAAAAGTAACATTTCTTCCCCAATATCACACAAGTCCCCATGATCAGTAATTATTAAGTGTAGTCTTCTTTTGTTTTGGAGCATAACCCCAGCAAGAGAGTTCATCTGTCCCTGGAGAAACTCAGAGATGTCATCTATACATGTCATTGTCTACTTGAGCTTGTTTCAGAAGTCTCTTGGTGTGTCTGGATGATGGATGGCAGCTGTCTTGGTCCAGGCAGACACAAAGAGGGATGTCAGGTCCAAGGAGGGATATCTCTTGTCTATGGCTCGTTTGTAGTACTTTCCTCTTTCTTGCAGAGATAAATCTGTGAAACAATCACAAGTGGGTAGGGATCCCTGGCAGGAGGTATGTCTTTCCTGGCACAGTCCCAAGCCCCAAATCAGGTGCCCCCTGTGGTTCTCCCCTTCCAGTGGGTGTGGGGGTGCTGTTAGCCACCAGCCCATTGAGGCAAGAAGGGCTGAAGAGGCTTGGCTTGGATGGCCATAAGCATTGCAAAGATCAAACACTCCTGGGACCACTTCAGGTGATAGATAAATTTTAATCAGAAAGAACAACGGCTATATACCCCTTGAGGAGTGGGTGGGGGGCTTCCAGGACAGGCATTCATAATTCCACACTATATTAAACAACAACAGTGGTCAAACTGTATGGATGCTTGGAGAAAAATGCAAATAGTTTCATAGCATCATCCTGTACACAAGTCAACTTCAAACACATTAAAGACATCAATATAAGACCAAATACCCTGAATCTGATTGAAAAAATATGCAAATATTGTTGAACTTATTGGTTCAGGAGATAACTTCCAGAACAGAACATCATTATCATAGGCACTATGATAAGACCTCATGAAATTGAAAAGTTTCTTCCAAGAAAGAGCACCATTATCTGGACTAAGTGGCCAGGTACAGAGTGGGAAAGTAGCTTTTTTACCAACTATATTATCTAATTGAGCACTAATACCTAAAAATATATAAAAAAACAAAGAACCCTGGCAAAAAGAAAACAAATAACCTAATTAAAAACAGGGTACAGATCTAAACAAAGAGCTCTTGAAAGATGGAACACAAACAGCTGAGATACACTTAAATATTCAACATTCTTAGTCATCTATTGTTCTGCTAAAGAAGGTACCAATAAAATGATTCCTGATGATATTCTGCTATATTCATAAATCAGGGCCTTGCTCAGTCATCATCAGAGAAGCTTCCTTCCACAGCAGATGGGAACAAATACAGAGACAAACAACTGAACAATGTGAGGATGTGAGAGACCTTGGAACATTCAGTTATAAATGGAATGTTTCCATCAAATCTCTCCCCTCAAAGATAAGGGAAATCTGTGAAAAAGGAGGAAGAAATGTGGAAAGAGCCAGTGGGGATGGAAGACACCAAGAAAGCAAAGCCTTCTAGACACAACATGGTTGGAACACATGTGAACTCACAGAGACTGTGGCAACACACACAGAATTCCTACAGGTCTAAGCAAGATGGGTCCCAGCCCTTGGAGAGGAAGGGAACAAAGAAGCTATCTCCAATGGACAGCTACTAGAAAAAGTTAATCTTCTATCAGGGAGTCTTGATGGGTATACAAACCACAGATAAGGGCAGGCTCCATGCCCAGAAGTAGTCAGCCAACATAAAACAAACCTGTGGCATTTTTGGAGGATTTTTGTTTCATAATGCTTTTGTCTGGGCGTTTATGTATGTTAAGTCTTTTGCTTCTATATTATGGGTTCTTGTTTTGTGTTTTTATGAGATTTTTGTGTGTTTTAGTTTGTGTGTCTCTGTATCTGTAGGTGTTTCTTTGGGGTTTTTTGTTTGGTTGGTTGGTTTGTTTTGCTCTTTTTTCTGTTTGTTTATTTTTGCTGCTGCTGTTGCCTGTTTTGTTTGTTTGTTTGTTTTTCGAATAAGAGAGATGTGGATCTGGATGGATGGAGATGTGGAAAAGTCTGTGAGAGTTGGGGGTGAAGAAACTATGATCAGAATATATTGTGTGAAAAAATCTATTTTTAATTACAAAAAGAATAAATAATTATAGTAATAATAATGCTTTAATTTTTGGTTGGAAGCCTAGCCTTTAACCTCTAAGCCATCTCTCCAGCCTGAGACTTACAGCCAAACTTTGGGTCAGAGCGAAGGGAGTCTTATAGAAGAGTTGGAGCATAGAAGGACTTGGAGGGGACTGGAGTTCCACAAGGAAAGAGACAAATGGAATCAACAAATCTGGGCCCTGTGGGGGGGGGGAGGCTGCAGAGACTGATGCACAAACCAAGGACCATGCATAGAGGGGACCCAGACCCCCTGCTCAAATGTAGTCAATAAGCAGCACAGTGTCCTTGTGGGCCCCATAATACGAGGAGAAGGGACTGCCTCTGACATGGACTCTAGTGCCAACTTGTTGATCACATCCTTCTGGTAGGGTGCCATTACCAGGCCACAGAGGAAGAGGATACAGGCTGCCCAAATGAGACTTGATAGGCTGGGGTCAGATGATAGGGGAGGAGGGCTCCCCTTTTCTGAGGTCTAGGGTCGGGAAAAGGGTATGAATGAGGGAGAGTGGAACTGGAAGGTGATGAGGGAAGGCACTACAATCCGGATTAAAGTGAACAAATTTTTAAAAACATTTAAATAAGATAATAATAATTCTTTAACATAAAATAAAAGTTCAGTGATTTAATGAAAAATAAAGCCTGCTAAACAAGCCATGATGAGTAAGGCAGTAATTAACACTCCTCCATCACTTTTGATTCAGTTCCTACCCCAAGTTTCTTCAGTGATGGGTTGTGATGTGGAACCACAAACTGAAACAAAGCCTTTCATCTTCTCCACCATCCCCCAAAAGAGCAATGCTTTTACACCAGCTTCAAAAGTTTCCATAGTGTTTTATATTCTTGACACTGCCTAAAGTCCAATGTCTCTTCAGGGCCTCAAGGCAATCTTCTCACGGTGACCCCTATAAAACCAGAAAGGAAATTATCTACTTTCAGGCCACAATAGCACAGAAATATGCATTATCATGTCAAAAAGGAGAAAAGGGCACAGTGAGGAAATAATGGGCAAAGGCAAGACAGAAACTAAGCTGGGCAAACTCCAAACTCTTTAGCTCCCTGTCCAATATCAGAGGGCCTAGCTGGCTCCTTTCCTCTGGTTCTGAAGCCTGCAACACATTTCTCTCTCTCTCTTGGGCTTGTCCACTCCCTGTCTGCAGCTCTCTTTGGAAAATAGCCCATGATTCTGGGGTCTCTAAACCCATATAGGCTTTACTTTCTCATCTTCAAGAAATGGCCTCTCAAAGCCTCTTGCCCTCTCAGTGGCTCCATGCATGGACTTCTGTCGTATATTTCCTGATATAACTGGCTCTCCTGAACTACGGAGGAAGATGCCATGACCCCTTTAAGCATGTATGCTTAGCACCTCTAAAGCCAGAACTCACAGGGATGATACTGCCAAGGTTGGCTGCCAACTTGGGATGGAGCCTCACCTCACTGAATCACATTTGCTGTAGCTTTCCTTTGTTGTTGCTTTCATTTTTCTTTGAGGTTTGTTGTTTGTTTATTTACTTGTTTGATTTCAGGCAGGGTTTCACTATGATACCCTAGTTGGCCTGGAAATCACAGAGGACCACGTTTGTCTGCCTCATACCCCCATCTAAAATAGCTTGTTTTCATGTTCCATTTCACATTTAAAAGTCTTAATAATAAACTATTCTGATACAAATATATAACCTCAACTGATTTTCAGAACTTCTCACAAATAATGGAAAACGCTATATCTTTCTATGTAGTATCAGATTTAATCAACAGCATTGTCTCACTATTTCCAATTTCTTCTTTCTTTTTATTGAAATTAAAAATTTTACTCACATTATATATTCTCATTACAATTTCTCTTTCTTCTTCTCTCCTAGTTTCTCCCCACCTCTAATCTCATCTAGATCCATCCCTTTAATGTCTCTCATTAAAAAAGAAATAAACTTTTAAAAGATAATAATAAAATATAATATAATAAGATAAAGCAAAAACTAACATATCAGAATTGAAAAAAAAAAAAACAAATACAAGAACAAAAGGAGGAGGAGGCATAAGAACAGAGACCCACTCATTCTCACACTCAGGAATCCAATAAAAACACTTGAAATAGAATCCAGAATATATATACAAAGTACTCATGGGGTAAAAAGAGACAAAAGTAAATAAATATTAAAATTAAAAAACATAATAATATTTTTAAACATAAAAGGGGAAAATGAAAAAGAAAAAGTCCTGACACAACATTGTAAGACAAGAAACTTCCAAAGATGCCACTTAATTTGTTGTCTGTTGTCCATCTATTTCTGGGCTTGCAGCCTACCCTTAAGAGTAATTTGTTTTGTCAGGCATGGTCATGCACACCTTTAATCCCAGCACTTGGGGAGACACAGGCCAGTAGATCTCTGTGGATTCAAGGTCAGCGTAGTCTACAAAGTGAGTCCAGGACAGCCAATGCTAGATGGAGAAACCGTGACTTAAAAATCCAAAACAGATAGACAGATAGATAGATAGATAGATAGATAGATAGATAGATGATAGATAGATAGATATAAAAATAATAATAGAAAAATATTAAAAAGTTGTTTGTTTCCCCAATCAGACTCCCTTAGAGGAAAGCAAATTTTCATTGGTTGCTTCTGTGTTAGAGATAAGAGCACGAGTCCATTTTTCTATTCCTCTCCAGGACTCTATCTGGTACAAGCCCTATGCATGCTGCCTTAGTCTCTGTGATTTCTTATACGCACCGATCTTGTTGCTTTAGAAGGATGTGTCTTCTTGGTTTTCTCCATTCCCTCTGGCTCTTAAACTCTTTTTCCTCTTCTTCTGAAGGGTTCCCTGATCCCTGAGAGGAAAGATTTGAGAGAGAAATTCTAAAATGCTGAGTGGTCCAAGGTCTCTCTCTTCATAGTGTCTAGTAGTGGGTCTCGTGTATATTTTCTTCTGTTGCAGGAGCAAACTACTCTGAAGGCAAACAGAGTCAACTAACCAGGAACAAGAAGGGCTTGTGGAGTCTGAAACACCAACCAAGGACCATGTATGTACTAGACCTAGGTCCCATACATAGATATAACTGATGGGCAATCACTGCTTGCTTTAAAGGCTAAGGTGCTCAGTCATCCAGAAAACTTCTAATAGCCTCCTTCCTCTGGCTTTGTCTATCAAAAAATGATGACAACACTTTGAGATTCCTCATGATTAGTGTTATGTCTTCATTTCAAATATTCACAGTTCTTTATGATTCCAATTTTTTAACTCAAAACACAGAGTTTTAGACACATCTTTATTCATTTTTTTTCACTTGCCAGTTACAAAAGTTATTATAAACTTTAAAATGTAAAAAGTTAATCCAGACATATTCACTATTGCTGGACCAATGAGGATGGAGTTGCAGAAGATGCTGTAGAAAGAACAACTGGAAAATAGAACAGTTTTTAATCCGACTACACTCAATACTTTAGAGATGATATTTTAAAAAGATAAAACAGTATTGGCTAAAGGACAACAAAGATGTGCCCTAAACTAATAGTGACCAGAGAAGAAAAAAGCCACTAACTGGCAAACTTTTCTATGCCAACTCTTTGTTCTTGCCACTCTGATATCTTGCCTTCAGTGATTCAGAATACATTCACAATGTGAGAATCATTAATAATTATATGGGCACTCCTCATTCAAAGTCTAGATGAGACCTGTTCTTGAGGCAGTCATTCCCAGTAGGCTGCTCCATCCACTGTTTTGTTTTGTTTTTTTTTTTTCAGTCCTAGAAGGTCTGAAACTATAAGGGTACTGTAGGCAAGACTCAAAACAGAAACCAAGACAGAGTCAACTACTGCAAATGAAATATAGGAACAGGGTATGGCCTCAGGGGCAAAAGATAAGTCCAAATCACATTTTTCTTTGGCAGACAAAAGAATTCTCAGATTTAGTACCCAAAGAAGACAGCCTGGAAGAGAGCACTGTCAGGTCCAAGGGCAGATTTGATCTAAAAGTTGAGAAAGTGAAGAAATCAGCATGGTGAAGTATTCACGTTGGACAAGTAGCTCACTCAAACAAGCAGATTAAGATAATTTACAAAGTTGTGATTGAGTACCATGTCTATTGTGGTTCTAAAGTCAACTAGAGAAGATGATTAACACTAGAGCTCAAAAACTAAAAAAATCCCTGGCTTAGCTCATATCATTATCATGCCTAGAAAGCATAATAATCCAAGTTTAAATCCCCATACCCACAAAGAAACCTGGGGAAGCACACATGTGCCTGAAAATACCAACTGGTGGGGGTGGAGGCAGGTGTATCTCTGGATTTGCTCTCTGCCATTCTAGTTTTAGGTTCATGGGAGCCTCTATCTCAAGGAAATAAGATGGAGAGTGACAGAGAAAGATACTCGATATCTCCGTTCTCTGTGTGCTTCCTTAGGTAAGCCTACTGGAATAAATATATATGCATGTATGTACATACGCACGCATGCACACACACACACACACACACACACACACACACACACACACACACACACACTTGCTAGGCCAATAGAGACAGAAGCGCAGGATGACTTCACAAGGGTATTTCTCAATATAAATTATGGCATTGATATGAGATGGCTCTATTGCTGTGTGGTCCATTAGAGGAAGAATTCCAGAAATAGATTTCTGACAAGCCGTCACATCTGCATAGCAGTGAACAGCTTTGGGTATATGCCCTGTATTTATATGTACTATCCAGGGGCTTGAGGGTGTACAAACAAAAGTCAACTAGGAAGGAATTAATGTGCCCCATGGCTAATGAGATGTTTGCACCTGCTTCACCCCAATAAAGAAGTGCAAACATGGTAGTTCCACCGTAAAGACAGGTAAGTTGGGTTCTTTGTGTTTTAAAGTTTTGTATAAGTATGAAAAGTAGAAAATGGCTTTATTTTCTAAATAAATTTCTGATGGGGTTATGAATATCTATCACTAGTTTTAGAAATTTACTTGGCCCTAATTAAGACTGCTTACATAAAGTTGTATTAATGTTTACCAACTATTCCTTAGGGATAAGTAATGAAAAATTCATGAGTACTTTAAACAATTATTGAGACAGATAGCAGAACAAGGTAAGACAAATGCTTAATATTAATAGTCTTCTCCACTCAGAGAGAAAACTCCAATGGTGCCCAGAGAGTAAATGTTATGGTGATGCAGAAAGCCCACAGAAAGATACAGCACAAATTACTGTTTCAGAGGTATCACATACACTGGAGGCCTGAAGGGGTACGGAATGATACCGAGGTGATCTCGTCACCTACCTCAGGTTCTTGGTTTGCTCTGGCTCTAACCATGGAGTGGGCAGACAGCAACAGGTGAACAGAGGAATGGAAACATCTATGTGCCATGCAGAAAATGTGCAGTTCAAATTGTAAAGTAAAAACATACTGAGACCCTTAGGGGCAGCAGCTTGGCATCTGTGAGAATTTAGCAAATTTTGTGCAGAATTATAGTGGTTATTTTCTCATTTATGAAGCCCTTAGTGAATGACAAGAAACCTCTGTACATTCTTGGAATCTCCCAGTGGAATTTGTAGAGGCAACTGAGCCTTTCTGGCATGGTTTTCATGCTAAGAAGTCCAGAAGTAATGAAGAGGACAGAACCACAAAGATCATCTTCCAGTAGTTCCAAGTCTCTCCATCAATTTTTCTTTTAAAGTCCTATCACTCTTTAAGACATCCTTTGAGAACCCATCACACCTTATATCCTGCTCTATATCCATTCCCCATCACTCTAGATGTAAAAGATGTCTCTTCTTCCCAGATTGCTTACAATGTAATGCCTCTGCTAGTTGCTGGATCCTCACCATCTCTTGTCTTGTTCTGTTTAATATCAAACTGTTAAGTTGGAATCCCTGTGAGGTAAAGGTGCATCATATATTTTTGAATCACATCTCTACTGTGCATTTAAGTGTATAAAGAAATAAATCACTGAATGTTTAATATGATTTTTCCATGTATTTAAAAGGGAATATTTTAATGCGTTTATCACTAAAATACACTAAAGAAACAACTGATAAACTAAAGTTCTTTACTAAACTGCACTCATGTTTACCCTCAGCTTTTATCAGAACAGATTAGAGATGATAAATTAATTTTTAGATAAGTCAACTTTCTCTGAAAGCATGCCATTAGGAATTCATTCCAGCCTCTTTAGTTTCCTCCTTGACTGATTTTTATTATGCTCACACCCCACCAGTGACCCTCAACACCAAAGCAATTTGTCACACCAGGAGTTTTATTGCTTCTCACTTGGGCAGACTCAGAATTCTTTGCCAAATGTCAGAGTTGTAAATACTAATGGATTGTATAGATGTGCTTTGGGGATTCAGACTTGAAACATATACTATAGTTGTCACTGGATATACAGAATGCAAAGGCCAAGTCTTCTGTTTCTAAGCACGGAGCAGAAGAACTGTCTATAGTGGACTTTCGCTGTTTTTTGTTTTGTTTTGTTTTGTTTTTTGTTTGTTTGTTTGTTTTTATAGTGGACTTTCAATAATCAGGTTTAGGTGGTGATAGCCAATCAGAATGAAATTGAGATGATGTGGGGAATTTAACAACTAAACGATTTTGTCATCTCTGAGATCACTTCTCTCCCTTTCTCTGGCCCACTGGCTCATGAAATTCCCTCTAGTGAAATCATGTCATCTAGTGAGTTGTTTTCAGCGGCTGAGGAAAAGGGACATAACTTAGGTGAGACAGGGATAGAGATTCACTCTTCAGAATAACATCTTGGAGAGCAGCAACAATGCCGACAGGGTCACAGAACAAAAACCACCCACCCTGTGTAGTGTTGGGCACTGTAGTTTAAGCAGGACACCACAGCATTTGATATGCAGCAGTCAGTCTCACTGTTAGGTGTATTTGATGAGATTTCCAAGAGAAAGGCCATGCTTTCATATCTTTGACAACAAATGCCGACCATCTGCCAAGAGCCTGCCACCAATCCCACTCCCGTTGCTCCTTCACTGCTGAGTTGTGTCTCTCACATGGAAATTTACCCTTCCTGTCTCACTCTAGCCAACTTGTCAGTCACTCCCAGCTTTCTTTCTAGTGACAAAAGTTTTAATCTGATTATGGTGTTTTCCCACTTATGAGTTGTGCTGAGCCCACCCTCTTAGTGTGCTCCATTCCTCTTTGGAGAATGTCTTAATGTATAATATGGGGATTTTGGCACCAGTTGTATACACTGAAGTCAAGACCTCTCCAAGATATGATTGAGGGGAAGATTTTTTTATTTATTGTAGATATGGGGGAGAGTATAGCCAGAGGCATCTGGAGGAGTCCAGAGCAGAGCGAGAACGTAGTAGACTGAATATGGCCACTAGACTATACCTGGCCATGAGTAGAGAAGGGTTGGGGGAAAATGAGAGAGGAAGACAGAGAGAGGACCATGCGAGTGCAAGAAAGAGGACCAAAGGAAAGCATAACTGAAATATCAGGGTTATAAGAAGAATGAGAATCTGAGACGTGGGGCGGGTTGTTATAGACTAGAAACTTCCTCCTTTGGGTTGATCTGAGGTCCATACACATCATTAACCCACTTAACACTCACTGTTTCATCAAAAGAGGGAAAACACTTTAAAAAGTTATTTTAATTGTCATTTTAAACAGGAAGAGTGGTTTTGGCCAGGGGATTTTTGAAAACTTTATATTTCTAGAAATCTAACTTTGTAGCAAACCCAGCCAAAAAGATGGAAGAACTAGTTGTTCTTTGCTTTCTTAGTTTGGCTTTGTTGTCTGTTCTATATTTACTTTACAGTACTTTAATATCAAATACACTCAACTGAGTCCGTATTTGCTGACCCAGCTTCGACCTGCAAACCCAGCACTAGACCTCTGGCTAAGGCTCCTCTCTATGAGCACTCATTCACCCCCTAAGAGACTTCTGACAGTGAGACTTCAGATACAAGATAGAAGCTATAATGTCGTTTGCATAGCAAGCATTTGGTGGCATTTCAATTTCTTGTGCCTTTCTTGAAGTATTTATAAGTGCTAAAGAAATGTGAAATCATGTATTACAAAATTTTTGAAATATTGCAACAGTACATCTTCTATAACGAAGTGAATGTTAAATTCGTGCCATGAGTGTATGAGTTGGCAACATATGAAAAGAAAACCCACTTTTAATTTCTCATTAGGCATTATAAAAAAAGCTCAAAGAGCTCACATGGTCTGATATAATCTTACTTCTGCCTCCTTTCTGGCTCAGCCCCATAAGTTCATTCTATTTTCTCATGGGCTCCAACTGCAGTTCACTCATTAGTGTATCACAAAGAAATTCAGTATCAGCCTTCCTTGGAGACTTTGTACATGATCCTCCTTTGGAGACATACTTCCATGAGATTATCTCCTTTATCTCCTCAAAAGGAAACCCACTGGAAGTACAAATGACCCCAGATTGCCAAAATAATAATGAACAAAAAGAACAATACTGAGGAGATTACAAGTCCAGATCATAAGATTTATTACAGAGCCATTGTAATAAAACCAATATTGTACCGGCACAAAAACAGGCATGTAGAGCAATGGAACAAATCAAAGATCAAACAAATAACTTCAGCTGTTTAATATTGGACAAGGATACCAAAAGCATATGCTGGAGAAAAGAATTTTAGGAAATGATGTAATTATATTATAATTTCAAAAATAAAAAAAATGAATTGTTATCATTTTAATTATCTGCTAACTTGTTTATTATATGTTGATTTCCAATGAAAAAAATTATTTTATTGTTCAGAGGTTGTATCTCACATAGGTGCTAAAAAATAAATATTTGCAGTTCAAAAGAACCAAAGATGACTGGTGACAACCCTTTGTACATAAATCTTTCATTTGTCAAGTTAGCTTGTTTTCTAGCCCCAGCAACAAGGACATTGTTCTCAATAGGATTTATATTTATTGCCACATTCTGTACACGTTGACTTGAGAAAGTGAATTCTGCTTCAAGTCAAGTTTGGAAAATAGATATGAGCCCCAGTGATGCCGAGAGGATGCCAGATGGCAGACATGGTGGTGAATGAGAATGACTCCCACAGAGAAAATTTAGGAAGTCTTTTTTAGAAATAAATAATAATAAAGGTTTGAAGACATGACACATATATTTAACCCAATTTGTACATTTCATGGAAAATGCATCGATCAAATAATTTACAAGGAACCCCACTTATGTATAATTTTGTTTTGTGGCTAAAAATAAATGTAATTGAAAAAGATTTAATAAGATACATGGAAATACAATGAAAATATTTATGTTTATTTTGCTAATTGCTTGAACTAAATTAGGCACAATAAAACACTTGTAATTAAAAATTATTTGGGATTAAATTCTTTTAAAAGATTTTTTCCTTTTTTAAAAATATATTTTATTAATTTATTCGTATTACATCTCAATTGTTATCCCATCCCTTGTATCCTCCCATTCCTCCCTCCCATTTTCACTTACTCCTTTCCCCTATGACTGTGACTGAGGGGGACCTCTTCCCCCTGAATATGCTCATAGTGTATCAAGTCTCTTCTTGGTAGCCTGCTCTACTTCCTTTGAGTGCCACCAGGCCTCCCCATCCAGGGTACGTGGTCAAACATGGGGCACCAAGTTGGGCATGGTGGAGCAAGCCTTTAATCCCAGCACTTGTGAAGGCAGAGGCAGGTGGATTTCTGTGAGTTTGAGGACAACCTGGTCTACAAAGCTAGTCCAGGACAGCCAAGGCTATGCATAGAAACTCTGTCTAGAGAAAAAAAGAAAAAGAAAAAGAAGTAAGATTTTTAAAAGCCTATCAGAGATCAAAGTTCTTACTGAAATTTATGGATTCTGGACTCAAGTAGTAGGAAAAACTTTACAGGAAACTCAATATCTGGGTATTCCAGGGGTTGAGGTACAGGGGAACTTTTTTAAATGGAATTTATGGAGATATTTTTGTCATAAAAACTAGGTTAATGGTCTCCTTGTGGGACTCCTGAACCTGCTGGGTTCTTCCATGCTCCCATTTTTCCACACATTCTCAGCATTCCACCTAGAGTTCAGCAGAGAGTGCTAGCATCTGTCCCAATCCCCTGCTGGGTGGAGTCTCCCAAAGGACATCTATGTTGGACTAATATCCGCTAATAAGTGAGTATATACCTTGAGCGTCTTTCTGCATCTGGGTTACCTCATTCAGGATGATCATTTTTAGTTCCATCCATTTACCTGCAAATTCTCCAGATTTGCTCATTTCCCCTTGGTGGAGAGGCCCAGCAGCACACAGAGGAAGGGGAAGCAGGCTATCTGGATGAGACCTGATAGGCTGTGGTCATATGGTGGTGGAGGATGTCACCTTCTGTCAGAGGTCTAGGGGAGGGGAATAGGGCTGAAATGGAAGGGAGAGTGGGAAAGGGAAGATACAAGCAAGTGGATAATAATCTAACAATCAGGATGTAATCTGAATAAATTAAAATAAGAAAAACTAGGATGGTTGTGAAAATCTAGGACAAAGCTGTTATAGGAACTTGGGGAATCATAGTGTCAAGCAGAGAATGACAGAAACTAAATGTGGGATAAACAGTGAGTCACAGCTGTACCTGAAGAGGACTACAGGGTAACTAACCCATCAATAAACACTGTAGAGGAGATTCCCAGCAGGCAGAAAGCATTTGGAGGCTAATTAGAGACAGAGCATCAGTCAAACAGAAGCTCGGATGGTTGATCCCAGCTCAGGTTTCACTCTCTGCTTCATCCTATCATGGTTCCAGTGACAGACCTGACTTGGCTAGCTAGGGAAGGAGGAGAAGAAAGACTAGAGGACACATGGCCAGAGAGCTGAGGTCAAGATCTCTGGACTTTCAGATGGAGAAATCTTAACATTCTGAAAGCTCGGTGTTTTTGCTATAAGTGTTATATTTAAAAATTAAAGGCAGTATGATATAAGGTAAAGTAAGGTATAAGGTAATATGGTACCAGGCAGCAGATATGTTCTAGAGGAGTTTATTAAATGAGTATGGGGAGAGAAAGGGGGAAAGGGTACCCCAGAGAGACAGAGGAAGAATGAGAAAAAAGAGAAAGGAAGAGTAAGAGAGAGACCACAAAGAGGGTCTATTCTTTTATATGGCCCTGAGCAGAGCCACACCCTCGTGGCAGGTAAGCAATGACCTCATAGGTAGGTGGACTGAAACAGAATGTTAACAATATGGCTTTCAACAAATAGGTGAGACTATTTCATTCAGTAGGGGTATTTCATTCATTCATTTACAAGGAGGTAAAGTCATCACATACAGATGAACAGGAAAGTGGAGCTTATGATATGTAGATGGATTAAGGTGACAGGTTTTGATGATCTCAGTAGGAGCATTCTTGTAGCAGAGCAATCTCCAGGCTGTAAAAATCTGGGGGGAAAGAGGAGAAAGCTAGGGTGGAAACATTCTGTCCCTACTACCAATAGCCACATAATGGACCAGAAAGGGGAGGCTTTGCCATTTCCACCAGCTTCATGGTGGGAAGAGAGGGGCATTTTCCTATGAGTCTGAGACTAGAGTCCTTGCTATGTCTTGGTCATACTCAGAGCTTCCTTCATTCCCCAAAGCCCTCTACTTTGCTGTGTGATGTAAGTGATGTCTTAGTTTTGTATTGCTTATAAAATCACCATGAAAAATCAACTTATAGAAGAAAGCATTTAATCTGGGCCCACAATTCCAGAGAGTTAAGAGACCATGATCATTACAGTGGGAGCATGACAGCAGGCAGGATAGCAATCCTAATGCTGGAGCAGTAAAGAGAGCTTACATCTTGAGACAACCACATGGTAGAGAGAGTTAACTGGGAATAACCCAGGGTTGCACAACCTCAATGTCCAGCCACAGGGACACATCTCTTGCAACGTGACCACACATCTTAATTCTTTCCAAAAAATTCCACCTACAGGGACCAAGTATTCAGACATCAACTTATTCGGGCCATTCTCCTTCTAGCCAAGACAGGTAGCAAGTACAGCTGCAACTGGGCATCTTTTGTTGGCCATGGCGTGTATAGTTTATTTTCTCTCTGTATAGGTCTGTCTGCTTGTATTTATGTATGTATGTATTTATGTATGTATGTGTGAAGTTATTGAAGCTGTTGGAGCTTGTCAGTTGGAGCCTGCCTTTGCTTCATCCACCAAGTGTTTGTGTGTGTGTGTATGTGTGTGTGTTTTCTTTCTTTCTTTCTTTTTTTTAGGTTTTTAGTTTTTTTTTTTATTAATTTATTCTTGTTACATCTCAATGTTTATCCCATCCCTTGTATCCTTCCATTCCTCCCTTCCCCCCCATTTTCCCATTATTCCCCTCCCCTATGACTGTTTCTGAGGGGGATTACCTCCCCCTGTATATTCTCATAGGGTATCAAGTCTCTTCTTGGCTACCTGCTGTCCTTCCTGAGTGCCACCAGGTCTCCGTTTTCTTTCTTTTTTTCCTTCTTTACTGTCTGGTCATCATCAGTAGCCCACTGACCACCACCAGTGGCATCCTACAGCAGAAACAATCAGCTCTGGCCCGGGAAGAGTTAGTTCAAAGAGTTCAGAGCTTCTCTCTAGTTTCAAGAAGTACTAACACCTAGTCACTAGCTACAAGCATTTATGGCCCCTGTTCCCTCTAATCATCTACTGTTGTCAGTGATGGACCCTGCCAGGACCAATCAGCTCTGGCTACATAAGAGTTAAAAAAGTTCAGAGTTTCTTGCCAGTCATAAGCAGCACCTCACCCTCCAATGCCCCTCCCTCCATCACTGGGAGCCCCCTTTTTATCTATAATTTCTTTCAATCATCCTCCAAGTATTTCTTGTCTTTAATAGGTACATAAAATTGTAACCTTACCTTAATTTTGAAGTATACTTTAGTCTTTTTTTTTAATTTATATTTTTAATTTGCTCACCTTACATCCTGATTGTAGCCCCCTCCCTCACTGCCTTTCAGTCCCACCCTTCTTCCCTCATACCCCTCTCCCTTACCCTAGTCCTCAGAAGTGGGGGAGCCCTCCTTTCTTATCATGTGACCTCAGTCTATCAAGTCTCATCTGAATTACCTGTGTCCTTTTCCTCTGGCTTGGGAAGGCTGACCCGCCAGGGGAGAAGTGTTCAATGAGTGGGCACCAGAGTCCATGTCAGAAGTAGCCACTACTCCCCATATTATGGGACCCACAAGGAGACTGTGTTGCTTATCTACTACATCTGAGGAGAGGGTCTAGGTCCTCACCATGTATGGTCCTTAGTTGATGCATCAGTCTTTGCAAGGCCCTGAGCCCAGATTTCTTGGCTCCATTGGTCTCCTTGTGGAGCTCCTGTCTCCTCCAGTACCTAGCTCTTCCATAAGACTCTCTGAGGTCAACCCCAAAGTTTGGCTGTGAGTCTCAGCATCTGCTTCAATCCCTCTGCAGAGTAGAGTCTTTCAGAAGATCTTTGCTGTAGGCTCCATTCTGTTCCTTCTCTTCAACCGCTTCTGGTGTCTATTCTATTTGCCCTTCTGAATGAGAATTAAGCATTCTCCCTAGGGTCCTCCTTGATCCTTAGCTTCTTTAGGTCTGTGTATGGTAGTATGGCTTTCCTGTATTATGTGGCTAGTATCCACTTATAAGTGAGTATACGCCATGTGTGCCTTTCTGGATCTGGGTTACCTCACTCAGGATGATCTTTTATAATTCCATCCATTTGCCTGCAAGTTTCAAATTTTCCTCATTTTTTTAATAGCTGAGTTATATTTTATTGTGTAAATGCACCAAAAAAAATTTTTAGCCGTTTTTTTGTTTTTTGGTTTTTTTTTGTTTGTTTGTTTTTTGTTTTTTGTTTTTTTGGTTGAGAGAATCTAGGTTGTTTCCAGATTCTGGCTATTCTGAAAAGATGCTATGAACATAGTTGAACAAATGTCCTTCTTTTGGGTATATGTCCAGGAGTGGTATAGCTGTGTTTTGGGATAATACTATTCCCATTTTTATGAGAAAGCATCAGACTGATTTCCAAATTGGTTGCGTAAGTTTACGCTCCCACTAGCAATGGAGGAATGTTCCCCTTTCTCCACATCCTTGCTGGCATGTGCTGTCACATGAGTTTTTGATCTTAGCCATTTGGACAGGTGTAAGATGGAATCTCAGACTCATTTGCATTTGCACTTCCCCAGTGACTAGGGACATTGAGCATTTCTTTGAGTGTTTTTCAGGTGTTCAATATTCCTTTGTTGAGAATTCTCTGTTTAGTTCTGTAACCCATTTTAAATTGGATTACTTGATTTGCTGGTGTTTAATTTCTTGAGTTCTTTATATATTTTGGTTATTAGCCTTCTGTCAGATGTATGGTTGGTGAAGATCTTTTCCCAATCTGTAGGCAAAGTGGATGGATACAGAATCAACTCTAAAAATAATTAGTAGCCTTTCTTTATATAAAAGACAAACAGGCTGAGAAAGAAATTAGGGAAACAATACCCTTCCAATAGCCATAAGAAAACATAAAGTATCTTAGCGTAACTCTAACCAAGCAAGTGAAAGACTTGTATGAAAAAAACTTCAAGCCTCTGAAATTGAAGAAGATATCAGAAGATGAAAAGATATCCCATGTTCATGGATTTGTAGGATTAACAGTAAAAATGGTCATCTTACCAAAAGCAATCTACAATCCAATTCCCATTAAAATGCCAACACAATTCTTTACAGACCTTCTCAACTTCATCTGTAAAAACAAAACACAACAAAACAAAAAACTCAAAATAGCTAAGACAATCCTATACAACAAAAGATCTTCTGGAGGAGGTATCTCCATCCCTGATCTCAAGCTGTACTATAGAGCAACAGTGATAAAAACTGCATGGTACTGGCACAGAAACAGACAGGTGGATCAATGGAATCAAACTGAAGACCCAGAAATAAACCCACACACCTATGGACACTTGATTTTTGACAAAGAATCCAAAACATACAATGGAAAAATGATAGAATCTTCAACAAATATGCTGGTCTAACTGGATGTCAATGTGTAGAAAAATGAAAATAGACCCTTATTTATCATCCTACACAAAACTAAAGTCCAAGTGGATTAGAGATCTCAACATAAAACCAGACACACTAAATCTGCTATAAGAAAAGTTGTGGAAGAGCCTTGAACTCATTGGCATAAGTGAAAACTTCTTGGAGAGAACATCATCAGCTCAGGTTCTAAGATCAACAATTAATAAATGAGACCTCACGAAACTGAAAAGCTTCTGTAAGGCAAAGGCCACAGTCAATAGAACAAAATGACAGCCTTTTCCCCTTTTGATCACCTGCTCCTACCAGTGAAGGCTACCATTGGGTGCCTTCAGTGCCTAATCCCACCAGGTGCTATTAGTGTCTGGCCTCTGGCCCCAACTGTATGTCCAACTGCTTCAGTTTATCCTGACCTATAGCATCAAAGCTGGTCTTCAACATCTCTCATTTGTCACTTAGGATTTTATAAAGATAAACAATACTGTAGACTCTATTTTAATCTCACTGGGTATATACTTTCCTGGTGTCCATTTCCCTCTCTTGCCTATCCAGTAATGGGTAGGCATGTTGTGGGCTTGAGATGCCAAAGAGAGTAAACTTTTACCTGCCTGGAGGTCCATGACTAGTACCAAGATGCTCCTCTTCTCAGTCTACACAGAGGGATGATGTCTGGCTGCTGGGTTGAGGATGGCTGCTGGTCAGCCCTGGGTGATAGCTGTCGTCAGTTATCATAGATATCTCACACTAGGTGTGGTCCTCTGGCAGAGGTCATGAAAAGAAACCTCTATGGCTTTAAGCTCAGGATCAGACAGTTCCATCAGTACTACTGCCTCCCCAAAGCACGAACTATGAGTCCCCACTTTTGTGTTTCTTCTTTGGAAGAATCTCTTCCTTGTGGAGCAGCAGGCCATTCTTCCCACTGTCTTCCCCACTGTCCTCACACAGAGCAGCTTTCCCCTCCAACGTTATCTGACCGGCACACTACATGAGCTCCGCAGTCTTTTTCTTTCTCTCTGACCATGGCTACCTCATTTCTAGATTTTTCTTCTTTGTTTAGACTTATTATGTTTTGAAATATGTGTATGTGTAGTGTATGTATGTGAAGATGCCCATGAAGGTCAGAAAAGGGTACCAGGTCCCACAGAGCTATAATTACAGATGGTTGTGAACTGCCTGATATAGATGCTGGGAATCAAACTCTGGTCCTTTGCAAAAATGTCTAAAAAATGTGTTATAACTATCCGTATGCATTCCACTCCTCCACTTTCTAAAATTGTCTAATCAATGATGAAAAATCGTATTTTTTCAAATAGTTGGAAAGTGCTCATATCAGCTGGAAAAGCTGACCACAAGTTTTGTTGTCTTGCTGAGCCAAGCCCCAGTGAGGCTTAATGTCTTTCTCACCACAGTGTCAGCACCTGATGAAAGCTTGGCTCTTGATGCCTTTTAAAATGAAAGTATAAAGTAATGAACAAATAAGATCCCCAGACCTGGGTGTAAAGGGCTGAAAGCCCAGGTGGTGAATATTACATGACAAGGAAATTTTGCATGTTATTTTCTTTCCATCACCCCACCAAAGGCTAGAAAAGACAACTTCATTCTGTAGTCAGGCCCAGGCAGCAATGCTGAGGCTTCCCCACACATGGTTTACCCAGCAAGAGCAGCCTATCTGCTTGATATGAAATGGGAAGCAGGACAAGGGGCAGAGCAAACCCTTCACCCATGTTCTGAGAAGGCTGATCATTTCCTGGAGGGATAAGAGTAGCATTGGTTTCCCTTCAGCATCCTCACTGGAAGGCATTTAGAACCTGCATGTCCACACAGCCTTGCCCAAGTGAACTCATTTTAACACAGAGGACAGATGGAGAACCAGCTACCTCAAACTACCATCAAAGATACTGCATCTAAACTGAGGTATGGAGTGCTATGGAGGGTTCTTGTCACAGAGCCCATAGATACGACTGCAAAGACAAGTATAATACTCCTGGGGTAGAGAGATCACACTAGTTCCAAGATTCTCTTTGGCTACCATGCTGAAGTCCGTGGTAGAGGCAGTCACAGTAATGAAAAAGTCACCCACCATTTGATGTCATCCCTTCTGTGTCAACAACACCATGTCCCCAGCCTATGGTCACATGTCTTCCTTTTCTCTCTGGTGATAGCCTGACCTCTTCTTTAAACCTGTTGGGAAAGGGTAGACATTTTTCCAGGACAAAAAGTCTTCAGCCCTCTTGCCAATATAGATTGCTCAGGCATCAAGATCAGGAATAAGTAAGTCCATGAGGGGCTCTCTGAACCTGACCCCCTCCTGTAGAAAGGTCTGGAGAGGGCATTGTTAGCACTGTTTGCTAAGAGAAAGCAGAAAATGGAAGTGTGCCATTCTTAACTCAGGGCTTCTGAGCCTGAGAAATTGTCCCAGATTTCTTTGATCCCAACAGTGGACCGACTGTCTTCACCATCCAGAAAATTGTTGGCAATATTCCTCCAGGGTAGACAGTGGCTTTCCATTCAGTCTCCCAAGTAGTTGGGAAAGGGGATTTCTTTATACAAATGCTTCCAGAAATTCTTCCCAACATGTCAATCTGTGGATACCAGAACAAAACACTCACTGAAATCCAAAGAAATGAAATAGATACTCAATTGCAAACGGTGGTGAATTTTTCACATCATTTTATAGATTTGCTCTTATTTTCATTCCTGGCAATAAAATGGTCTTACATAAAGTCTGGGTAAGCCATGGGTGGGTATCTTCCAGTGTTTGGTGACTACTTAAGGAAGCCCAAAGCCTCTAAGAATTCATTTCTGTAGCTGAATTTAGTTAGAAAGAATGTAAGGAGATGGCTGGGGATCACTGAGCATGAGGTGTAAATAATTAAAAGGCAATCATATTTGCTATCAAATACAGAGTCAGTTATGAGAGAAAAGGGCAAATCTATACAATGTGAACAGCCAGTGTTACAGACAAAATTCAATACACTATCAATTGATTTCCCCAAATTTGAAAATATGAACTTATAAATCACAGATAGGTATTCTAAGTGCATCAAGATATTGGTTTTTATTTTTAAATATAGGAAAAGGTAGGAATGTTAGGATTCTGCTTCATCCTTCCTACCTGTGATCTCACTGCTTACCTGCCACGAGGGTGTGGTCCTGCCTTTGGCCATATAAAAGAACAGACCCTCCAAGTAGCGCTCTCTCTCTCTCTGTCTCTCTCTGTCTCTGTCTTTCTGTCTCTCTCTGTGTGTCTTTCTCTGTTTCTGTCTCTCTGTCTCTGTCTCTGTGTCTCTGTCTCTGTCTCTGTCTCTGTCTCTCTCTCTCTCTCTCTCTCTCTCTCTCTCTCTCTCTCTCTCTCTCTCTCTCTCTCTCTCTCTCTCTCCACATGTTTCTCCGGAGACTGTCTCTGTATTCCCCTATTAAACCTCTTAAGTGGAAAAAAAGATATTGCTTTCTTTATGATTAACCTTTTATTAATGAATTTTTACTTGCTTTTTGGAATAGGTAACAGATGAATGCAATGCACCATAATAATATGTTTAAAATGTACTATGCCTATAACTGTGACAAGTGAGTCAGCCTCTTCTCTCTCCTCCACCCTCCAGTGCCCAAGTGTCATTCATGGATTTTTAAAGATACAGCAGAGCCATGGTTTGAATCAAGTGTTGACAGTAAGGTGTCCCAAGCTAAGAAGAAAGTTTCAAAGTAGAATACCTACAATTGAACTTAGTAATCATTATATAACACTTTCTGGAAGACCTGTGCTGCACTGAGCCTTTTATTTCTATTATTTTTATTTAAATTATTTAATACATTTCCCAATTATCCTTGATTTGATCCTAGGAAAACAGTGGCTTAGAAAAGTTATATAACTTGACCCTATTTATGCAGCTAGGTAAATAGGTAACACTGGTTTTAGCAAAAATGAAGGCGCTCTCAAGCTCCAATGATTAGAACATATTTCTCTGTAGAAAACTGAATCTCTACGTATTTATTTTTGTGCACATGGTGTGTTCTGTAGATCTAGATGACTTGAAAGTCTCTAGGTAGACTGGGATTGCTCCAACTCACAGGAATCCACCTGCTTTCGCCTCCTCCATTTTGAAATTTAAGTCATGCGCAGCCTGAATAGTCTTTGATGGGAGAGTCAGCAGGATTTTAAAATATAGAGTAATTAATAAAATTTTAATCTGTAAAATTTTTGGCACCCCTGCCCATTGAAGAATGGAAAGTCTCCTCCAAGCTTACCATGAGCCCCTGCACCTTTATGAGCACACTGTTCTGAAAAATACTGTGTGGCTTTACAGGCCTGGTGAGCAAATGCCTCACAGCATCTGAATATTTCTCACAGAGCCCAGGCTGCTCTGGCATCCCACTCCTGTTAGTGAGGTGTTAGGAATGCTACTGCCTCAGTCAGCAGCCCTGTGAGCCCCTGACAATCAGAACAATTGTAATTGGTTAGCTATTTCTTTTTCCTTCAGTTTGGGGGTTGGTTACACAGGCCTATATGGCAGAACAGTGAAAAACTGTGGAAAATTTAATGTACAGTGATAGAATGGGGTCTTCAGTCTAGTGCTATTTATCTGGCCTAGATTTTGTTCTGTCCCCCATGGAGTCTTACTACAGACACAATAACAATAATTTCGTGAGACTTAAATGAATGTGCTCAGATTTCTGTTTTTGACAAATAAAATCATTTACTTTTCATTCTTTATGTGTTTATGTCAAAGGTTAATCCCTTTCGCAATGACTGATTCTGTGCTATGGCTTCTCCTTCAGATATGCACAGCTCCTGTGTGCTCATCTAAGACTGTCACCAGTGGCTGCAGCTAACACTGTCCAGCGACAAACCAATCATACCAACTGCCATTGCTTTTTCTAAGAAAAGCTCAAGTTGGTGGGCTAAGCAGCTGATAGCAATGACCACTCAGTGATAGGCTCTGTGTGGGTACAGCCTGAATAGCTTTCGTGTTCATAAACTTTAAACAAAGAATAGTCTCACTCAAGTGTGTGTGAAATAATTTCTAAAATGATTTCAAAGTTAGGAAAAGCTAAATACTGAATCCAGAACTGACCTCTCTGGGTTCTGGCATTTTCTTGTACGTTCTCTGCTAACTTCATCCTTTGTTGAACCTTGCCCCCATCCTGGCCTCTGGGATGCGCACCTGACATGTGGGACAGGGTCTTATATTCCTTAGGTCCTAATAATAGGTAGTTATTGGTAGGATGCAGTCATTTCTGGATAATGCTGAGTGTCCAATGATGCAGATACAGGATACATTCTGCCATCTTCCAATTGCTACTGATGTTCCCTGAAAGTGTTAAGTGTTTCAGTGCACGACATGCATTGATGTTAAATCCTTATAATGTTCACTGCTGTTGCAATGGATAAAGTAATTGTTCTGTTGGACAAACACCAGTTGAGGCAATCAAGATATCCTAGAAACCTGAGAATGGGTTCAGGAAGGGTCTGCAAACATGTATTAGGCTCTCCTGTCCATGCTTTGTCTCTACTCTTTTCTATGTATAAATCACCACCACTATATACTGGCCTCCTATCTCATATCACAAAAAAAATATCTATAGAGTCTCTTTCCTTTCTATTGAGAATATTCTTCAAGACTTTATAAGCCAAGCTCATTTATTCATGGCAAGTTCTTTCTGCACCATTGACTTCTGTGAAACACAAGAAAGTCTTAAAACCAATGGAGGCAGAGGAGTCTCTTTGCTTTGGGAAGATTGTGTCCATCATCTTACCACATGGTTGTAGCTCTTAAAGGCAGAAGCTAACAGGAGGAACAGAGAATAACTGGACCTAGAGACCCCAAATACAAAAATTGGGCTCATCTATATATCCACCCTCTGTACAAAGTCTATGTGGCAGGTTTAGGCCTGAGCACCCAAAGACTCTGCTTTGGCAATTGGCTAAAAGGTAACATTAACTTTCTTCTTTCCTGTTTTTCTCATCAGTAAAGGTTACTGGAAGTACAAGGGGAGAAGAGAAGGCAACTCGGAGATGTTTTATTAAGCATTTATGTCTAATGTAAATCTTCCCATCTGGCCTGATCTGCCCATTCAACATTCTTTAGTTTCACTGTACACACAGTTAACGAGAAGCTCATGTTTAGCATGAGGTGAGTGCCGTGTATGTCATGGGACCCAGGTGCATTCGGAGAAAGCCAACTCCAAGAAAAAAAACCATGAAGACCCACTTGAGAAGAGTCACTGAAAACTAAAGAACACTTTCCACAGTGAAGGTAGATTGACAAATTCCTGCTTAAGTGGGCTCATTCACTGCCACAGGTTTCCAAGCTTTGAGTGTTTCCGTGATAAAGTCAGTGGGTGCCAAAGAAGGGGTAGAATTATGCCCTGTTCATTGCAACTAAGCTTTTATTTTAAGACTTACCTCTGGGTTGCTGGAGATAAGGATTTGGAGGTATTATTGTTTTAATATGTAAAGTCCTTCACAGGTGTAGGTTCCCCCCCAAGCTAGGGCAAGATTTTAGTAGGTTTTGGCAACTGTAGATAATGGAGGCTGGCTGCCAGAATTAGGTCACTGACTGCAGGTATTTGCAGGTATCATGTCCCTGGTCCTGTCCAGTTTTTCTTTTTATGCTTCCTGTCTGACAGGAGATGAGGAAGGATAGCCAACCGATGTTCTCACTATTATGATGTTCTTCCCAAGCACATAGGGTTCAGAATCCATGGACTAAACCCTCCAAAACAGTGAATGCTTCCTTTTTTAAGTGCTTTCTGTTGAGTTGTACTATTACATCAATGAGAACAGTAAGTGCTACTGGAAATATTTTAGTCCTTTGTGGTTATGATCTTTGTGAAAATGTGCACAGACAACATCGAGTCACCTATAAAGGCTTTGTTCTCAGAGGGTCTGGCTCCAGCCTTTTGGCAGTGGGATAGTCTCTAGATGACACTGATGCCCTTCTCACTACCCTTCACAGTAAAGCACAGCTTTCTGAAGCAAGAGGTGGCTTTCTAATCAGTATCCTTTCTCTCTCCCATTTGCTGTGTGGGGCATGACACTGTGCAGATAACTATTTTACTTTGCTCTTCGCAACTCCTGTCTGTTGTCAAGATTTCTGGAAGCGTGCAGATATTCGTGCTTCATGCAGACTTGGGATGAGTCTGCCTCAACATATTAAGCTAGTACAAAGTCCTGTCTATTAATGTCAGCCAAGGCCAGGCACCCAAAGTATGTGTGCAGAGGGGGAAGTCCTGATTACATGTCTCCTCTTGACAAACAGATGTCTTTATGCTCTGATTACCAAATACTGGGTTTTGTGAAAGTGATTCATTTGTCACTCTCTGAGTACCACCTCCTCTTACTGGAATGATTCCATCTAGCCTCCTCACTCTAGGCCTTTCTTATATGTTCTCTGAAAATATTGCTGGTTACTCTGGTAATGAGTTTAAATCGGCATCTCCAGATGAAGGATTTGTGCTCGCCATGCATGTGTAATGCTCCTACACACCTTAGAGCTCATGCTGTGTCCATGTGTGGGCATGTGAGATTAAATGCTGCTTATTATTTTCTAGAAAACATCATCATTATCCTAAAATCTGCCTGGAATCTTTCTTAGTGAACTTTCACTAAAATACTATAATTGTAGCATATAGTCAGACTAACATTTGCTTGTTCATTGAGATTTCTAAGATAACCTGCCTATTTTTCTACCTTCATTTTTACCCATGCCAAGTCCATCTCCAACTTTCTGACTCTGTGTAAAACCTCATGCTTCTAGCTTCCATGCTTCCTTTCCTTGGTCTGATCTTTCCTGACCTATCCCCACACAACTGTCCAACCAGAATAGTCTACTAAAGTCACTTTGTTATCTTATACCACTTTGAAAATAAATGTGCCTTCTAGACACTGTGGTATTCAGGCAAGTAGAGCAGACCTGGCTTAGGAACAGCTTGCAACTATGTGGTAACAACAAGGAGTTGGAGACATCTTCAGCAACCATAGGCCACATTAAGGTAGACAGGTCTCGTGTAAAACTCCAAAATCTATGAGAGATTTTACTATAGAACTATAAAGTTTCCAAGTAAAAAGTCTTCATTCAAACTATACCCAAGTTAATTACATAACAAAAATCTTTAAAATAACCCTTATTCCTCAGAAATTTCATTTAATATGAGAGAATTTTCCTAAAGAGATGTAACACACAAACATCTACTCACCCCAGAAATGGAATCCAAATAAACACCAAAGAAATAATGCACTCAAGTCCACTTTGTTGAACCAATGAGCTTATATTGGGACGACTAACTTTTATTGGCTATGTGAGAGGTCACTCACCTGAGCAAGGAAAAATAAAAAACAAATGTGTCTCCATAAAGAAAAAAAGAAATAAAAGGAAAGGACATGAGTATTCCTAGGTATGGTAGAGGATAAAGTATATTGTAAATAAAAGGGAAAGCACAGCGAGAGACAGAGAAATCTGGGAGAGTCCAAACTGGACACGACCTTGACTGAGCTGGTCCATATAAAGGACAGGAGCGAGAAGAAAAGAAAGGGTGTAGTGGGACTTTTGGACCCACCACTAGTATAAACAATGACAGAGAGAAGGGAAATGGGGTGGGGGCTTGACAGTTCTCTGTTAAGCATAGCTACCAGCCCATGCTATTAAGGTAACTATTATGGTTAATGAAACTGTTCTTCCTGGGCAATGGCATCTTTACTGTTGGGAGCCAAGAAGTACCACATAGTCATACCATGCAACAAACCTCCCACAAGAGATTTATTGGTGAGAGACATGGAATGGCAGGTACCTCTGACCAGAAACAGAGACAGTGGAAGGTTGGGCAGAGGAGAAGGCTTTTATAGGGATTTTGGGTCAGGCACAGTGAGCTAGTGAGACATAAACATGACTGGAAGTATTGATTGGCAGACAAGTTTGAAACATTGTTTGTCTATTAATGCTAAGTCATTCTGGCTGGGATTTTCAGGACTCTTGAAACAGCCCAGAGCCAGGGCTGTCCTTGGCCCTTTCCTTGGCCCTTTCCCCACGCAGTTACTGTTAATCATCAACTGGACAGAATCTAGAATTTGAGAGATGAGTCTCTAGGCATGTCTGTTTAGGGTTGTCTTGATTATGTTAAATGAAATGCAAATGTTACAAGGGTCTTGGGATGAGAAGTGACCATCTAGGCCATCAGAAGAGTTCAGTTCCATGACACCAACAAAGGACTGGGTATCTAGGAAAGTCAGAAGATTGAAACATTAAAAGAGAAATAGCAGCATATACAAAGTTAGCTAGTGAAGGTGACAGGCAGGAGAAGGAAGGTCATGTGCACTGGAAGGAGAAACACCAGCCACACAGTGAGGAAATACAATGAATAACTATACACTTTATTAAAGCAAATGGATAGGAGATGGGAGGGGTCCTAGAGCTAGGATCCACCAGGGATCTCAGGTTTCAGAGGTCCTCCCTTCATAGAATCCTTACCTTCTCCCTCATGGGTCCCAGTGATGATATTCTGCCATGGACAGGTTCCTCTCCTCCTTATGCTTTAGAAGTTTATAATTTTTACAACATCCTTGGGAAGGAAGACAACTTACGAAATGAAAGGCAATGCCTCTAGAAGGAGCCCATTCATGTTTTCCTGATGGGCCCAACTCCCTCTGACCTCCCTTCAAGTAAATCTACCAACTCTGAGTGGGGCCTTCACTGGCTCAGATACTGGACCATGTAAATAGAGAAATGGAGCTGAGCAGCAAGCCTGAATTCGCTGTTATCTCTTGTCCTGACTGCAAGTACCACAAACTTCTACTTTGACTTCTCTACCATGAGCGATGTGAGCCCAAATAAACCTTTCCCCCTGCAGTCATTTTCACCATGGTATTTTATCACAGCAGCAAGAAAAGCAATTAAGACAGAAATCAAGCTCTTAGCTGGATGAGCATGACAAGGCTATGTTGACTTTCTCTCACAGAAAACAAGTATGGGAAAAATACAAGCAGCAAATCAATGACTATTGGTTATTAACCTAATAAGAGCATCAGCCCACTGTTAATTGTTTCTATTTTGAACAAATGGTAGACTCAGGCAAATTCAAAACAAAAACCAAAAAACAAACAACAACAACAAAACCCAAGAGATTGAAAAGTAAATTGATGGGTTGGAAGTTAGGGAAATGTGGAAGAGATTGAGATCAATGACCATTGAGAAGAGTTTGAAGTGATAGTCTTTGATCGAAAAGTAAATTGATGGGTTGGAAGTTAAAGAAATGTGGGAAAGATTGAGATCAATGCCCACTGAGAAGAGTTTGAAGTGGCAGTCTTTGAATAACACACATAAGAAGAGGGCCATCTCTGCTGAAACAGCAGACCGCCCCTCTAATGCTCAGCTCTGGTTTATCACATAGCCCACCTCTTCTAATACAGTTTCTTGAATTCTAACTATGAAACTATTCCTTTTATTTTGATTAACTTCTCTCTAGCTACACACACACACACACACACACACACACACACACACACACACACACACACACACACACGGGCTCTTGAAACTTTTTCCTCTTGAAAAAAATTTATTCAGGATTGACTACTAAAATCTTATCATTTTATCCCTAGGGAACGTAGACTCTATCAGTCCTAATTTCAACACTAAAATTTTACACATTTGCAATTCTTATTCCACTAATCTTCACAAAAATTGGAATGATCCTCAACTTCAGAATCCAAGAAATGTAAATGCATGAAAATTCACTAGTTGCTATGTGTAAAAATTCTAAAAGGGATCCATAGACCTGCCAACCACCATGCCATGTGCCTCGAGTGAAGGAACATGCCCAGAGACTTGCCCTCTGTCACCCAGCATGGCCCAGGCAGACTGAAGACACACAAAGTCCTGTCTGCCAACCCACCACACTGTGTATGAAGAGGAAGACATCCATAGACCTGGCTACTGCCATGCCACATGAATAGGCTGCCACTTGTTATCATGCTGTGTTGTGTAGAGAGAGGAGGTCACCCAAGGGTCCACCAGCCTTGTGGCCTGCCTGCATCAGGACCACTACAATGTACAAATATGATAGACAGATGGGAGAGAAAGAGAAGTGTAACTGTCTGAGCATTATAAAGGGAGATGGAACTGGAGACACAAGGGTGGAGAGGAATAGCCTGTCATGAGTAGCCAGCTCTGTCACCTGAAGCCATAGTGAAGTCTCAGCTTGTGCTGCTGCTAAGGACCCTCTCTGCTTCTGTAGCTATGTAGCAGCAGGGATCTGTTCAGGAGCTGTGCAGAACTGACACCATCCCTCACTGGCTGCCACTCTGGAAAGCCCGGCTGTAGTGGGGAAGGCGGGGCAGCATCCAGATCTGGCCCTGTATATCCCTTGGGCAGCACAGTGGAGCTCATTCTGGTGGTGGGTTCATGAGTGAACCCACTCTGAAGGGATAAGTGCCCAACTGATCCTGTCACTCATGTATCTTGAGGAGGCATCAGTGCTGGGGTGGTACCCTGCTCCCTCTTGCCCCTTGCCACCTGCAGTAGATGGGAGAGCTGGCCCTGGGGTAATGAGAGTAGGTAAGCTGTCCCTGCCCCTCACTGGCTAGAGCACTTGCCGAGAGTGGGCTGGTACTTTGCCTGGGCAGCACAGTAAAGCTGGCCCTCGTGGTGGGGAGCTCATGTTGGAAGAGACTCTGGGCATTAGTGCAGGAGACTTGACCCTGTCACTTGTCTGCCACAAGGTGGAGTGGGCACAGGGATGATGCTGCACCTGCTTGCCACCCAGGGCAGATTGGAGAGCTGGCATCAAGGTAATAAGAGTGGGAAAATTATCCCTGCCACTCACTGGCTGTAGTACTCAGGTCCTGTACTTTGCCTGGTCAACACAGTAGAGGTAACCCTGATCGTAAAGGCATGAATGGGCCAGCCCTGAGGGTATGAGAGTAAGAGAACTGGCCCTACCCTTCACAGGCTGCAGCACTCAGGATAGTGGGCCTTGCACCTAGACTGGGCAGCACAGTGGAGCTGGCTGTGGAAGCATGGGTGTAGGTGAGCCTGACCAAGGGCATGAGAGCAGGAGAGCTGACCTTGCTCTATGTGGATGACAGCATTGGGTGGCCTAGCCAGAACACTGCTGGAGAGCTCACCCTTGTGGTGCAGACTAAAAAGAGCTAGTGGGCTGATCAGCTCAGCTACCAACCAAGCTCAGATCTAGAGCTTTGTGTTGGCCCACCCCAGAATCTGCATCCTCTGTAAACTGTTGGAGCACGTGAAAGAGTGAGCCCTGCTGATCCAAATCTGTAGCCTCAAGGCCTGTCCCCAGTGACACACCTCCTATTCTTCTCAAGCATTTCCACCACCTGGGGACCAAGTACTCAAAGGTCTGAACCTACGGGGGTCATTCTTATTTAAACAACCACATTCTACTTCCTGGCTCTGACAATATCATAATACAAAAACATAAGCTAAATAAACTCTTTCTTCTATAAGTTGCCTTGGTCATGATGTTTTAGTTTAGCAATAGTAAACTAGTAAAACAAAACAATACAAAGCAAAACAAAAGGTTTGCTATTGGTATTTCTGAGGCTATGATTCTGCATCACTATAGACTGCTAGGTTGAGCTCAAGGTCAGAGAAGTTTTTTATTTGTTTGTTTTGTTTTTAAATGAAGGTGAAGGTTTGTGCTATCTGGGCTTGAGTGATTTTAGGTATTTGTCTAGTTAAGAATCTTGTCTCACATTCTCTCCCCACTCTCACTGGGAAAATAAGATGAAAGACTGGGAGAGAAAAGGATCCATGCTGGATGAAGGCTTGTCTGCACCGCGGTAGTCCCTCACCCTGGCCACTTGACCCTGATGACCTGTCTTCCCAGTGTCCTGAACACTTCGGACACTGTGAGTGTCTTAGTTAGGATTTTATTGCTGTGAAAAATACACCATGTTATGGCAACTCTTATAAAGGAAAGCATTTAATTGGGGCTGGCTTAGAGTTTGAGAGGTTCAGTCCATTATCATCATGACAGCATCCAGGCAGACTTAGTGCTGGAGAAGGCAAGAGTTCTACATCTTGGTCCAAAGGAAGCCAGGAAGAGACTAGATTTGTTTTACACTGGACATAGCTTGAGCATTTAAGACCCAAATGCCCTGCCTGCTCAATGACACACTTCCTCTAACAAGGCTACACTGCCTAATAGTGCCACTCCCTACCGCTAAGCATTCAAGCTCATGAATCTGTGGGGTCTATACCCATCCAAGCTATCACAATGAGCATTGCTCATATTTAATCTACAAGCTTATCTATCACCTAGCACATGCTTTCAGCAACATTGTCTGATCACTCTTCTTCAAATATCTCCACTTTGTAAATGGTCCCAAAGCACTCATGTCTTTTTGGCCAAGAATTGGGCTAAATACCCATGTAGCTAGATAGCCCTACCGACTCCAGCCATCACATATTTCCCACCATTCCTTTGGTAGTTCCTACTGCTTTGTTTTGCCTAGTAATTTTGGCTTCACAAAATTGAAGTCTTAACTAGATCTCTTTCCAAGTGAAACTACCCTTTTGGGGGGGGGGGGAAGAAGGGTTTTTTTTAGTTGTTCTGTTTCTTGCATTTTTGCTGCCCTTACTCTTACAGCTCCTTTCTGTAAAATTTCCAGTATAGGGTCTGTGACTGTGGATAGCTCAAGTTGTCTTACCAGCTTAGAGTCAAGCATAGACATAAGCGAATAACTGGAAGATGTTCATATATAATAATACTGAAAACTGTTTCTTTAGCTGGATGTGGTGGGACATGTTTTTTTTTTTCCCTTTGAGACAATGTCCCGTTGTGTAGCCCAGGCTGACCCTGATCTCATGACCCTCCTCCCACAGGCTCTCAAATGACACAGGAGTATGTCACTACTTGGAAAAAATAAGGTTATTCACCAGAAATCCATGAGTGCCTGAAATATTCTTTGGGGAAATATTCTTTTGGGCAGTGGACTATTCATTTGAAAACAAACAAATGTTATTAATTGCTTCTACAGTGCAATTAGAATGAGCACTGGTATTGACCATGTTCATTTTTCTGCATAAATTGCTTTGAATAGCCTGGGAAGATGAACCTTAGTAATCAATCAATACAAAGAGGCTCTGTCTCTATTGATCTCTCCCAGAACTATTCCTGCAAATTATCAGTCACTGCTCTCAGAATAACTCCCTAAGGCAATTATGTCTTGATATATTTAAAGTTATTCCACTCTATGATAAATATCTTAAAGCAATTTGTGATTAATTCAATGAAAATTACTTACTTTATGACACACTGAAAACTAGCGAGTCCTTAAATTAGTGGAGTTTTACATTTAATAAGGCCCTTGTCCTCAAATGTGTGTTAAAGACCATGGGGGGGGGGCGGTTTGTTGCCAATGTATGTATCTATTTATAGCAGTGCGCAGGACCATTGCCTTTATAGAAAAGAAGCTTGGCTGTATTTAAGAGGACTAGGCGTTGTTGCAATGGGCTGAGAAGTGGTGATAGGAGTGGAGGAGGAGATGGCGTAGTCTTGCACCTGTATGTAAAGGTCAGATACTAACACTGAGTGGGATTTCTTCCTCTCTCACTTCCCACTTTTCTATTGTTGTTGTACATGGTCTGTCTCTGAATCTCGAGTTTCCCATTTTGTCTACTCTGGTTGGTGACAGGGCTTCAAGAATTACCCGTCTCTTCTCCATCCCGACGGTGAGGTTACAGACACATACCACAACAACCATTTTACACGGGTGCTAGAGAAGTGAACCTAGCCCCTCCTGCTTTTTCCTTGGAGGCACAGAAGTATGTTGAATATCTTTATACAGCCACATGGGGCTTAGAGATAGGACAAGACTCAGTCTGTGTCTAACAGGCGTAAAATTCTACCCTCCTGGCCTGCTAGTGAGTTATTCTGCTGGCGTTATGAGTGCCAGACCATGACATGAGATTCTTGTACCAGAGACAAAAGAAAAAATTGTGCATCACATCAAAAATGCTATAGACAAAGTAAAAGCTATAAACAAAACACCAGATTTTGCTTTCTTGTCTCATCAGTTCCTTGGCAGTGAAGATAGGTTACCCACACACGGTGGGGTATAATGCTGGAGAAGAGCGCCGGAAATCCAGATCCTTCCGAGGGAAAGAAGCACCTCTGAATTTTGCACTGGATAGAGACATTGCCTCCTCTGTACCGCACGGCAAAGACACCTTCCACCTGCAGAAAAACGCAGTCTCTTCGCTCTGAAGCTCTTCACTGTGCAATAATTTAAATGACAGTCTGGAGCAGAAAATTTCAGTGTCTCGGTTTCTAAGACATGCAAACCTAGCATTCTTTGCAAATTCTCTATTAACAGGTACAGATGGAGACACCGAAAAACTGAAACTAATTATTTCGTAATTAGAGTCACTCGTTTTCGGTGAAGAAAAAAATATAATAGTACTGCTGAGAATACTCAGGGAGGAAAAAAATGTTTCTATCGTTTTCAAAAAGTACTTTTTAAGAAGACAGCCTTGCTGTTGTCATGTTGTCCGACGAACAGCAGTATGTGCTATCATGAAACGTCTCAAGAGCGGTGCGCTCACATCCTGAACTTTCAGAGCCAAAGGAAGCAAATGACTTAGGACAGGCCTCGCTGTACTTCACCCTGGAGCACCCACTCTGGCTCTGAGATATTGATACAGTCACCCTAGCACTTCTGCTGGTGAGTTGAATGTAAGACCATCTCCTCCTCTCTGCTCCTATCAATACTTCTCAGTCCATTGCAACAACGCCTAGTCCCCTTACAAATACAGACAAGCTTTTCTTCTGCAATTGCAATTGCCCTGCACAGTGCTATAACTACATACACACATTCACAACAAATGTGTGACATGCTGTCAGACAGGTGATCTCAAATTCATCAGTCTCCTGCTGATGGAAGGTGGCGTTCCTCTTTTTGTTATTATAACTATGCCAGCAATAAACACAACTGGCCATATGTTTGCATCTGTCTATAATTTCCATAGGACTGATTAGTAGCATTCAGCTGTGAACACAGAGCACCACAGCTGGCAATACTTTTGTGTCTACAAAAGTCAAAGGTTTAGTTTTCCAAAGTGTTCAGTATTGTTTTCTAGTGAAAATGCTCATTATTTTTACTTTGCCTTGGTCAGGCTATGATTTTTTTTTTTTATAATTAGATGTGAAATTTTAAGTGGAATTAGTTTCTCAAGAGAAAAAGAAAAGTTATCTAAAATCTTCTATTCTTATCTGTTACCAAGAACTTTAAATTTTAGCCTACAACTGCTTGATTCATCTTTTTACCAAACTTTAAGAAACAAAACGAAAGCAGGATTCGACTAGATGAGTATATGGCAATATATTTTCCTGTATAAAACTGTTGAGTTCAGAGCTTTGAGTGTCCACAAGTGTTAGATAAATAATTTCTCTACACCACAGATACATCAGATTCGATGTGCTGTTTCATTAACAAACAGAACTTTGAAAACAAAAAGTAAGTCAGTATAACTTGGAGCCAGTAACTAAAGGAAGAATTGATAGACAATTGTTTCCTCCTAATAATCTCATATCTTCTACAGAGACAAGAAAACAGTAAACAGAGCAAAAGAAGCCCCCGATCTTTAGCTTATGGAGAATTCCTGTAATCCAAACTACTTATACATGCTGCTTGGAAGTTACAAAAACTTGGTTTTCACCTATGGTCACAACAACTGTTTAAGAAGAATATGAATGTTTTATTCATGTTCAAACAACAAGGATGACTCACGGTAGAGCTGTCCAAAGTGAATACTGGTATCTTCGCGGGGGTGGGGGGGGGTTGGGGGGGGGGGGGGTTATGTTGCCAGCCTGAGGAATGATACACACAGATTCTCAGAACAACCAAGATCCCTGAACCCTGTCATGCCTGCTGTGAAAGTGGGGAGGCAGCTTTGCTCATCCTCCATGAAAGGCCTTGGAACAAAGTCATCTTTCCTATCCCCAAAGAGGTATGGGAGAGAGGCAAGGGAGGCTGATGCCTACATCCTAGGTCCTTCTCTAGGCAGACCTAATGTGAGGCTTCTGTGAACAGAACGTGTGTGAAGCTTGGTGAAGCGGCTGAGAGACTGTGCTGTAGAATCCATGGCGCAGTATGCTCAGTCCAAATTTCCATGTGCTTGGACTTCATTTTGTTTAGTTTTACTGAACCCGACTGAGATGTAAACTGTGCTGGTGTGTGAGCTAGGCTTTTCTGGGGGCATTGGCAGTCCCTGACATAAATGAAGAGGTAGAACATCCACAAAAGGAGGAGGAGGAGGAGGAGGAGGAGGAGGAGGAGGAGGAGGAGGAGGAGGAGGAGGAGAGTCCTCCGTTCCTCTTACTAGGGGACCCACATGAAGCTTGAGCTGTGCATTGGCTACAGCCATGTAGGGTCCTAGGTCCAGTCTATGCACAGTTCTTGGTTGGTGCTTCAGTCTCCACAGCTCCTTCTGGGTTCTGGTTAGTTGTCTGTTGGTCTTCTTGTGGAGTTCCTGTGACCTCCCAGTCCTTCTTTGCTCCCTGCCCCCTTTTCCACAAGACTCCTCACACTTTGCCCAATGTTTGGGTATGAGTATTCTTTGAAACTCATTGATCCAGGGATCTTTATAACCTGTTACACTTAACTAGGCAGCAGTTTTAGCAGTCAGAGTTGCCGTCATTTAATTACTGCAGAATTTTAACCTGTGCCCCATTAAACTGAGCATGATAAAAGACTGGCCCAAAACTGCAGAAGCCAACATTGCCCAGACTTGGCTGAATGCCTTGCAGAATCTAAGACACCCTGCAGGCAAGAAAGTTTAGTTGGAAGTAGCATTATACACAATACCTATGTTTTCATCAAGAAAAATGAATTGAACGAACACAGTACTCACAGTAAGGGTAGATCATAAAACTGAACTTTAATTTCAAAATCTCAAGTAACAGAAGCAAAAGTAGATTTAATGTAGATTGCTAAAATTAAATAGACTTAAGAAGATAAATCGGCATCCCACCTTCAAATAATTCTAAGGGAACAAAATCTATCCATCTATCTCCCTGTTGCTGGAACTACATCACAAAAGCATTCAACAGAACTTCTGTTCTCTACTTGGATTCTGGTAACACATGTGAGACTTCGTGAAGCATTTATAATATTGAATATGCTCATACAAATATCCAGTGCCACCCTCTAGATAGTCAATAGATGTTCCTCTGGTAAATGACTAGCCAGTGCATTATCATGGGTGAAAAGGGTCTCTGCTAAGAGGCAAGTGGAATTGGACCTGTCTCACTCACAGTTCTTTCCCCCTCATTGTTCTGTACATCATGTACAGGATGATACTTTAGAAGGGGGTTGGGTTGCTCTCCTGAACCACTGCTTTTGTCTATAGTTCTGATATCTGACATAAATAGAACATTATTTGCTAGATTAAATGCTAACTCTATGCATATGTTGGGCTGGGCTCTGCAGGCAGCTTATGAACAGCACAAAATGACCTTTGTGTGTAGGTTGAAAGGGCCCTGCATGCAGCATGTATATGGATGGCCTTGTTAGGGAGGAAACTGAGTGACATGTTTGCTCCCATTACTCCGGTCATTCTTCCAAAATGATAGCGTGAGTGTCTTGGTCACGCTCTTTTTGGGCGTGAATTTTCAAAGGATCTCTAGTGTCCTTGGGAATTGCAAGATAACAAGATTAACAGCATAATCTAGGCAAGGTAACAAATGATGTCTCCCACCAACTACTAACGATAGTTCTGATAGTTAATTGGATATGTCAACTTGACTGGACCATGATGTTTCCAGATCCCTGGTCAGACATCACTTGGATGTTTGGGTGGGGCCACTTCTATGATGAAACTGGCTTTTAAATCAGTGTGTTGAGTCAAGCAGAATACTCTCTTTTCCATAGCCAATGAGAATTTTCAAGCGTATAGACTATTTAGCAACAAAAAGGTTCACCCTTCCCCAAGTTACAGAAAAGTCTTCTTATCTGTTTTCAACATAGAAGTGGTTGCTTTCTGCTTTCACCCTCAAATGGAAACATGGGCACTTTTTTGGCCTTGAGGCCACAGGTTTCAGATGGGAGCAATACCCTTAACCCCCCTGCATTTCTACCTTTCCAACTCATTCTGATGACTGTAGAGCATATCAACCTCCACATTCTTATGACTCAAATCCCAGAGTAAACAGTGCTCACATGTATACAGGTCCCTTCTGACTACCTGGTATCTATCTACTCTATTATCTCTGTCTTTTTGAAAACGTTTAACATAACAATGAGGAAAATTATGATATGGAAAAAGATAAGGGCTCCTTGGGAAGTGGTGTGATGGTAGTGATATTTTATTTAGGTGCATTAAGTAAACATATATGGAACCAGTGCAGTAGAAAATACAGGCATGACCTGGCATCTAAGTAAGAAACATGAACACCAGGCTCCTAAACCCAGAGAACTAAATCAGGAAGCAGTGTGCATAGGCAGTAGCTGGCCTGCTGAAGTCTCCACATTTCCTTAGTCTCCATTTGTGTGTTTCTTCTGAAAAGAGACCATGGCAATAAGAGCACTCATTGTTGGGAGATCCAAGATGGCAGTACCCATCATGCACTGTGTCTGATAGAGCCAAAGCAAAAGAGAAAGAAAAGTGTGCTCACTGTACAATCTGGAGTAATGTGCTAGCCAATTGCAGTCGATAGGCTTCCACTATATAAATGGTTGCTGATGTGCAGTAAAGCAGACACTTTTCCTGGAAACTGTTTCTAGATTAGTATATCTCCATGCCCTTTACCAACCCTCAGGTAACTGTTAACATTTGTTGCCCCTTTAGTGACTTTTACATTAGACCAAGCAAGCTGTGCACTAAGAGGCAATTGTCCTTTGAGCCTCCTCTGAGCGTCCAGCTCAACCTAAATCTTCGTAAGAAACTTGCTTATATTTTATGTTTCTTTCATTTCCCAAAGACCTGTAAGTCAAGTCATTTTTAAGAAGTCCACTATCCTCTGAAAATTCACTGTAATTTGTGAAACTGATCATAATCTGTGGAACATTGGTTCCAGCAATAAACATGGTTGTGGAGACCTACTTAACATTGAATCTGCAGGAATGGCAATTTTTGGAGTCTCTTTTTCTTAATTTAAACTTCACCTATACTTGAAGATATTTTTAAAGTCTGCACACAGGTGGTCTACATACATACACTCAAGAATACACACATAAAATAAATATTTTTTTAAAGGGACATTTTAAAGTCATTGGCTTCCAGAAACAGCCTGGAAGTACAGAGTGTACCAAAACAAGAAAATGATGACAATGGAAGAATTGCTAATGGTGTACAGTGTGATCAATATTAAAACAAAGATATACTTGGGGGCTGGTTTGGTGACACACACCTATAATCACAGAACTAAGGAGGAAATTGGAGAATTTGAGGACAACCTGGGGTATACCGAAAGAACCTGCCTCCCAATTAAAGGAGATATGCTCTGGGTGGTTCTAAGAAGTCAAAGGAGTCTAAGGGATGTTTAATAACCTGGTGGTAATAAGCTGAAAAACTTTGATAAAAGAATGCTTAAGAAAAGACAAGTCATGCAGAGAATAAAAGAAGTTGCCCCTGCCACAACAGTGGTGGGGCTGGAGACAGATCCAAGGTAAGGACTGTGTACTGTTCTTATACGATACCTGAACTCAGTTCCCTGAACCCACATGTGGCTGCTTATAACTTCCCTTAACTCAATCTCCAGGGGATCTAATGTCCCTTATGATCTCTGCAGGCACCTATATTCACACACACACACACACACACACACACACACACACACACACACACACACACACCTATCTCTCTCTCTCTCTCTCTCTCTCTCTCTCTCACACACACACACATGGATGCACACATTGATGCAGGCATGCATGCACATGCACACACAATTTGAAATGAACTAAATCTGAAGAAGAAGAAGAAGAAGAAGAAGAAGAAGAAGAAGAAGAAGAAGAAGAAGAAGAAGAAGAAGAAGAAGAAGAAGAAGGTGGCAGTCACCAACTTCTTGATGGGAAAAAGGAAGCTAAATCTGCAAGCAGTATTTGTTATCCAACAGAGCTCTGGTCTCCTCAGAACTCCCTGAAGTAACATTCATTTTTGTCTACTGTTATCTCTTCCTGAGTCCTAACTTGGTTCATTTGCATACTAAGACAGAAGCTTTCACTGACAGTCATCCAGCATCTGAGCAATCTAAGCATTTTGTGCAGACCTGTCAGTTGAGTCTGCACATTGCAGCTAGCACTGAAAAACCCAGGCACCAGAAAGAAATGGAGATATATGCATACGTCCATCAGGGGTGCTAGTCAGCCTCTCCTTCACACAGTGCTGACTCCATCTGATAATATCTAAAACCATACTGTGCTGGCTTTGGTGGATTTGCTTCTGGCTTTTATCCATTTTGACATCGAAATACTTGTGAGGTGGATTATAAATTCAAGCTGTTATCACCCACTCACACCCTAGTATGAGTAATTTTTAGACTCTTTTAACAGCTTCAGATAGTGAGAAGAGGGAAAATGTGAGAAAGCACACTACTGAGGGATTTGTGCAGGCTCGGAGGCTGAGACTAGGTTGGGATACTTCATTTGTGTACATCAAAGGGTTCAGGGATGTTTGTTCTATGAATGAGAGAAACGAATAAATGAAACCTCAGTGACTTATGTATGTGTGTTCCTAGTGGCTAGATACTATTCAGTTTATTTTCCTTTGTCAAAAGCCAGCATTCAAAGGGGAAAAAAAGCAAAATCACAATACACTTTTATGTTTCAAACATTCTTATTTTTTTTCTTGTTATGTGGTAATAGCCTTTTAAAAGGAGGATATGGTACAAGAACTTACTGAGACCAAGAAGAATTCAAGACACATTTCAAGAAGGAATTCTCTTATAAGGAGTACATGTGAATCTGCCTGTGTGATAATTATAGTGTTAAATAACTTGAGGCTCTTTGCTTAGCAGCAAAATGCAAGATGACACAAGTGGTATAGGGAATGCTGTAGAAAATGCGAAGTCCAGAATGAATCTGTGTTACAGTCAGTTGTCTTCCGAAGGCAGCTGCCTTGGGAAGGGCATCTCTGGATGCCATGGCTGCCACCTGTTCCCTGGTCCCAGGATTAAGTCTTAGTCCATACCAGAAATTTGGCATGGAGCTGAATATCATGGTAGATGTAAGGGTGGGGCGGTGGAGGCAATAGAGGAACTCCTCGGATGAATTTCCTTGTAAACCTCATGCCATTTTCTCTCAGCACCAGCTTCCTCAGTGCTGCTCCCACACCAGCAGCCTCTATCCCCACAGTCACAGGGGAACACCTGCGTCTACTATCTCAGTGTCTTCACTCCCTGTTATTTCTGAGCACAGGCCTCACAATCCTGTGAGAAAACAAGCTCCCTTTTCTTCATTGTCCCCCACTTCTTTGCCATCACTACATTAGTGGCTTCTGTACTTCCTTAAGAGAAACCATCTAGACTGCCATGTTTCTTCATGGGTGTCCTTTACTCTCCTCTCCAGGCCTTCTGCACAAGTCTTTTCTTTACCATGCACATCTTTCTTCTCACTGAGTGACATCACCTACATGGGTCAGTTTCAGCATCTAAACCTAATTAACTCTGGCTCCTCATTGCCTACAACTAATTTGGAAAGTCACCTATTTTTTTTAACTCTCCTTTCAGCACCTTTACCCAGATATGACCATGTTCTTAAGACTTTGAATTTCCTAATATTAATTGTGGTAATAATAAGAGTAGACAGATAAAAACCATCTATATGTTAAGTGATATTCTAAATGCAAAACGTATAATGTATTTCTTTCACCCCTCAAACTGGTTTATGAGAGAAATACTATCATTTTCCTAATTAAAAACAAAAACAAAACAAAATAAAAACAAAACAAAACAAAAACAAAAAAAACGCACACGTCTGTGAATACAAGGCCCACCATTTCTATGTAGCAAGTTCCAGGACAGGCTGGCCTACATGATAAGATGGTATTACAAAGTAAAAACAAGATAAACAAATCAAACTAAAGCAACCTCTCGTACACATGCAGAGTAAAGAATACTCTTCCCAAGCTCCTCAGATTTATCAACACAGTCTCTTTCCCCCACCAAGTTAATTTTATTCTCTTCTAAGTTCTATTAAGTACTTTTTATCAGAGTCAAAGAGGCTTAATGTTTTATTTATCTTAATGCTCTTTTTTCTCCTATCCAAAATTGTTCATATATGTTACCAGATTCAAAGAGGCTTAATTTTTTATTTATCTTAATGCCCTTTTTCTCTTATCCAAAATTGTTCATGTATGTTTTAATGCAGTTCACCAAGCCTTCTTGTCATTTCCTGACACTGTGTGTGTGTGTGTGTGTGTGTGTGTGTGTGTGTGTGTTCAAAATGTTCGTTCTTAGAACTATTATATCAGCTCCCAAAATAGTTCCCCCTCTTCCTACATCTTTGTTTTGTAGTCTATCCAATTAAACTTCTAAACCATAACTTATGCCAATGAGCAAAACCTCTGGTAGCAGTCTGAATGATCGATGTTTCCAATAGTTCCAAGAATGTGAAGGCTTGGTTTCCAGTTGGTAGCACTGTTAGGGTAGGCTTAGGAGGTGTGGTCTTGCTAGAGGAAATATGTCACTGGAGGGAGCTTTGAGAGTTTAATGAGTTGTGCTTTTTTTGACTTTGCTCGCTACTTCTTGCATTTGGTTTAATGTGAGCCCTCAGCTTCCTGCTCCTGGTAGCATGACTTTCTTTGTTCTCTCATTATGGACTTTCCCTCTGGAGCCAAAAATCCAAATAAAATCTTCTATAGGTTTCTTCATTCTTGATGTTTTATCACAGTAGTAGAAAAGTAAAAAATTCATCACTGTTTTCCCAAACTTGCCCCCACATGCTTGTACTCAAGTTATCGATGAACTAAATAATTCCTGGATTTACTCCAAAATATAGTTCAGTTGGCCTCAGTTCATATAATTCTACCTCTGTTGATCATCTGGACTTGTTCATTCATTTTATCTTTCATTTTTTAATTGTGAAGCATGATGCTGAAGGATGTGATAGTAAAGAAAATCACAGGACACTGTCAAATTCCCACGTATGCCTGGGTTTGGTGGCACATACTTGTAGTCCCAAGAGTTGGGAGGCAGAGGCAGGAGGAACACTGGGCCTTAAAGGCCAACCTGCTCTACATACATAATTCCAGGCCAGTCAGGGTTACACAACATGACCTTCTCTCAAAAACAAACAACCCCGCATGTCAGTTTCTAATGGCCACATCCTCAGTGAATAGTCCATGTTCATCCTCATCAAAATAGCAATTTTCTTAAGGGAAACAGTGGAGGGGCAATTGGGGCAAGTGGACTCAAAGGGAGCACTGAGGCAATTGCTCACTTAATCCTTCAAACGGGGAAAGTAGAAGATAGCTTAGATTTCAAGTCTTGTTGATGGACTTATGAGGGTGATAGTGACGAACAAATACTGTGCTTGTCTTTGCTAGTTTGTGGGTTCTTCTTTTTCCTACCTTATCCATAGATAGGAAAGAAGTGGAGTGGACTTTGTAGTGATGCAGCTGCCTTTAAGTCATCCACATTCCTAAAGTGATCCCTCACCTACATCCTTGTAAGTCACCCCAACAAACGCACTGATTCATTATATGAGACTTGTGTGCAGTCATGCTTGGATCCCCTGTTAGAGCCCTATCTAAGGTAAAAGAGATTTGTCCATATCTCTGAAAGCCATATACTAAAGAGGTATTTTGTAACTATAAGAAATATATTTCTCACAACTCTGGGAACTGGGTAATTTGAGATAATGGTGGCAGCTGGTTTTGTGTCTATTACGGGTGGGGGACTCCTGGCTCATAGACAATGTATTGTTGCTGGGTCTTCTATAGCAAAAGGGAAAGGTGACTGTTTATGTCCTTTTGTCAGGCCACTAATCCCATTCTTAAAGACAGAACCCTCTTCCCAGTGACAGTTACACAAAATCTCATAGAACACAGTGGATATTAGGTTGAAATATGTGGCTCTTAAGAGTGGTAATATTCTGAGCCTGGAAGAGGCCATCAGAGGCCAAGCTCTATGTTGGGAACAGGCCACTGGTTTTTAGTGGCTGAGTAAACACTCAGTACCCCACTGGGGTAGAACAGTCTCCTGGAGATGACACGCTTTCGCATATGACAATAAAAGAATTAAAATTGTCATGCTATTTTGGGGGGTAGTTGAATTTTGTTGGCTATGGAGATATTCTCCTATGTAATAAGAACAGTTTGAAAACAGATATCCTCAAACTGCCACACACAAATGACCGTTGACACCAACTTCCTCCTTAGCTGAGAAGATGGAGCCCATGGGAATGGAGAAATAAAACAGAACTCGCTGCTAAACAAAGGCCTGTGAAGTTCAGAATCAGCACTGTAAACTCTGTTAAGCAGGCTTAATGGGCGAGCAGAGCCCAACACTTTTTGGAATAGAAAACTCCAGAATTTTGCTGAAATGGTTGTGTTTGCCCACGCTGTTAGTGTGCACACTGCAGTTATGGCCATAGAGTGGCACCTGTCATTATTGTTACAGCAACCACAGTCCACTCATCTTCTGCAGCCTACTTTAGCATCCATATTGCTCTGGCCATCATTTCCAATGCAGCAGATGTAGAGATTTGAAGGCTGTAAACATTGTCCAGGTGTGCAGAGCTATCAATTGCTTGGCTTTGTACCTCAGAGTTTTGCAAAGTGATACATCTTTTTGCTTTAATCCCTCACAGCATTTCCTCCCCTTCTGAGAAATGCTAGGTAACTTTTTAAAAAAGGATTTCCTTTTGTTTTAAAGTTTTCCATAGCTGGGTTTAGAATAAAGTTGGTAACTGGTTTCATATATCACAGATTTCATATTCATACTGCTGCTAGTTCAACAAATCTTCTCATTGAAACTTTGCAAATGTTACAGAGAAACCAGAAGGTGTGTTAAGACAATGGAGAGCATGGTGGATGTGATTTCGTCCACGGGTTCTGCTGCCCCCCTGGGTTTCACTGTGGCTTGCTATAACGAAGAGTTCTCCTTGTGCCTGACAAGCACCAGCATGAGTGCGCATCGTGAGGCCGACAAACTAAGAACATATATGTTTGCTTCTCTTTCCTCACTTGGCTGGAAAATTTTCAGTTGACAGATATTTGCTTAAACTTCATGCACCTGAAAGAGATTCCACCAGTCGATCCCTCCTGCCATGCTTTGCTATCAGTGCCCTTAGGAATGCAAAAGTCCCAAGGGTCTCACTGTATTCAGAGTGTTGCATGTAAGATGGATTTGCTAGCATTGTATTTCCCATCCTTAAAGAAAAAGTATCTCTGACTTTGTTTTTACTTTATTTGCATAAGTGTTTTGCCTGTTTATGTTCATGTGCCCTGTATTCAGGTCTTCCACGAGAGCAGCAAGTGCTTCAATTGAGCCATCTCTCAAAGCTCAGCCTGGTTTTATTTGTTTGTTTGTTTGTTTGTTTGTTCATTTATGTGTTTGTTCTCACTAAGTAGCCCTGGCCTTGAAATCTCTATATAACTCAAGCTAGCATGGAATGCATGGTAATTGTGCACCTTTGCTTTCCAGTGCTAGGATTAAAGGCTGGGGCACTATAACTGGAAATACTCCAATTTTTAAAAATTCAAAAGTCATTTCGCAATATAAGCCCTTGTAGAATGAGAAGCTACTGCCTGGAAAACTTGAAGCCCCAGAAGATGGGCCTCATGATGTGCAAGCCAGATGGATTAAGGGAGGAGTGTTCTATCATGTCTTGATACTTTCCAAACCCCCTGGGAGTGCTAGCATGGACTAACCTTCTCGCAAGATTGCTGGTGAAAGTGTTGACACTTCTGCTTCTGATCCCATTGGAAATGCCACAGAATAAGTGCTCTGTGCAGGATTTCAGTAGTTACAGCCAATTTAGGATTATAGATATTAAAGCATGCACAAAAACTTCAGAGCTTCTGAAAGCTTGGGTTGAAATCAGTGTTCAAGCTGTACTTGCCCTCCAAGATTCTAAGTTATCACAAAGACTGGGATGTGAGGACCTTCCAGCTGAAATCACCCAGTGCATGGACTTGACCATTTACAGTAGACCTGATACAGAAATTAGGAAGCCACCTGTACAAGCTGTGTCCCCTGTTCTGTAATGGCCCTGTCACTCTCTCTGGCTTTGGAAAGCAATATTATTCAGGACACTGGGATAGCAGAGGCCATCAGAAACAACCCTGTACAAACCAACACATCAACCATTACTTAACTTTCTTCATTCTGTTTCCTCATGATCATAGAACTGCTGCCAAAGTTCTAAGTCTTGATCCATGTTAAAATTCTCATACCATATTAAAATTCATGTAAGCAGAAGACAGCATGATAATAAGTTTATCCTCTAAGCCCACCCCTTTACTGGAGAGGAACTGTTCCCTCAGTCAAACTTCCTCATATATAGATTTACAGCTCATTGCTATCTTTAGCTGTAAGAAAAGTTCAGAGTGTGTTTAGGACCAAATAGGATCAACCTTGGCTGGCTATTGAGTTACAATAACCATATATTATAGTAAGCTTACCATAACCATATTGATAATATGGTCCCTACCTTGTAACTCATTAGTCTCTCAACACAGTGCTTCATTGGTGCCTAGCATACACAAACCTCCAGATTATTTTTCTTCCTATGTGTCCTGTCAATTCATATGCCCCTGGGCCTGGTTGAAGTGGCTTGACAACTGGAGCTTGACTGAAGGAGATTGAGAAGGCATAGTCTGTGTTGTTTCTAGAAAAAATTGTTTAAAATGTAAAAATTCTCACTCATGGTTTCAGCACAGAGCAGGAGAAGGTGGATCTAATAGTGTGGGATGTCTATTGGGGGAGCAGAGAGCAGACACTGCTGATGGCCTGGACCTAATGGATGGGTAGCCCATGACAAGATGTGATATACACTTGTTACTTTTTCAGAGAAACAAAAATACTGAAAAGCAACAACCTAAGAAAGGAAGGGTTTCTAATATTTCCTGATTTCAAACAGATTTCTGCTCAGTAGGGAAGGGAAGACATAGAGTGCATGGCATAGGATGCTCATATCAGCAAGCACAGAACCTTCAAAGGTCACCCCTAATGACTGACTTGTTGAGCAGGGCAACCCTACCTCTTACATGCCCCACAGGCTTCCAATAATTCCACAAGCATGAGCACGGAAATTCAAAACTCTAGCCTTTGGAGAACACTTTCAATGCATTACACAATCCCTTTGAATATTTTTTTTGTGAGACAGGGTTTCTCTTTGTAGCCTTGGCTGTCATGGAATAGTCACTTTGTAGACATGGCTGCCCTCAAATTCACATTGATCCACCCACCTCTGCCTCCAGAGTGCTGGGATTAAAGGCATGTACCACCATGCCTGGCTTGAATAAATTTCTTTCTCACCATGTTTATAATCTTGCCTGACTGTGATGGTACCTTTCAGTTTACTTTGCATCCCCAGCATGTACAGATGCTGTTGTGGGACAGTGGCTGGACTGAGTCCTTCTAGCCTCAGAACAGAGCAGGCTGGGCTCAGAGCAACAACAAGACCACCTCTAAACAGGATCATTATCTCAACAGAGAACATCCTCTATTACAACCCCCCACTGCAAAATGTAGGTGTCAGTTTATGACAGGGTTAGTGCCAAGCCATTTCTGACTCAAGACAAGACAGCTATTGCTAACACTGATAAGCCTGGAATGCAATTTTTCTGGGACACTGTGACATGGAAACCTTGCCTGACAGACACTGTAGGCCAGCCCTCCCCTCACACCCACAAATCTCACAGCAAAGCAGCTCCTTAGATTGCCTCCACACAGATAGTGTCCCACTGCCTGCCTAACATCAGCTGTACCAGTGTATCTAATGACTCTACTTATGCCTTTTTCCATCTTTGGTGAATTGATTCACAGCCCACATGTCACTGGCCTGTCAACACTGTTCTTGGAAAGCCAACATAAATTACAAAGCTTGGCACTAAATTAGGCTTCATGATATGTTTCTGAGGATTGAATGGATAAAAAAGTAGAAGTAAAGGAGACCCATAAAGAGAGGAAAACTGCCTTTGCAGCCATCTTCAATGTGCATACTAGAGATCCAGCATTCTCTGTCGCTTATTCTGCTAGGAGTAGTGGAGCTGTTGAGGGTCATGAACTGCCCGAGTTTCTACCAGGTTAGCCTCTAGTTACATGACTACCCAGCTGGGTATGACTACCTATCCAGTTTCCTTCCTTATGGGAAGCTCTGGGCCAATAGGGAGCATAGTACCAGAGATGCAACTGAAGCTGCCCCTTTGTCACCAAGGTGAGAACAACAAAGAACAGGGAATGACACTGCTTTTCCAGTTTCTCAATTCCTTGCAAAGCTAGTTATTAAATAATAAAAGAGTGCCATGGGTAATAATAAATAAAAAAGACTTTTGTTTTTGTGGGGATGTGAGCTTTGGAGCAGATGTGCAGAATTGTTCTCCAATTAGAGCAGGTATGCAGACGTGGAAGGGAGGGGCCCGGCCTCATCGATCTGTATTATCTGATACCCACTGTTCTTATTCATCTAAAATAAAACAGTAAAACATGAAAATAAAACAAGACCCAAGGATTTGTGAAGGGCAAGATGAGAAAATGCATAGTGGATAGGCATCCAGTCATTATCTCAGGACAAAGAATCTGTGATGAGTCCAGCCAGTTGGACAGGTAGACTTCTTTTCCTTCCTGGCGTCATAATAGAACCATTTGGATCCCCTTGTCCTGGTTGTTTCTATTTGGTCTTAACAGAAGGATTTACTTACACTGAACGCACATCACTGGGACCCTGGCATGTTAAATGCCTTTCAGTGACATTCCTTTTCCACCACACCACAGAAAAACCAATCTCAATATGCAAGGGTGCAAAGGTGCTTCCAATGGCTAATTAAACCCAAGATGCACTGGGTGAAGATCTTCCCAGGGCTGCAAACCATGCTGAGCTTGCCAACCAGGAGCAGGGAGCAAGGACCCAATGCTATGGGAATTTGGAGGCAGGCTGGAATATCTCATCCCTTATCACCCAGAACTGTCATTTCTGTGGATACAAAACATGCCATACTTGCTGATAAAGGCTTTGGTGGAAGCCAGAGAACTCCTCATCTCTGAGTAGAGTGTTTCATATGGCCTGGCTGATCCCAGCATGTAATGGCAGGGATCTTTTGAAAGAAATTATAAGCATGCCACTTTTATGCTTCTTCTGCCGTCACGAAAGGGAGAGACTGCCTTGAAGCTGGCCTCTTCCCAGATGAAACCCATGTCCAGAGCATCCCATGACTGGTTTACCATCCCCAAAGTGGTGTTTTAGCACACCACCCCAATAAACCCAGTGATCAGCTTGTCATGAATCTCACCCTAGTGCTGACTGCTCCTCTTACAGATTGAGGGAAAAAAAAGTTTTTTGTATTCATGAAGTTCAGGTGAAAGAGTGTTGTTCATTGTGGTTTTGGAGGTCATTTTCATGTCAAAACTCACATCTAATGTACTTTTCAGACTCTAAGATGCACCTTTCCCTCTCAAAAGTAGGGGGGAGATCAGGGTGTGCCTTATGGTCTGATGACTGTTTTTACTGTTTTTCTCATTTTACTGCTCTAAAAACTGGCTGCATCTTATGGTCAGGTGCATCTTATAGTCCAAAAAATATGGTAATCACTGGCTAATCTATAAGACACTTTAAACATGTCTGTCCTTTACATGTGAGTAAGTCCCAATGTCATAAATTATATTCTTTAGGATTTACTATGTGCCAGGCCCTGTAGTAAAATATCTACAAGGATTAATAACTTATTTAGTCATAAGAACCCACAGAGATGTTAACTAATTCTTTCAAAGTCACATGGTAAGTCCAAATGGGATTTTCCCACAGGCTTTGACTCCAGGGTACGTTATGTCCAACCTCAGTCATCTTTGCTAAGAAGCCTTCACCACAGGGTACATGGTCCTGCCCAGTATTAGAGAGCTTACCTAGTATGGATGAGGCCCAGGGTTCTGAGCTGTGTCCCATATCACACACATGCACACACATGCACACACACAGGAACAGCAGATATCCTGCCAGTGCAAAGAGCAGAGACCTCCAGAGCTGCCCACTAATGTCAAATATCCTTTATCTCCTCTCCTCTAGATTTCTGTGCCCTGAAGACCAGAGTCTGTGCTTTCCTTAACAACTAAGTACATGTGTAAAATGTACTTTTTAAAAAAAATCACAAGAAAATCTCATTCTGAAAATCTAAGACAGGACAGAACCACAGGACAGATGCCAACTCTGGGCCTTGCTGGAAAACTGCAGCTGACATGACACACATTTACACTATAGACTCTTTCCCAAGCTCCCTATATACGTTTCTCCTCAAAGACACCATCAGAGCACCCTGTGAGCACAGGATGAGGGAGAGGTGGGGGTGGGCTCTCTGCCACTCCTCTAGATATGTTTAGGCTCCCACTGTTTGTAATAAATAAAAATGACGCAGTCAAAGTCCATTGGATGTACTATAAATGAATGGGTAAAGGATGACTTAGCAATCAATTTTTACTTCTCTTGGTTTTCTTGGCTTTATTTTTTTATGGTAGGAAGTCAGGGATGAGATCATTTTTACTCTATCACTAAAGTTTTGTTTGGGAAAAACATGAACACAATCTCCTCTGAGATCTCACAGATCGATTTGTTTAGTCCTGAAGGTCCGGCCGCCATCTGTTACTCAACCGCAGGAATAACTTAAGCATGCTCTTGCTCATTCATCTGTTTTGTGTTTACCTTTGCCCGTTTCTCACAATAAACAAAATCCTGTCATTGTGTGATGGAAGGCAAGCCTCCAGATCCTCCTGCACTGGGAAAAGGAGGTGTTTGTTCAGGGCATGGGGGGAGGGGGAGAAAAGTATGGAAAAAGAAAAAGCATTTCCTTCAATAAGAACATACACAGGGCCTGGGGAGAGGGCTCAGCCAATGGAGAGTTTACCATACAAGCTTGAGAACCTGAGTTTGAAAACCAGAATTCATGTAAAACAGTCCTGCATGATTAGGTAACCCTAGGGCAGAGGCGATGAGACTGGGGCTTGCTGGCCAGCTGAGCTAGCTGAACTCAAAAGAGAATGCTAACTGTGATTGATGAATACACTTGAAACTGACCTCTGCATACATACATACACGGGTACAGGTATCCACATGTGTGTGTATATGCACAGATACACCAAAAGTAAAACCCAAAAATAGCAAATTTTCACAACTAACCATAGAATCCTTCTAGCTGTGTCTGACTTTAAATGGCCCTTTGAGTTCCAAGGTCAACAGGGTAAGAAAGGAAATACCATTCACCCAAACGTTTCTAACACTTGTCATACTCTTCACGTTGTTTGTAAAAATATCTCATTCTCTCACCTAAGCAAACCATTTTGCATCAATAACTTAAAGTAAAAAATTGTGGAAATTCACAGATTCTTTTCTTCTGATGAAAGAGGTAAAGTTCTCCTATGATCACAAGAACACTGGAGAAGACATCAGTAATTCCTTACCACCTCTTTCTAATAATTGTGATTTGGTCCCCCATTGCTGAATTGAAAGAATGTCAAGGCCAGATAGGAAGAATCAAAAAAGAAGTATTCTGCATATCTGGAAATCTAGAGGAAAGACTCATCTCAGCGAAGCCTCGGTCATGGCCAGGTGAATCCCCTGGGATGGGATTTCCTACCAAAGTGACATCTGCAGAGCCCATGGAGACTCCCAAGGTATGGCAGGTGCCTTAAAGAGGGAGAATAGCTGCTTTCAGGACAGAGACCACTTCATCTACCCCAGTACTTCCTGACTTTGATGTACCTTGTGCCAGTCTGCAGCTCATCTCAGAAGGAGGTCTGTGTTGCTCATAACTTGTGTATTTGGGGCTGGGCATTGGGAATCATCTGCTGGAAGCACTATGATTCCCCCAAAACCGTCACAGCTATGAATGAAGAAGATGAACAACTAAACAGGATAGTAGCAGGTGGATAGGTCAGAGATGGTACTGCACTGTGGAGGATTGCTTAACCCCTCTTGGAATTCTAAGCATCAAAATCACAATCCTAATATGTATTATGTGGTCCAAATTGACAAGAGTATATTTCCATATGATACTATTTCTATTGATATAAAATAATTAGAAAGAGAAGGTGGAGAGCAATCCTTCTTAACCCCCATTCCCCCATTTGGCTGAGGGATGAAATAGACAGTGGGAGGGTCGGAATGCTGCTGAGAACTGTGTGGAACAAGATGTGCTTAGAATTTCAGAATTTTTCAAGTTTTAGAATATTTCCATCCATGATAACTCTGTATAGGAGCCAAAAGTTTTGTGGTGTGGTTTTGTACTTCTGGTGTGTCAATGCTAAAACATCTCTGAATTTGAGAACATTCCAGATTTCAGATTTTGGATTAGGTATATTCAATTTATACTTGTTTTTCAAGGCATACTGTTACCAGGGAAATGCCCATTTCTCCTACATCCTACTAGTGGTGTTCAACTGGGGACGTTAACAGTGGACACCTGACTATAGAGAACTCACATTGGTCAGACAAGGAGACACTTCATTGAGTTCTTGGACAGATTGGAGAAGTGAGGGAATAGAGGAATCCTTATAACTGTGGAGACATTATGTCCAGTTCTCAGTGTCCTCTAGATTCATTTTGTGTGAATGTGACAATCTTGAAAGCTTTGTACACGTTTCCATTCAGTGTCCCATACTACAGAAGGAAGAATGTCAGTTGTTTCTCTATCAGGAGAGAATGGAAGGATGTACTAGAGACCACAGCAAATGAAAGAAATACACTGCAGTGAGACTCTGAGTACACCACACCACTCCTTCCTTCAGTTGTTTGAAATATGAAAGGAATTTTTGATGTGATCAAGTGTCATGAACTCACTGGAATTCCATTTAGGCTAAACGACGCTAAAACTGCTGGGGACAGTGCTGCTTCCAGCTCCACTTGTATCTCTGATGATGTTTCTCTCACATCCCAGATGGAAAGTTCATGTGGATATGTTTTGTTTTGTTCAGATACTTGGGGTATTAGAGAGATGTCTGCTTTGGGAAGCCCAGGAAATGAAGACTTCTCACTGCTTCTGGGCAACCCAGGCCAAAGGCACCTAGATGCTATTCTCACCTTTAATAACATCCCAGATCAGCTAGGTTAGTTCACCTGAGCCAGGGACCTTCTAGTACCAAGAAAATCCCTGCTCCATGAGCCCAGAAGAGAGATCCATGGCATGTCATCTTCCAGTAACTTCCCCTTTGCTTTGTTCATAGAGGACTATATACCTACTAGTAAAATGCGTCTGAGGAAAGATGGGTAAGGGGATTCTATTCTTTAAATTTTACCACCTATGAAAACAGGGGGAGGTAATCCCCCTCAGGAACAGTCATAGGGGAGGGGAATAAGGGGAAAATGGGAGGGAGGGAAGAATGGGAGGATACAAGGGATGGGATAACCATTGAGATGTAACAAGAATAAATTTATAAAAAAAGAAAAAAAGAAAAAAGAAAAAATGCCACCACTTTGTTTTATTTTGTTTTGCTTTTTATTTGCTAAATAAAGCAGTAAGCAATTCAGATCTGTTAGCTTTTGGAAAGCAAAAGGCATGTAGCTGAAATGACTGTAATTTGCTTGGTCATCCATTCACTGGTCATTTATTCAGTGGAAAAGTACAGAGCATCCATGGATACCTCTACAAGCAAATGCTCTCCAGATGCTTAGAGGGAATTCTTTTGTTCTTCCTATTAACTTCTCTGTCCCTTCCTTTGTTGATCTTTTCTTGTTTATGCTTAAATCTGGATAATTCACAACAGGTCACTCTCCTTGTCACTCTGGACAGTGTGTCTGCAAGGCAAAAAGTACCTCTGACCCATAGATAACTCTCTGGGCCTTCCCAGAACCCACTTTTCTCTAATATCCCAGCTTCCCACTTTCAAGTCATATTACACACCTCTACTGGAAGTCTGGTGGGTACCTAAATCTTGAAGGGATAGAAATAAATTTTAACTTGTTAAACATATAAATGAACCTTTCTTACATGCACTCATCTCTCCAAGACCCTGATATAAGCTGTCAATCTTGATTTTTTCCTCTTCTTTGTTCCTTGCATTCTGTAGAGTAATGTTAATTCAGACAGTGGCTGCTTTGGTAAGAGATCACATCCAAAGACCTTCTAAGTCTGTATGATCTGGCTGGAATACAAACATGCCTTTAATCCAGGAGACAGAGGCAAACAGATCTCAGTTCAAGGCCAGCCTGGAATAGATCAAGTATCAGGTAAAGAAAAGCTTAGGTCCATGTGTGATGATACAAACCTTTAATCCCAAACAAAGTTAAAGTTAGTCTTTAGAAGGAAGCACTCATGTTTGAAAGTGATGTCTAATTGAGTGTCAGAAAATGGTACACCCAACTATCTGGAGAAGAAAGCAGATAAAATCAGGTCACATGTGTAGATTTAGTTCAATCTTCCTTTGCAGAAGAGGGAATGGAGAAAAGGCTAAATAAATGGTAGGATTCTTTCTCACCTGTGTTTGATCCCCACACTAGAAAAACAAGAAGAAAATAAGAAGGGGTTAGGACAGAGACACCCACAAGAGGGTAACAGCGGCAATCTGACACCTTGTTTTCTGAACACCACTCTCCAGAACTGTGAGGACGTATACTTCTGTGTTTAAACAAATCCGTGGTAATATGTCTTACTACATTTCTAGGAACTCAAGATGAAATAAAGAAACACAATCATAAATTATATAAAGGACCTAGTTCAGAAGCATAAAGGGTCGGCAATCGCTGTTTCAGTCTTGTGAGCCTATAGCCCCCTATAAGCCCTGCTGAGTTGATTCTATGGGTAGTTGTGGATTCTATTCTCATGTACTTGACCCTCCAGGTTCCTAGAAGCCTTTCTTCCCCCTCTTCTGCCAGGTTCCCTTGGCTTCACCTGGTGTTTGGCTGGTGTTTGTTGTTTGTTGCATGGTGGTGGATCTCTGCATCTGTTCCCATGAGCTGAGTAATGCATCTCTGATGACAATGGGCTATGATAGGCACTGATCTATGTATATAGCAGAATGCCATTTGGGAATCCTTTCTTTTTTTTTTTTCCTTCTTTTTTTGTTGGTCCTCTTTGGTTCTGTACTGTGTCTAGGCTACCCTGCCTCTGGTTCCTGGCCTTCCATGCAGTGTCAGGCATGGGCTCCCTCTTATGGTGTAGGCCTCAAGTTGGACCAGTCATTGGTTGATCACTCCCACAAGTTCTGCGCCACTGTTACCCTGGCACATCATGCAGACAGAATGTATTGTAGGTCTAAGGTTTTGTGGCTGGATTGATATTGCAGTCTCACTTCTGGCAGCCTTGCCTTATTATAGAAGATGGCAAGTTCCAACTCTGTTTCCCTCATTACTAAGAGACTATACTAGGGTCACTTTTGTAGATTCCAAGGAGTTTATACTGTACTAGGCTTCTACATAGCCCCCTAAATGTCCCCCCCAAGTTCCAGCTGTCTCTTACAATATTCCCTTCCTTCACACTTCACTTGGAACATCCTATTCCCATCCCCACCAACTCTCATTTCTACCCACACAATCTCTTCTTTTTCCCCTTCCCAGGGAGGCCCTTGTGTTCCCAGCTTGAGCTCTCCTTGCTACTTAGCCTGTTTGAGTCTCTGGATTGTAGCATGATTATCCTTTATGTAACAGCTAATGTCCACCACTACTCACGGTGATCACAGACTATGTTTGTCTTTCTAGGTGTGGGTTACCTCACTCGGGATATTTTTTTTTTCTGAGTTCATCCATTTGCCTACAAATGTCATTGTTTTCAACAGTTGAGTAATATACCTTTGTGTAATGTACTACCTTTCCTTTATCCTTTCTTTGGTTGTGAGATACCTAGGTTGTTTCCAGTTTCTATCTATTATGAATACAGCAACTATGAACATAGCTGAGCAAGTTAACCTCCATATTGATTTCCAGAGTGGTTGTATAAGTTTGCACTTCTACCAGCAATGGAGGAGTGTTTCCTTGCTTCACATCCTCACCAGCATGTGCTTTCACCTGAGTTTTTTTATCTGACTGGTGTAATATAGAATCTCATAGTTGTTTTGATTTGCATTTCCCTGATGACTAAGGATATTGAACATTTCTTTAATGTTTTTGGGACATTAGAGATTCCTCTGTTGAGAATTCCCTGTATAGAGCTGCACCTCATTTTTAAGTGCATTGTTTGGTTCATTGATGCCTAGTTTCTTCAGTTCTCTGTATATTTTGGGTATCATCCCTCTGTGGGATGTAGGGTTGATAAAGATTTTTTTCCATTCTATAAGCTGCTGTTTTATACTTTTGAAGGTGTCCTTTGTTTTACAGAAGCTTTTCAGTTTTATGAGGTTGCATTTATTAATTGTTGGTCTTTGTGCTTGAGCTGTTAGTGTTCTGCTCAGGAAGTTATATCATGTGCCAATGCATTCAAGGAAGGCTGGTTTCCATTTTCCTTTCTAAACAATTTAGTGTATGTGGTTTTATATTGAGGTGTTTTATCCACTTAGACTTGAGTTTTGTGCAGGCTGATACCTATGGATTTGTTTGCATTCTTCTACATACACACAGCCCAGCATCATTTGTTGAAGATATTTTCTTTATTCCATTGTATAGTTTTGGCTTCTTTGTGAAAATTCAAGTGCCCATGGGTGCATTGGTTTATGTCTTGGTCTTCAATGTTATTGCACTGATGAACTATCTGTTTTTATGCCAATACCATGGGATTTTGTTACTATTGCTCCATAATACAGCTTGACATCAGGAATGGCAACGGCCCCAGAAGTTATTTTAATGTACAGGATTGTTTTAGCTATTCTGGATGTTTTGCTTTTACATGTGAAATTGAGTATTGGTATTTCAAGCTCTATAAAGAATTATGTTGGTATTTTTATAGGCATTGCATTGAATCTGTAGATTGCTTTTGGTAAAATTGCCATTTTCGCTATCATCCATGAGCATGGGAAATCTTTCCACCTTCTGATATTTTCTTCTATTCCTTTCTTCAGAGATTTGAAGTTCTTGTCATATAGGTGTTTCACTTGCTTGGTTAGAGTCACACCAAGATTCTTTATATTACTTGTAGATATTGTGAAGGCTGTTCTTTCCCTAATTTCTTTCTAAGCCTGTTTAACAATTGTATATAAGACAGCTACTGATTTTTTTTAAGTTAATTTGTATGCAGCCACTTTTCTGGAGGTGTTTGTCAGCTGTAGGAGTTCCCTGGTAGAAATTTTCATGACACTTTGCTTATGTTATCATATCATATCATCTTCAGATAGTGACACTTTGATTTGTATCCCCTTGGTCTCCTTGAGTTGTCTTATTGCTCTATCTAGAACTTCAAGTACTGTCTTGAATAGATATGGAGAGAGTGACTTTAGTGTAATTGCTTCAAGCTTCTCTCCATTCAATTTGATGTTGTCTATTGGCTTGCTGTGTATTGACTTTAGGTATGTATTTAGGTATGTGCCTAGTATCTTTCAAGGCTTTTTCAACATCTAATGCAATGGTCATGTGGGTTTTTTCTTTCAGTTTGTGTATATGGTAGGTTACATTAATGGGTTTTCATATATTTAATCATCACTGCATATCTGTGATGAAGACTCTGTAATCATGGTAGATGATCTTTTTTTATATGTTTTTGGATTCAGTTTATGAGATTTTATTGAGTATTTTGGCATCCGTGTTCCTAAGGGAAATTGGTCTGAAATTCTCTTTCTTGGTTAAGTCTTTGTATTGACTAGTTATCAGTATGGCTGTGGCCTCAGAAAATGGTTTTGGCATTGTTTCTTGTGTTTCTGTGTTGAGGAATACTTTAAGGAATATTGTTATTGGCTCTTCTTTGAAAGTCTGGAAAAATTCTGTGCTAAAACTGTCTGTCCCTGGGCTTTTCTTTGGTTGGGAGACTCTTAAATGGCTGTTTCATTTTCATTATAAGATAGAAAGACAGTGTCTTTTTTGTAGAAACTAAGACAGAAGTTGGTAGCAGGGACTGGGTTATTACTGTGAGAGGCTTGACCATGCTATTGTTTGGAGAAATATAGAAAACTTCGGAACTTTGAACTAGAAACGTGGTTGACTGCTTCATTTGGGGCTTAATTGGCCATCCTAGTAGGAGTATAGAAGACAGTAATGTTGAAAAGCAGTTGAATTGTGGAGGCCTGGGCTAGGAGGTTCCAGTGGAGAATGTTAGTAAATGACCTAGACACTATTCTTGTGAGAGGTTGCCAAGGAATGTGGCTGCTTTCTGCCCTTGTGCTGTAATTCAGTGTGAAGCCAAATTGAAGAGTTTGGGATTAACATCGTTGGAAAAGGAGATTTAAGACAGGACAGTATTGACTATGTTACATGGTTATTGGTATTCACTCTTATGTAGGCCTACAATGAAGAGGAGCAAGTGGAGCAGGGAGAAATATAAACTCTACAATTTGAGGAGAAAAAGAGATCCCAATAATGTAATGTTGGAGCCAAGGCCTGTGTTCAAGGAGAAAGAAAGTTTAAAGAGAGCCCTAATGTTAAATGACATAAAGGGAGTGGCACCCTCAGGGCAAGACTTCCCCCAGTTAAGCTTCCCAACTTGTGGAAGGGAATTAAAGGAAACCTTAAATAGTAAAGAAAACTGTCAACATGAGAAAGCTTATACAAATGTAATTCAAGGAGAGGCCAGATTTTTGTCCCGGCAAGCAGAAGAACTTGGCGGCTTCAGCTGTACGTTTCTGCATTTAGAGTCTTAAAATATACTAGAACTGGGTTGTGGAGTCTTCCCCAATGGTTAGGGAAAGCTGCAGAGGCCAGGCATTTGGCAGGACAGTCCCTGCATGAAGGCTTGTAGAGACCATTTTGTGAAGAACTGAACAAAACCTGGGTTGGTTTGGAGACTCTAGTATTCCAGAGCTGTGGGATACTTGCCAAGAAAATCTGTTAAGAGGGTGTGGGACCCACCAAAAAAAAGTATGTTTTAGTCACCAAAGCAGGGAGAAATGGGAGATAAGAAGAATACTCTGATATCAGACATGGAAATGTGAAATATAAAGTTTTCCCTGTCTGGTTTCAGTCTTGCTTTGGCCCAGTATATCTATCTATGCCACATTTCTTCTTTGTGGAAAGGTAATGAATTTGTGCAGTTTTTATTGAAAGTGTGTAATTTGCTTTTTTACTTTATAGGAGGTTACAGTTAAGAGACTGCCTAAAGTCTCAGAAAACGTTTTCAACTCTGAATCAGTATTGGAACCGTGAATGACTATGGTGATTTTTTAAGTTAAACTGAATGCATTTTGCCTTATGATATGATTGAGTAGAGTGTTGTGGTTTGAATAAGAATGCCCCCATATGTTCATATATTTGCATGGTTGGTCCTCAGCTCACGGAACTCCTTGGGAAGTATTAGAGGTTGTAGCCTTGTTGCAAGAGATGTGTCATTGGAGGGCGTGGCCTTTGAGGTTTCAAAGACCATGCAGTCCCAGTGTTTCTCTCCTGGCCTGCTATCTGCAGATCAGGATGTAAAGCTCTCGGCTACTGCCCCAGTACCATGCCTATCTGATTCCCACCGAGGTAATCATGGGCTAACTCTCTAAAACTGTAATCAAGTCCCCAGGTGATTGCCATCCTTCATAAGAGTTCTTCACAACAGTGGAACAGTAACTAAAATACCTCTCAACACTATCACAATGGCACTCAGATACCCACAACTGTTTTGGAGAAGACAAACCATATTTAAGCCTTGCACACGCCCTATAAGCTGATATAATATCCTTATCAGCTGCGTAGTATACTTTCTGGATTCTTCTCATTCTACCAGTTGCAAGCAGATTTCTTGTTGATTGTGAATATCCCATTCTGCGCACTTCTCAAGCCTGAAGGAAGAAACTTCATGACAAAGTTTGACTCTTCATCGTAAAGTGCGGGGCCTCAGACATTTCTCTCAATTCAAGACGTCTGTGAAGAGCCATCTCAGCTTCCAGTTGGCCCTGACTTCTATGGCAGTTGCATTACAATTTAAATACTTCCAGTAACCGCTTCTGAATTCCTTTCTTGTTCCTTATAAAACATTGCTCCTATAAGCATAACCCATGAAATGCAATCTCAAACATACCAGCCTGTCTTCATCTCAGTATGTTCATAAATCAAGAGTGAGTGCCATTCCTCCTCTGACTGCAGATGCATATTCTTCCTTCAAAATTCATGCCCATCTTCAATGACACCTGCTGCGTTGGGATCTGTCCAGTGGCAGTCATCTAGCCTTTCTTGTTTGCTGATTCTGTCCCTACAAAATCGAATCACCTTTGATTTGGTGTGACTAGCGTTGTCCTTTGATCCTTTTTCCTGGCACTATACTTAATATGCAAATATCAAGAAAGACTTCTGAGATGATAAGACTTATTTTATATCTGTCACTACTATGGCTTAGGAAGTGTGCAACTACTTGAAACATAGTGTACTGTCTCGCCTCAGCTATTGAATTTTATTCCCATGATAATTTGCACCCATAATACTACTAATATCATCTTCAAAATGAAAAAAATTATGGACAGTAAACATCTTGCAAGCAGAAAATAGATACTATCATAAAAGAAATGAAATATATATGTGTGTGTGCATATATATAATAAGTACATACAACTCTGTCAACCCCCTGGCTAGACCTGCCTGAGAACTTCTAGATTGCATCAGATCTGCTAGACCTGCCTGAGAACTTCTAGATTGCATCAGATCTGCTAGACCTGCCTGAGAACTTCTAGATTGCATCAGATCTGCTAGAGCTGCCTGAGAACTTCCAGAATGCATCAGATCTTGAGCTTAGTTCTGATAAGAGCTGAAGAAATATGATGAGATAACCTTGTTTAACAATTTCACGTTTGGATTACATCACACTATGCTTCAGTTCCCAATAGGACTTCCATGCTTTTGCCTATCCATTCAATTGGAAAATGTGCTTATGGAAAGTTCAAGTCTCTAAAACAGTCCCAGGGTTTTTTCCTGATCAACACTCAAACCTTCCTAAAATGTAGACACTGTTCAATTAATAATTTCTTAGTGATGAATAAAAGTACAGTGGGGCTTATACCTCAACTTAGCTTCTAGCATTTTTTCTCTTACCCAAATTAATTAAACCTTCAGGCCCCAGGCATTGAAAAATAAACTTCTCCTTGTGGTCTAATATCTAGCCCCAACCCCGTACACTCTTTGCCTACTCTCTTACTGTGTTCAGTTCACTTTTTGAGTAATGTCTACTTTTCAGTTCTTGCTGGAGAAAATTGCACCCATCACTGTAGGCTCTGCTGTGCTGTGACCACAGTTGACCTTATTGAGTCAATGACTTGGGAGCCCAGGGCTCCATTTACTTCCATTCATGTGACTATGAGTTTTACGCAATCCTTCTCCAGAACAGTGTGCATGGAACTAAACAGAGAGTTCTCTAAAGATGAAATACAAAAGGCTGAGAGACATTTTAAAAATACTCAACATCCTTATCTACAAGGGAAAGGAAAGTTAAAACTACTTTGAGATCTGTCTTACCCAAGTCAGAATGGTTAAGAGAAGCAACACAACAACAACAGAACCCACACAAACAAGCACATGACAAATATTAGTGTAAATGTGAGGAAAAGGGAACATCCTTCACTGTTGGTGGCCATACAAATTGGTACAACTATGTAAGTCAGTGAGGAGATTCCTCAAAAATCTAAAAGTATATTATATAGTTACACTACTTTTGTGCGTATACTCAATGGACTCTATATGTGACTATAGAGAAAGGACATGGGTCCATTTGTGTTCATTGCTGCTCTTTTGAAAATAAGCATATCATGGAAACATCCTGGATGGCCATCTCATGATGAGTGGGCAATGAAAATGAAGTACATTTTCACAATGAGATATTATTCACCTGTTAAGAAAAACTACAAAATTCTCAGTAAATGGATAGGAAAAGAAACAATCATTCTGAGTAAGGTAATATTCTGTGGCTATTATCTTAACATATCTTAAACTGATTATGAAATCTGCAGAAAGTATAAATTGAGAGCCTTCAGGATTACTCTGAATGTAGAATTTCCCCAAGATGCAGTCTGCATATGTCAGGAAATATTCCTGACAGTGGTTGCTCTTTTTATGTCTGTGCATTTCCTTAGAGGCCAGGTCCACCAAAGTAGGCCAGGCTGGCTTTGAACTCATGACCTCCTGCCTCAGTCTTCACATTTCCCTGGATTTTTGAGAATAAAGTAACATAAGATGCTAGCAGCACTCGTCTTCATAGTCACTGCGTGAGTTTATCTCTGATTCATGGCTTACTGACATGGTTATTTTTAGGCTTCTCCTACCTTTTAAACTTCAGCTCAATGCTATTCCAGCCCATTCAAAATCTATAGCCAGGTCTATAAAATGGAGTTTTGCTGAGACTCTATTTCCGTAATGTAAACAAGGAGAATTCAGTCCTTCAAAACCAACAGAAGAGAAACTAGACAAGGACAAAGGAAGGTACACAACAAGGCTCGCGAAGATAGGAGAACTTTGGAAGAGATTGAAATTCCAGGAATCCCTAGGCTTCTTTAAAATAAATATCCATGCCCACCTCATGTGCCTACACCATGTGTAGATTTCATGGATCATCTACAACCATTTTATGTGTTCACCCGACAAATGGCATTTCACCAGGAAGCTCCTGGGTGTGGCCAGCAGGGCAAATGTTTTCACAGTACTGCCTACCTGTGACTGAGCACAAGTGAACAGGACCTGCAAACAGAAGATTGATTGCTTTTCAGCTCCATCTTCAGTGACAGTTCAGAGAGAACACCCCACACTTGAGAACATTCTCTGAGCTGGACACATAGTCTCAAAAATCAGATTCATTAAGTTATGAAAAGGTTTTTGGATGTGCTATTTGACTTTTATGCTGGTGGATCTCTAGACCCCCCCCCCCAGAAAAACAGAAATCAGGTTTATGCCATGTGGTTATGATTATAACTTCAAGGTACAATTTTCTAAAATAAAACAGCATGGCAAACTAGTCGGCAAATGAGTCTTGTCCCTTCCACATTATCTTGTGTTGCTAATCTTTGTCCAGTTTCTGCCCTTCCAAGACTAGTACTAGAAAAAAAAAAGATTTATTTGATCATTGTAGTTAATGGGGATCAACTAAAAACTCTTCAAGCCTTACATCATTTACAGGGCAATTCTTGAACATTTTTGTCAGTTGTGCACTAATGTTGTAATGCCTCTGAAGGGGTGCTCTCTTTCACTTGTGGGAAGTAGACACTGAACCACAGGGAGGTGGAAGGAAGCAAACAACAGAGAAGGGGCCAGGGCAGTCGCGGTTACGGCCACAATTACAGAAGAAACTTCCCTTTGACTACTTCCAATGGAATGGTCTTTGTTTGGAGGAAAATATTGTACAATTTTTCATCCTACCAGCTTACCCAATTTTTAGAAAAACAAAACAAAACACAAGATGATTCTATCATTAAGAGTTTGGGAAAGTTTATATTCCTAAATTATTTTAACCTAGAACTTCCCCGTTTAGCTGAAACACATTACACATGCGCTTTCTTGGTAAATGCTTACTGAACCTATGTGTTGCTGCAGCATACAAATCATTTATGGTTCTTCAGTTGAGTAACTAAAAGCCCAGGGGACAGCAAACAAAAAAGCCTCATAAAATAGAGAGGCCAGGATCTTGAAAGAAATCTTGGCCTCCATGTTCACTACCTATCCTCCAGAGACCACCACTTTCTCAATAGAGCAATTCATTGAAGAACACACTATGAGGTCTGAAGACTGGGTATCCTTGACAATTTCCTTTGGCTCCCAATTCACAAATGACTTTTAACATCTGTTTCTCCTATTCTATTTTATGTGAATATACTTAAATTTATTTACTTTCAACTGATACAGAAAACATGAGCATGTTTTATTAATATAGTTAATACTATAATGTGTTTTAATGTTATATTTTGGTAAGTGCATATATGTTGTATAATATTTCTGAATCACTTTAAACATAACTACCTCAGCAAGCATTTAAATTTGTCTTCTTAAAGGTATGTAATATTTTTATTGGTGAGTTAGTTAGAAAGTGGTTTTATTTAAAATATGTAAAAGCTAGGCTCTGGGGTAGTGACTCCAGAACATGTACTGCTCTTCCAGAAGAGCCAGTTTTGATTCCCAGCATCCATATGGTGGCTCACAACCATATATTTATCCATCTGTCATCTATCTATCTATCTATCTATCTATCTATCTATCTATCTACCTATCTATCTACCTATCTATCTATCTACCTATCTATCTTCACAGTACTCCCTAGATTACAGTCTTTTGCGTTTGTTTTGCTTGCCTCTTCACACCTTTCCTGTCATTAGTTCACTTGAGATTAACTCTATTTCTTAACCTCACCTCAACTTGATATTTTCCTTCCCAATCTCCCTCCCAATCAGAGGATCCCTTAAATCCAAGGTCTCTTGTGTTCCTCCAATAACATCCCTCCAATGACTGTCAAGATACTTGCTGACATTTGCACAACTATGCTTGTATAAGAAATGTCTTGAATGGCCTTTCTTTACCTCTTAGCTCAGTTTTCCAAAGCCCAGTGTGTATACCAGGAAATATTTAGGGTGAAAAGTAAATAGTAAAATAAATTTTGGAAAACCCATGAAAGCAGTTTTATGATCTTCTTAATTGCAGCCTTCAACACTTAAGTATATGTTTTAAATTTCACAAATAAGAATGCATTATCCAGTGTCACCCAAATGTGAATAAGGAGTCATCTCACACACAAACATACACCCACACCCACACTCTTTAATCTTGTAGCCCATGATTGGGATTCCATGTTGTATAGGCAGGATCATCATCCCCAGAGAGAACCATGTCCTGTAGCAAACGGATTTTGCCCAGAGGATCCTGGATTATCTGGGTGCCCTTAACCTAACCACAAAAGCCCACATGGGAAAAGGAAAACTGAATCAGTCAGGAAGCAGATGAGGATGACAGAAAAGTTGAAGAAATTCCAAGCATGTGAATAATCTGATGCTCTGTTACTGATCCTGAGCTGTTCAGTCATAGAAAGGAGTCCTGCTAGGCTCCAGTGTCATCTCTCCGGAGGCAGAGTATCACTGGGGTGTGTGATGCTGGACCTCTGATCAACAGCAATGGAGATAAGAAAGCCTGGGGCCTGAAAAGACTTACTGTGCTTATGGTAGTTTGCCGTGGTGTCATTGAAGAACACAATGTCTTTCAGTCTCTCCTCATGCCTTGTCTGTATTGATCATGGAATTTTACTTGCATGGCCTTGACTGCAGGTCACTAGGGCGGAATGCACTTTCTTTCCCTGTGCTTTTAAGACAGGCACTCCAGTATGCACCTCTTATTCTGTTACCTCAGCTAGGACATCACACCTTGGCTTAACATCCTCTGCCCTAGCATTCCCTGCCCCTGGCACTTCATCTTGCAATTCTTGCTTTATCACCCTTGAAGGTGTCGGCATCACCCAATGTCTTACTCTTCTTCGCTCTTTGGTATCAATTTGGCATGAGAAGGTGATCAGTAAAAGTGCAGATATCTTGAATCCAACTAAACAGAACTTCTTCACAGCTCACCCTGTACAGCTTAGCTTTAAAGACAGATGCAGGCTGGGCACAGAAATCTGGTGTTATTTAGTGTTATAGATGTCCCTTGGAGTGTGATCTCAGCTCATCCAAGCACAGAGGATATAAATAATATTCTTAAAGATGTATTGGAAAATACTTCACAAACTACCTTTCAGCCTCTGTAAATTGGCTCTCCCAAGGTTGCCATCCCATTAAATAAAAAGCGTTCATTTCTCCCGAAGATAAATGCCCAGCAAACAAAGTAGCCCCTCTTGGCTCTGAGTTTCTTATTAGGCTTTTTGTCTGTGTCTATGGAGAGATAAAAGGTGCAGACTTCAGCTGGGCAACAACAAGCGGAGAGTCTCTAAGGTCCAATGGCTTCCAATGCTGAGAATTGTCCTATCAGTCTGGGCACAGATCTAGCATAAGACATAGTGTAGTAGCATAGAAGCATGTTAGCAATGTGTCAATGTGGTGATTTAAAAGAAGGGAGTTCAACCCACAGAGAGTTCCAGACTTTCCACAGCATGACTCTCAGGAAGTGACGAATCTGCCATTGTCACAGGCAAATGATAAAAAGTGAGGCACTCCTGACCTGACTGACATAGAGGAGCAGAAGGCTATGTGTATACATTTTCAACTCAGACCACACACCTTATCTCTAGGTGTGGAGAAAATGTTGGGTTTTTTTATTTTTAGGTTTTAATTTATCATAATTTATTTAGATTACATCCTGATTGTTATCCCCTCACTTGTATCTTCCCATCCTTACCCTTCCTCCCTCTCCCACCTCTATTCCCCTCCCCTAGACCAGTGACAGAAGGGGACTTCTTCCCCCACCATATGATCAAAGCCTATCAGGTCCCATCTGGATAGCCTGCATCTCCTTCCTCTGTGTGCTCACTGGGCCTCCCCACCCAGGGGAAGTGATCCGTGGCACCAGAGTTCATGTCAGACGTGGTTCCCATTCCCACAACAAGTGTGGAGAAAGTGTGGAGAAATAGATCTAAACAGGGGAAGTAGGTTCACTGCATGCATGCCCTTGCTTGGTGCAACAGTTTGCACAGGCAGTTTCCAATGTTATAACTACATCATATTTAAATCCAAAATTAACTTTAAATTAGTTTGAATAATTCACTTAGCCATTGAACCAAGAGGAAAAAGATACACAAGTTATTTTAAATCAGCCACAATTCAGTTCCAAGCCACAGATAGTTTGTGGTGTTATTGTTTTTCTAATAAATCAAATAGACTTTGCTCATGGAAAGGCGATGTGCATTGGGATCCTCTATCTCTACAGGAGTAAATTCAATATGCGTTCATGAGGTAAAATAGTCATATCAACATGAAGAAAGCCAGGTGAAAGCAGTGTGTGAGTTCGCTTTGGCATTATTTAGTGTTATCTCATTATGGAGTTTCCGTAGAAAGCACAGAAATGTGTGTATACATGTCTATCTTTAACAATTACTTAATTGGACTAAAGTATTTCAGAAAAATGGGCAAAGAGTGAGAAGTGGAAGAACTATTTAGAGATGCAGTCATGCCTCAGGATCTACAAGAGTTTGATGCCAGGACAGCTGAAGCCAGACCCTGCATAAATCCCACAGTGTTTGCATATAATCCATACCCAGTGGGCCATATAATTGATTAATCCCTACCCTGGCTATAATATTGATGCTTTCTGAATCTATACAATTATTATTTGGTTAGAACTGTTGGTACAAAGCCCAAGAATGCAGAAAGCCAGTGTTCTCTCTCTCTCTCTCTCTCTCTCTCTTTCTCTCTCTCTCTCTCTCTCTCTCTCTGTGTGTGTGTGTGTGTGTGTGTGCATGTGTGTTTGTATTTATGTGTGTACATCTATACAGATAAGCACAAATATATACACAAATAAAACTAAGTTGTTGATGTTTTAGCCATGAGCTGCTGATGTTCAAGTTCTTTAAATTAAAATATCCATCCTCATTTTACACAATTAGTTCAAGTCTAAAAGAAAGTCCCTTGCTCTATACAGTTTCCACTTCTGTTAAGGTGTGTCTCTGGTTTCTACCTGGTTTGACTTCAGAAGAAGGTCAAATATCCATCCCTTTTGCCAAAAACCTTAGGAGGTGCCCTGTCAAAGGTTCAGGACTCCTAGTAGAGTGTGGTCTAGGCTTCCCAAAACTCTGCTTACAAGAGCTTGGGAGTACATAGGATGCAATGTCTGTGGAGACTAACTACAGTGCAGAGGACCCTCAGATGCAGATGAAACAGCTTGGAGGAAAACTAGGAAGAGACAGCTGCAAAGTGAGAGAACCTGGTGAGAGCAATGGGTGTGTACAAGGAGCTGTATTCACAGTCCCCAAGAGAGAGAGGCTGGAAGAGTCAACTGAGGCAGGCAGAAAGCTGTCAAGGAAAAACAGCATGGAGAACACGGCCTTCATCCTGCCAGAATGTCACCAGTGAAGACCTCTATAATTAGAATCTTAATTATTTTCTCTCTTTATAGGTCCTAGATTTTTTTTTAATTAATTGATTGATTAACTTTACATGCTGATCACAGTTTCTCCTCCTTCCTCTTCCCCTAGTCCCATCTCCCACCTCATCCATTCCTTTATTTCTCTTCAGAAAAAGGGAGGTGTCCCATGAATATCAACTGCCCTAGGCATATCAAGTTGCAGTAAGACTAAGCATTAGGCATATTCTCCTATTGAGGCAAGATGAAGCAGGCCAGTAGGGGGATAGGGTCCCAAAAGTAGGCAACAGACTCAGAGATAGCCCTTGCTCCACAATTAGGAGTTTCATATGAAGACCAAGCTACACAACTGCTACATATTACATGTAGGCAAAGGGTCTAGGTCACTTCCATACCTGCTCTCTGGTTGACATAAAACATTAATTTTTGTTATCAACATGGAGTCCTTTCAAAGAAAGTCCAGGGAATAAAGTTTGCAAAGGAAAAAAGATTCATGGAAACTTTTGTGTCCTTAAACACACAGGTACTCTCTCGTGGGGCCCATTATTTTTGTGGTCTGTATTTTCATCCCATAAAAATACCTGTCAGTATAGCACAGGCGCAGCCCACCTCAACAATGCAGTGAGTGAAATTGCTTACAGCTGCTTTCTGCCCTTCTCAGATTTATCTCAGGGATGGCTGACAGAGGTTGCTTCATCATGACATAGCAAAGCATTTGTAGTGGCTATCTGTTGAGATTACCTGACAGCAGACAAAGCAGATGAAATGTGTTTTATCGGCACACCAGAGATTCTGACAGAGCCCAACCACCGATGGTACTGGAGTCTACATGATTTGTCTGAAAAACACTGAGTACAAGTTGCATGAATGAAACTAACAACCCACCCTTGGACTGTCAGGAAACATCTTCTTCCATCCCCCAAGGCATCTTCCTCTCATCTCTCTCATGTCTCCAAAACTATGTGAAATAAGAAAAGAAACTCCAAAACTCACTTCAAGAATAGTCGAATCTTGTTTTAGACTTCACATCTTTATGGTGTGAAGGAATATTGGAGGAAGAACTTGAAGGCATGGACAGAAACCCTAGCAGGAAGGGGAAGATGAGAACATGCTTTAGGGCCCATTGAGGCAGACCCCTGAGTAATAGCCAAAGCTTACAACAGCAAGACGCAAGCCTTGCCCTTAGTATACCACTCCCTCTTTTTCCTTCTCCCAAGAATTCCTTCCTGAGCTGTTTATTTCCCATGTGCTAAGTCTGTGGATGAGCCAAGATGAACTTAAACCTAGCACAAGAGTAGCATGCCTCATCTCCATATGGATTTTAGGGTTTAGCCCCTGCATGGACTCCTGCTTAAAGACGACTGTAAGAAGAGACTATGGAGGTCACAGGCTATTCTGAGCACTCCTCTTTCATAGTCCCCATTCTCTCTCTCACTTTGCAGTCAGATCTCACATAGCCCTGTGCAGAGCCAATGGTTGGCATTTGGACCTAGAACCTGAAGAACTTGGCTAACCAATGAGCTCAAGCATATTCCCCACTTTCTCATCTATTAGATTCAGGTTATCAAGTCTTATGCTTACATCCTTGATGCACTTGAAGTGGAACATCATACATATAGATACGTATCTAGTTCCATTTGTCTACATGTGAATATCCAACTTTATTGATGCCATTTTTGGCTATACATGTTATTAATAAAATGCATGCCAAGAGACTGGAATCTCACAGTCAAAGATAATAATATACCTTAAAGTCATTTAAGAGTTAAGGCTGCTAACCTACTATGTACTCAGCCTGGTTGTTTAACCTACCTTTAAGAGAACAATGTTGCACAATAGGCTAGAGGATCAATGGAATCGAACTGAAGACCCAGAGATGAATCCACATACATTTGGTCACTTGATTTTTGACAAAGAAGCCAAATCCATTCAATGGAAAAACAAGAGCATCTTCAACAAATGGTACTGGTCTAACTGGATGTCTACTTGTAGAAAAATGCAATTAGACCCCTATTTGTCACCATGCACAAAACTCAAGTCCAAGTGGATTAAAGACCTCAACTTAAAACCAGAGACATTAATTCAGTTAGAGGAAAAAGTGGGGAAGAGCCTGGGACACATAGGCACACGAAACAACTTCCTGAACAGTACACCAACAGCCCAGGCCTTACTGTCAACAATTAATAAATGGGACCTCATGAGGCTGAGAAGCTTCTGCAAGGCAGGTGACACTGTCAAGAGAACAAAGCGACAGCCTACAGAATGGGAAAAGATCTTCACCAACCCTTCATCTGACAAAGGTCTAATATCCAAAATATATGAAGAACTCAAGAAATTAAACACCACCAAACCAAACAACCCAGTTGCAAAATGGGGCTTGGAACTTAACAGAGAATTCTCAACAGAGGAATATCAAATGGCCAAGAAACCCAGGAAATGCCCTACCACACAACAGGGACATATGCTCAACCATGTTCATAGCTGCTCTATACATAATAGCCAGAACATGGAAACAGCCTAAGTGTCCCTCAGTAGAAGAATGGACTAAGAAACTGTGGTATATTTACACGATGGAATACTACTCAGCTATTAAAACAAGGAATTCCCAAAATTTGTGGACAAATGGATTGATCTAGAAATTATCATAATGAGTGAGTTCACCCAGAAGCAAAAGGAGACAAACGGTATATACTCACTTATATCAAAACACTAGTCCAAGGGATACGTACCATGAAAATCTTTACTTACCAAGAAAGTGGGTCAGAGGAGAGGATATCCGATTGAGACTTTAGGCAAGAGTAGCATGGAAGAAAGAGGAAATAGTAGGATCCACAGGGTCCTGGAAACCTACAAGAAGAACTTTATAACAGGCAGATCTGGATCCTGGGGTCCTCCTCAAACTAAGGCACCAGCCAAGGAGAATATAGGCAGTAAGCTTCGAACCCCTACCAAGACCTAGCCGACGAACATGATACTCTCCACCGTTGAGTGGAGAGTGAGATCTGACTCTCACACGAACTCTGGTGCCCCTTTTCTGACCATGTCCCCCAGATGGGGAGACCTGGTGGCACTCAGAGGAAGGATAGCTAGTTACCAAGAAGAGACTTGATATTCTGAGAGCATATATAGGGGGAGGAGGTCTCCCTCGGTCATGGACATAGGGGAGGGGAGAAGGGGAGAAATGGGAGGGAGGGAAGAATGGGAGGAAACAGGGGATGTAATAGGAATAAATTAATTAAAAAAAAAGATGGAAAAAAAAAAAAAAAAAAAAGAGAAGACGGGAAACATTAAATCCCACCCCCTGCAAAAAAAAAAAAGAAAGAAAGAAAGAAAGAAAGAAATTTGTGTTTTCTGGGCACAATTTTTAATAAAAATATAATTAGTTGTATCATGAGACAAAAATATCCTGTTGTGCTTACACAATTTTCTGAGAATTTAAGAACTTCATAATCAATGCTTAGAGTCCTCTTCTTGACCTGATTATCTAAAGAGAATTATCTTTTAAAGGTGTAGTGCAGCCAAGTAAAATCCATTTGCAAAACATAAAAGTATGAATTGATTCACTCTTCCCCCACGCGTTATTAGATACTGTTCAGGATGGGTGGGAAGTGTGAAGCAATGTGAAAGCTTTGATAATTAGACTGAATTTTGAACTATTTTTAACTACTTAAGGATTTTTTTTAAAACACCATGAATCTTATTTTCAGAAAGTAAAACACATGTGATGCTTTGCTAGAAAATCCATCAAGTTGACTCATGACAATAATTACCCAATATATGTACATATGTTCTCTGTGTTAGGTCTTGCTGTGGGGCGTGGCTCTCCCAAGGGGTGGGGCCTCCCCTGTCCCAGAGACTCACTATATAAACCAGTTTGGTTTCACTGTCCTTTTTATCCTTTTGCCCATTTGCCACCTCCCTGCCCTCTCTCCTTCCCTTCCCCCACCCCCAGCCCCTGCTCTCCCTTCCTTTCCCCATCCCATGCAGCTTCCAATAAAACTGCATTTATACAGTATAGCTTCATTGCCATTAGCTCGTTCTGATTATTTAATCAATCATCCTGTTTCTACACAACCTCTCCAAGGAAGCAACATGTGAAATATTAAGAAAATTCAATCCACTAAGACATCATTTGCCATAATAACAGTGAGGAAAACATATTTCTGAGGTACGGATACGTAAAACATTTGGAATCATATTGATTCATTTCATATCCACTGTGTTAATTATTAGGGTAATGGGCAATACAATTGATAGAACAACTTACATTTAATAGGAAGTACATATAAGAGAGATGAGAAGAATGCCACTCCCAAGTGGAATCACAGCGAGATGAAAGGCCAAGTATGATACTCATGAGGATGGAAGCTCTGATTTGAGTCAAGGCAGCAGAATCAACCACCAGCTTCTAACAGTAGACATGGAAGGGCCCCTCAGCTCTGGGATGTTTCTACTTCCATAGGTTTCTTGTCCTTTTCTTTTGATAAAACTCAATTTTATTTTTCTTTTGTTGTTGGGAGATGCTCTTGATCTAGAGATCCTATTTTGAGAACTGAGGGTGTAGAACCATTTTGGGGTGTTGCTGAGAAGCTTTTAGCTGAGCATCATGAAATCAGGTGGAAAAGATTCCTCTGCTTTTACAACTATGAACTATTCACTTAGGGTTTTTTTAAATAAAAATATGTAATTCCACGTGAAAGAGCACTTCTGCTGTAAAAACAGAATTCCTGTGAGATTATAGCTTACTTTTCTCACCCTTGCTTAACCCAGAGAGGAATGTTTACAGAGGCAGCCTGTCTCTTAGGATAATCTGTCTTCCCTGAAGTAAATAATTCCAGGAAAAAGAGATCACTGGCCCAACATAGCTCCCAGAACTGCATCAACTTCCTCATTCCCAAGCCCCTCCCCCACTCTCATCAAGGGTCCTGTCCAGCTTTTCCCCTTGCAGACCCCTCCATTCCCACAGGAAAGAGACTGTCCTTCACTGTGTGGACCAATAGACATAGTCTCATCTGTTGAGGACAGAGTCTAGTTTCTTTCTGCCTGCCTCCTAATGCTGCTTCAGAAGGCTGAAAACACCTTTAAGCTGTTTCTTTTCCCAAAATGAAGGATCTGTTTCTCTTTCTCTTTGTTCTGCTGTCTCAGTCTCTCCTGAGGCTCACTGAGGAGCTTCATCATAGGAAAGAGTCTCAGCTACCAGATACTCCACCTTCCCCCTGTGATGAACATGGGGCCCAAAGAGTGAGTTTTTCACAAGAAGTTATTTCAGGCATGACATTCTGGAACTGTGCACACATGTACAGTAAATCCTTGCACATGTGATAAAGATTGGATCCGACTGGATCAGAAGTCAGAAGTCCTTTCAATTCTGGATTATTTCAAGGTATCCCAATGTATCCATTGATTTAGCATCCTGTCTTCTTAGTCAACATCCTTGCCTGAAGGTGGACATTTCTACTGTCCCTGAGGTTTGCAGTTTCTGCACAATGTGTAAGGTTTGAAAAGGGCACCTATGCCTCCAAACTTTTCAAACTAATGGGAACAGAGCAGAGTCACTGCTTTCATGCCTCAGAACCAACAGATTTAAGCAAATCCTGTTAACTGCTCTCTATTGTTTACCCTCAAAAGTGAGCCAATGACTGTCTCTATTTAGATACACTGTTTGAAACTATTACATTGCATTATAATAGTCCAGTCAGGAAACAAACCCAACTCAACATCTGCAACACTTAGTTGAATACTGTCACCCAAGTGTCTGTGGAGAATTGGCCTTAAGCCCTCCCTCAAATACCAATATCTGAAGATGCTCAAGTCTCTCCTATAGAATGGTATATGTAAGTAGAACATGCGTACATACTCTTGTATACTACAAATCATTTATAGATCATTTTCAGTATATAGCACAATTAAAACACTAACTACAAATTTGTTATTGATACAATTGTCTAGATCAGAGGGGGAGCTCTGTGAATACAGAAGGCTTGATGAATAAATAATTACTAGAAGAGGATTATGAAGAATCGATGGTTGAGGGTTAAACAAAATCCTAAAAAGCCCAAGTATTTAGACATATGGAATAATCACAACTCCTAGTGCCAACCCAGATGAGAGCAGCTCTGCAGAGACAGCACAATTGTAGTAGGAAAGTTGCCCAGGTGTCTCACTTTGGAGACTTGTAATGAGAATTCTGATTTCTTAAAATACCCAGTGATGTTATGTGAACATATTTCTGTTTTAATCCCACATGTGGGCTATGGGGCTGCTGCAGAATGTCCACAGCTGGTAACTATGATTTGTTTGGTCCTCTGGGGGGGGGGCGTGGTTTTTTTTTTTACCAGCTGCAGATAGTTCATGTTGGGAAATCTGGGAACTCTTGAGAGGGTATAAATGTGAGAGCCCCGGAGGGCCTGTGGGGGATGCTGCTGCCCCTGCTGCTGTCCCTGCTGCTGCCCCTGCTGCTGTCCCTGCTGCTGCCCCTGATGCTCTTGCTGCTGTCTCTGCTGCTGCCCCTGCTGCTGTTCCTGCTGCTGCCCCTGCTGTCCCTGCTGCTGTCCCTGCTGCTGCCCCTGCTGCTGCCCCTGCTCCTGCTCTGCTGCTGCCCCTGCTGCTGCCCCTGCTGCTGTCCCTGCTGCTGCCCCTGCTGCTGCTGCCCCTGCTGCTGCTGCCCCTGCTGCTGCCCCTGCTGCTGCACCTGCTGCTGCTGGTTCCTGCTGTTGCTTTTGCTCTTGCTGGATTGTCTGATTGCTATTTGCTATATTGCTGGTTGCTGTTGAAGATATTTAGACAATGAAGATTGGACTTGCCTCAAAGTACTCAATGCCACTAATCAACAGGAAACAGTCTAACAAGGTCTATGTCCCCTTTCTCCTCTAACCTTTCTCACCTACCCAGTGTTGGGAGGTTGGAAGGGATTGGGCTGAATAAGGGTGGTAGAAATAAGAACCCAAATTAAGTAGCCAAAAGTCAGGGCTACAGGGACTTGATGGAAGTGTCCCTTCTTGGATGGTAGGAGTACATTCCACAGAAAGATGCAGTATTCTGAGATTGGTGGGCACAAATGCTGATAGCCACGGAATAACGCTGGAAGAATCCGCAAAGTTCAGCTCAGGATCCCGCAGGCCAGCTGTGTACAGTAAAGATCAGACACTTGCATGTAATGAATACCCAGTATATGCTGGCTACTTTACCAAAGACACCATCATTACTTTGCTGTTGCTGCTGTTGTCACAGGAAAAGGACCAGAGCTTTTGAGACTCATATTGCCAGGCTCACGCCCTTCTTGTCATTCATTTACCAGGGAAGATTAGCCAAGTAAGTTAATCATTTTACTATTTTGTTTCCTCATCTGTGAAATAGAGTGATAAAAATACTCATCTCTGAGAACTGTATCGAGCAGTAAATAGGAACATAAAGGCAAAGTGCCTTACACAGTAGCCAGCATATAGTAATGGGTTTTATAAGTGGACTTTTAAGTTATGACAATAAATATCAGATCGCCTTTCTACTATTAACTATTCCTTGGAAACAAATATAATAGTGTGTGTGTGTGTGTGTGTGTGTGTGTGTGTGTGTGTGTGTGTGTGTGTGTACAGTCTGACATTTTGAGAGTAACTTCTTGATTTCATAAGTTGATAGCAAACCTATCAATCACTGTGGCCGCCAAACTTCCTCCTGAGTAATAGTACTTACATCTCGGTAATTCCCTATGGGGGAATTGAACCAGTTCCAGTTCTCTAGGAGAAGAGTACTGATGAAATTAATCTATATTAAAAGAGGATTTGTTAGAGTGGCTTACAAGTTGTGGCCTTCTAGCCTAACAATGTCTGTCTCCTGAGAGAAAGGCCAAGAGTCTGGTGGTCATTCCATGAAGCTGCATGTCACAGCTGGTTTTGGTCTATGTTGGAGTCTGAAATAAGTAATTTTTAGGATGCAATTGCCAGTGAGAGTGAGGGCAAGCAGGCACAAAGCAAAGACTTATTTCTTCCATGTTCTTTTATGTCCACTGCCACCAAAAGGTGTGGCTCATATGTATGGTGGCTCTTTCCACCTCAAAAGAGCCAAAACTACAGTGGATTGTCCCACCTAAATAATACAATGAAAAAAACCCTCTTGTAGGTGTGTCCAGATGCTAGGATTTTAGCTAATCCCGTATATACTCAGGTTGATTGTGTTTAGCGATCACACTAATGAAAATGAATGAATATCTGGCCTTTGTATACATTTGAACATTAGTATCTTCTGTGGCATCTTTGAAAATGAAAACTTTTCTTCTTATATGTCTTATGTATTTTGTTTTTAACTAGGACGTGTTTCCTGGCCCACGATCTAATTTGAGCACTGAAAGTTCTGGTGAAGTCACTTCAGCTTCTGTGGTAGGGAAATAACCTTGTATCCATTTTGGACATCCATTGACACTGAGGATCATCAATTTCAGCTCTACTGATCAAGATGTAAAAATGGTGACTCAGGTGACACTCTGATACTATCCAAAGCCACTTTCTAGGCCATGGGCAACAACTGTGGCTAGAAAAGATTAAAGCACTCCAACATATATAAATATGAGACCGTAGAACTAAGATAGGATTTTTTCCTAGGTGACTCATCAAGCCACATTAAGTGATGTTCAGAGCTGAAACCCACCAAAAGGTGCGATGAAGAATTCAAGGACCTAGCATGGCAAGAACCATAGGGCAACAGCTTGCTCTACTGGAAACCCAAATCAGAGGCTGGCATCACATAACAAAACAGAAACTGGCCCACAACAAACTTCAGGCAAACAGTAGATGAAAGGTATTTAAATCTGAAACAGAGGTTTCCAGCACTCACAATCCTACTCTACCTGTTGTGTAGAGGAGCGTGCAATCTGATCATGAGATAGCCCAGATCTGACCAGGGATCTTAGCCAACTGCAAGAGGATCTCAATGTTTGGTAGAAGTTGAGCTCAGCACCTGGGCACCCTATCAAAGGAAAGTAGCTCAGCAATCCATGGACACTACTCCAGACTTTCCAACTTTGAGACATCCCCACAGCACATCATCCCTCTAAGCCAAAATGTTCAAGAGATTCCTCTGAACTCTGTCCAGGATGCAGGCAGAATGCTGGATGAGTGTTGTGTGTGAACGGGTAGTTTCAAGCTCCACAGACTGTGTAGATAAGAACAACAAGGTGATAAGGAAATCTGACTCTGGTAGAGTCTCAATAGTCCCCAAATCCGCCCATAGCAAGAAGGAGTTACATGGATCACTGGACAGAACTTGGTTGCAGTATGGCACTGCTTGGAAGTAAGGTTAACTGAAGCAACAGAGTTTTGCAAACCAGGAAGAGGCAATAACAGAGAACATGTCCCTATACCTAGTATCATGATCACCAAAGCCTTTAGGAGACACAGAATAAGATGGCAATATCTTCTGATACAGCCACCACTGAAAATTGTGTCAACCATCACAGTTGACTTTTCCCCTTGAAAATAAAGCAAGTGATGATCCCTCATCAGGACTCACAGAAAACAATTAAAAAAAGAACAGTGGAGGAGAAGAAAAATCAGAAACCAGAGGATATACAACCCCAAATGATATGCAAATTGCAACAAAGAAACACCCTAAACATGAAAGAGTATTCCAGTACAAAACTTCCACAAGCTGACAGATTCTCAATATAGGAAAACAAAGATGAAGAGATAGTTGAAAAGTCAGAAAAATATTTGTGAGTCATACTTTTAAAAAGGATTATTGATCCAAGAGATAACATCAATAAACTGATAAATAATTTAATTCAAGACATGGACAAGAATGTTGTTATAAAATCAATTCAAGACATAGAAATAAGAGCTACCAAAGTCTACAAAAAAATCAGCAACTTGAAGAAACATTTAGAAGAAAATTAGAGGCCAAAGAAAAACTCTGGAAATGAAAAAAACAATCAGTCAATCAAATAAAAAAATCACTGTAGAACATTGTCAACAGACAAGACCAAACAGAAGGATTAATCTCAAGAATAGATGTCATATATACACATATATAAACAACAACAGTTACAAAATCAATGAACAAGACCCAAACTCCTAAGGGACTAGGATGCATTCAAGAAGCCAGACATAAATATTCATGGGTTTGAAAAAGAAGCTGAGATAATATCAACCTATTCAATGAGGTTATATTTAGAAACTAGTTAACATTTCACAATATTCCTAAATAAGTACTATTCAGAGAGAAAACATTTCACACATGAAAACACACACAAAATATCTGAGAGAGAGAGAGAGAGAGAGAGAGAGAGAGAGAGAGAGAGAGAAGAAAGAAGAAACTGGGGAAAGAATCATTAACATAGCAAACCAGCAACCATCCATCACCATAGGAGGAGAGGAACGAGGAACGACCAATAAACCAATCAACCAGAACAACAAACAACAAAATGATAAATGATAGCGAACCCTTCTCACTTGCAATAATGAATGCAAATGGCTTTAATTCACCAATTAAAAGACATAGATGAATGTACTGGAGATAATACTATTTCTTTTCTCCAAGAAACTCACAAACCAGGAAACACAGTCACAAAGAGTCAGAGCATGGGAATCAAACTACTGAGTAAATGCAAGCAATGATACCTGAGATCAACCTCTGGCCTCTACATACACCTCAGATTTGCACATACATGGGCTTCCCCACATGAACATACACATCCACACATATGCACATAATGGTATGTCATCACAACAGAACATTTATAAAGTGTAACAGTGTAGATTGAGCATCCTTAATACAAAAACAAGGAAACAAAAATGCTTCCAGATCGAAAGCATCCAATGCAAGCATAAAGAGGTAAGTGGAAAATTCTTGAGTCCCTACACAATGGATCACCCAAAATTCAGGCTCACAAAAAATACTGCACAACATTGCCTTTGGGCTATTGGTATAAGGTATATATGAAACAATCGAATATTATATTAACACTTGGGTTCTGTTTCCAAGATATCTCATTCTGAAAGTGACTACTTCAAAATCTGAAAATAAAATAAAGTAAAAACAAAACAAAACAAAACAAAAAAACCAAAGCCCCAAATCACACCCAGATGCAGGCATTTTTGACACTGGCCTGTGTGCGCATTTTTAAATATTGTTCATTGTTCTTTGGATCAGTTTGGTTTTCACTCAGCATTTCTGCTCGTGATTCACTGTAGAACATGGTCGTAACAGCATGTTTAACTTTCAGCAAAATTAATAATAGTTATCTGACTAATTGGGCTGTACACAGATAATTGCTTTCTCACTGCTGATGTCAGTTTTGGGTGAGTTTTGCTATAGCAGCCACTACACTGTAGACATGACATACGCTCCTTACTCATGGGTCCCCCTCAGTGAGAAACACTGCTTTCCAGTTCTGTGGGAGAAATCGTCTCTGTGGTGTGGAAGCTTGTCTGAGGTTTTGAGGGTCAAACTACAACTCCCCTGCAAAGGGGTTGCTGGAAAATGCCACAGAAAGTTGAAAAAGATAATACAAGTAATTCAATTATTAAAAATTCTGGGCACATTTCTTATTATGTACTTTTTGGTTTTTCGAGACAGGGTTTCTCTGTATATACTTGGCTGACCTGGACTCGTTTTGTAGACCAGGCTAGCCTGAAACTCACAGTGATCCATCCACCTGCCTTTGCCTCCGGAGTGCTTGGATTAAATGCGTGTGCCACCACCACGTGGTACATTCGGACCCAATTGCTTATCTGATAGATAGTAAACTCAGCGCCATCATTCGGAACGTGGGATATGTTGACCCAGGGTGGAGTTCAGGATGGTTCATAGGAACAAGCACTGCTGGGAATAGGATCAACTAGGTCCTGACCCAAAGACTGTATCTGTCCACTACAGGTGGCCGCACCCTTGAAGTGGCAACCACTTCCTAATAACCCTCTGCTCCTAGTTGTTCGCCACTGCTAAAGTATAAGTAAGAAGTGAAGGGGGCTGGAGAGATGGCTCAGAGGTTAAGAGCCCTGTGACTGCTCTTCCAAAGGTCCTGAGTTCAATTCCCAGCAACCACAAGGTGGCTCACAACCATCTATAATGACCTCTGGTGCCCTCTTCTGGCCTGCAGGTGTTACATGCAGGCAGAACACAGTATACATAATAAATAAATAAATTTTTTTTAAAAAGTGAAAGGGTAGAGAGACAGTGAGAATCACATACCCACAGAAAGCTCTTCGGCAGTTTGGAAACTAGGCAACAAGGAGGATATTTCCACTCCAGTTCTATCTTGTTTTCTTTATGTCTTGCAAATGAACTATTTGGTTCTTTAGAACCAGGGTCTTACCCTCGAACTCTGGGGAACAACGAAGGTTACTGAGGAAAGTGAGTATCCTTTGTAGAGGCGCCCTGACCAAGACTTACAAAGTTACCCCACACCTAATACCGGGAATTTTGTTTAGTAACTCACTGATTCCAGGAGCAATATTACCTACCTATGCAGGATAACCCCCTTCAAATTCGCTTCTGTATTTTCATATTTATGTCACAGAAAAGTACGTTTTCGTATGAGTTTGTTTCCCATAATCCTTTGGCATTGATTACTCCCCTCCTACTCCTTCTAGTTTCCCCAGTTCTCCCACACCCTCCTTGATTGAACTTTCTACCTGAGATATTCCCCTGTCTACGTTCCTTTTACCCGTACTCGACTGTCCTCCAACTTCTTAAGGCACACACCTAGCAGTCCTCTACAGTAGACTGGCTTGCACATGAACTGTAAGCTAAACAGACAGAACAAGAGTCAAAGCTAGGAACAATGCAAAAGATCAAGGTTGCATTTAACCTTCTCGGTCCGGATTACCTCACTTAGTACAGTTTTCCACTTCCATCAATTTACCTGAAAATTTCATGATTCAATTTTTCTAAATGGATAAATAAAATATATTTGCATATACATACCAGTACTACATTTATTGTAAACAAAGCAGCAATGAACATAGATAAGGCAAGTAACTTTGTAGTATGATATAAAGGTATTTTGTCAAATGGTCAGAAGTCGTTTAGCTGGGTCAATTTTTGAGGAACCTTCACACTGATTCCCAAAGTAGCTGTGCTAATTCACACTCACACTAACACTGTATAAGAGTTCTTTTCTCCCTACAACCACACTAATATTTGTTGGCATTTATTTCAACAAACATTCAAGTAATTTAATTTGAATTGCCCTGGTAACTGTGATATCCAACACCCTTTTAATTATAAGTAGGAATATTTTGGCTTCTTTTCTTCCTTTTAACATCTTTGTTTCCTTCTCTTGACCAATGTCTCTAGCTAAGACTTAAGTGTTATATTGGACAGGAGTGGAGATCATGGGAATCCCTGTCTTGTTCCTGATCTTAACTGGAATGCTTTGAGGTTTTCTTCATCATTATAATAATGATAGCTGTATATTTCTTGTATATAACCTTTATTATGTTGAAGTATGCTTCCACCATCTCTAGCCACTTCATGGCTCTGATCATGAATGGATTTTGGATTTTATGGAGGTCTTTTCTGTGTCTATTGAGATAATTATATACTTTCTATCTTTGAACCCATTTATGTGGGGCATTGCACTTATTTATTTATAAATGGGGAACCATTTCTGCTTCTATTGAGAAAAGCTAACTTAATCATCATGAATGATCTTTGTAGTGTGAACTTGAATTGTTTTGCCAGTGTTTCATGGAGAAGTTCATTATTTATGATTATCAGTGAGGTTGGTCTTTAATTTTTGTGTGTATGTGTGTCATTATCTGGTTTGGGTATCTAGGTAATAGTGCCTTACAAAATAGTTTGCAAGCATTACTTTTTATTTTATGGAATAATATGAGTGGTGTTGATGTTAATTCCTCTTTGAAGATATGGTAGAATTCTTCAATGAATCAATTAGGTCCTGTGTTACAGGATCTTTGATCCCATTGCGATCCCTGAGATTAAACTGTAAATTATTATTTCTTGTGGTTGAGCCCTACCACACCTTTAATCCAAGAACTTTATGTACACAGAATTTAATAAAGTTAATCTTAAGTCAAGAGGCTAATCAAGAAACCACATGACTGGTATTAAACAGTAGGAGGGACTTTGAGTTGAGGGGTGTCTAAGACAGCATGTAGAAGTAGACAAGGTCTTTGGTTTTTGGAGCTAGTTTAACTTGAGAGTTTAGTTTGGTTCTTAGCTTTCTAGATTGTAAGCTCCTCAGCTCCTTGGCTTTTGGGTTTTGGGGCTTTGAGCTAGCAAGGCTTTGCCTTGTGGGTTTTTATTTTGTTTTGTTTTGTTGTTTTAGTTTTGGATTTTTGGTTTTGGTTTGGATTTGTTGTTGTTGTTTTTGGTTTGTTTGTTTGGTTGGTTTTTTTGGCCTTTTCCTCCTGTGTTGCCAATTGAGCTAGTGAACCTTTTTTGGATTTCCCCACTGGGATGTGAGCTGAGTAGAAAGTTCAACTGGATGCTTTCTCTGCCTCTCTGAGCTAGTAGGTTTTATATCACAACATCTGGCTCCTGAGTTTTTATTGGTAAAATAGAATGATCTGGGATTTTTAAAATATATTTTATTAATTTATTCATATTACATCTCAATTGTTATCCCATCCCTTGTATCCTCCCATTCCTCCCTCCCTCCCATTTTCCCCTTACTCCCTTCCCCTATGACTGTGACTGAGGGGGACTTCCTCTCCCTATATATGCTCATAGGGTATCAAGTCTCTTCTTGGTAGCCTGCTATCCTTCCTCTGAGTGCCACCAGGCCTCCCCATCCAAGGGACATGGTCAAATGTGAGGCACCAGAGTTCGTGTGAAAGTCATATCCCACTCTCCACTCAACTGTGAAGAATGTCCTGTCCATTGGGTAGATCTGGGTAGGGGTTCAAAGTTTACTGCGTGTATTGTCCTTGACTGGTGCTATAGTTTGAGCAGGACCCCTGGGTTCAGATCTTCCTGTTATAATGTCCTTCTTGTAGGTTTCTAGGACCCTCTGGATCCTTCTATTTCCCCACTCTCCCATGCTTCTCTCATCTGGACTCCGTGGGATTTTCAATTAAACAATAGTCCTGGCTTTTTAAGTTGGAAGAAATTTTATTACTCCTTCAATCTAAGTAGTGAGTACATATCTGCATTGATTATTTATTTCATTCGGATTGATCACATGTATCCTTAACCTCATCTATTTCTTTCAGATAGGATTTTAGGTTTTCTGAGTTTTGGTGGTATCTGTTGTAATGCTTCTTTTTCATGTTTAATAATGTCTACCCTTTTATCTCTAATTTTTATTAATTTTAGTCTCTTTTTTGTTAATTTGTCTAAGGTTTTGTCAACCTTACTTCTTTTCAAAGAATCAGCTATTTGCCTCATTGATTATTTGTATTTTTCATTTTTGCTTATATTTCAGTTAATTTTAGCCTTAATCCTTATCTCTTCTTATCTACTTTCTTTACTGTTATGTGAGATCTTAATAGATAGTTTTGCTGAGGACAATAGTCTAGGTTGGAAATTATGATCTTTCAGAACTTGAAGCACATAATTTCAAGCCTTTCTGGCTTTAAAGGTTTCCATTGAATAATCAGCTATCATTCTGAGAAGTCTGTCTTTATATCTGACTTGACTCTCTTCTCTTGTAGCTTTCTTTAACCATCTCTTTCTTTAGTCTGTTCTTAGTGTTATACCTATAGAATGTTACAAGAAGTTTATTTTATGGTCTTGTCTATATTGTGTTCTGAGAGCCTCTTATGTCTTGATGAGTATGTCTTTCTCTAGATTTGGGAAGTTTTCAATTATGATTTTATTAAAAATAGTAGCTATGTCTTTGGCATAGAATTATTCTGATACTTACATGCTTATATTTGAAGATTTGGTCTTTCTATGTTTTTCCACATATTCTACTTATATCTTTTTATAATTTATTATTATATTTGATTAAGTGAGGCAGATTCTCTTCCTTGTCTTTAAGTCTTGATAATCTGTTTTCTGTATGATCCAGTCTATTGGTAAGGATAAACACTAAGATTTTTTTATTATACTTGTGAGTTTGTCATTTTCTACTTCATTTCAGTCAGGGTTCTCTTTACAGTTCATATCTCTTTATTAAATCTGATATTCATATCCTAAATTTTTCTCATTATTAGATTCAGTCATGTATTTTCTTGGACTTCAATTATTTTATTTTTTCTTTATTAATTTAATTCAAGTGTTTCTTTTTATAAAAGCCTTGAACTTATTGGACATGTTTATAATTGTTCTTTTTAAATTTGGGGCTCTGTGTCTTGGGGAACATAACTGTTGGTGATTTGGAGGAGAGCATGCATGATGCTTTGGTTTATCATTTGTCTATTTATTTGCAATGGGGCCTAAGAATCTGGAATTATGTTGTTAGTTGCTTTTTTATATGAGATTTTAGCTGAATGGGTTATAATTCCAGGATGGAGTGGTGGGCAAGGAAACCTGTGGAAGTCTTGATTGATCTAATAGAGCTGAGGCAGAGGTGACTAAAGATTTTGAAAGATGCAGGATCACTTTCAGGTCTGGGTGTAAGTTTCCAGTGACTTGTGACGTGATTGTTATACACAGATATACAGGCAGAGTTGCCATGATCCATGGTGAAAGTGAGTCCTTTTTCAGATCCAAGATTCATGGTTTGTAGGCCTGGAGGTAGAGGGGGCTGTGTTCCAATATATCTCCTGAGATTGGGTCCCATTCTGAAGCAACTGCATGGGGCAGCTCTGCCATCAGGTCTAGACATGGAAGGGTTCAAGGATAACGGAGTGGGCTGAGCCACTAATTGGGTCCAGGTTCTCAGCCCAATTCCATTTTTTCCCATATTAAGATTCTAGTTAAGAAAATAATATTTATTGTCAATGTGCTTAGTAAATAAAACCATAAAATAGAAAAAGGAGTGACTCTGTCGTCCCCTCATAATTCAGTGATATGAAAGTGATATCATGACATTAGGAGAGAAATTACCACTGATGAGGATGTACTCATGAGAGTGTAAAGTCTTCACAACAAAAGAACATCAAACAGAACACGCATGTGCACCTTCCTTCAGGCTCCAGGTATCCACCAAATTTTAACTAATAAAGATACAGTGAAGGAACAGCAGGACTACTTTGCTGAAAACTCCCATTAAGTCAATGGAATATCTTGTCCTAAGAGATTACTACGTGTAAAAATCTCTAGATTTTTCTAAATTGCTACCCACTCCTCATTCCTATGAACATGTGTATAGCATAGCAAGCTACGATTCCCCTAAAGGGTAAATAAGCAATGCAAAAGCATCTAGTGTCTTGACTCAGTGATAGACAAATAAAGTGATTTCCCTTGAGATTCCTTTCTTCTTTGTGAATTTTTAACTAATTTAGTGTTTAGGGTGATAGCACACTCACTGTTCAGATTTTTCTACCTTTCTATAGTACGATATTGAGCTTCATGACCTATTGCAAAGCATGAGTATTAGTAATTAAGAAGAGTGTTTTCATCATAACCACAGAAGATATGCCAAGTCTGCCTGAAGCCATGAGCATTTTATCACTGCTAGAATCTGTCACACATGCTCAGTGCTTCTGAGCAAAAGCAATGTAGTATGCCCTCCTGTTGCATCCTCATTTTCCCTTGCCTGTGGAGATCTTCTTTTGATGTGTAATAGAGGTTCTTCATCCTTCTTTCCCTCCCTAATTCTCATTTGCTGATTTCTCTGATGCAACCAAACATTTCCGAGGAGAGCTGAGGCAATCCACTTATCAGTTCCTTAGGAAAAAATATGGTAATAACAAAAGTGGCTAAAGGATACTCTGGCATCTCATCTTATGCTAAGGCAAGGCAGTGGGTCTGGCTAGAGGGATTCTCCACATACTGTTCCAATAATCAAGGAGTCTCTGCAGCATGAGACTGAGAAAGCAGGAGACTCACAACTCCAAAACAGTATGAGGTCATCTTCAAGTCTTTTATTTCCCAAAAAAGCAATACCTCTTTCTTTTTGCATGTATGTGCATGTGTGTGTCTATGTGTGTGTGTGTGTGTGTGTGTGTGTGTGTGTGTGTGTGTGTGTGTGTTGTTTTCATGTATGCAGATGAGTATATATATATGGAGGCCAGAAGCCTGGTACTGTCTTCCTAAATCTATTTCCTACATTATTTTTGGAAGTGAGGCCTTTTACTGAACTTGAAGCTTACTATTCCAGTGAGACTGACTAGCTAACAAGCCCCCAGGATCCTGCCACACCCAGCTTTTAGGTGCCTGAGATCAAAATCCAGGTTTTTGTCCAACAAGCTCTTTATTTTATGAGCCATCTCTCCAGATACCTCTTTCTTTTTGGAAATTAGCTATGCCTCAGTGTTCCTAGCTATAGCATGTGTCTTCAATTATGCACACTGTGCTGGCTAGTTTTCTGCCAACTTGACACTACCTATAGTTATTTAAAAGGTTATTCTCAATTAAAGAAATGCTTTCAGCTGGGCAAGGGTGGCGCATGCCTTTAATCCCAGCACTTGGAAGGCAGATGCAAGTGTATCTCTAAGTTCAAGGCCAGCTATAAAGCAATTTCTAGGACAGCCAGGAATATGAATAAAAACCCTGTCTCAAATAAAAAAATCTTAAAAAAAAAAAAAAAAGAAAGAAAGGAAGGAAGGAAGAAAAGAAAGAAAAGAAAATGCTTCCATAAGACCCAGGTATAGGACATTTTGTTAATGACGGGGTAAGGGCCAGCCCATTTTGGGTGGTGGTATCCCTCAGCTGGTGGTCCTGGGTTCTAAGAAAGTAATCCAGACAAGCCATGATGAGCAAGCCAGTAAGTAACACCCATCCCTTGCCTCTGCATCAGCTCCCATCTCCAGGTTCCTGCCTTGTCTGAGTTTCTGTCCTGACTATGTTCAATGATGGACTACAATGCTGGAGTGTAAGCCAAAGAAATTCTTTTCTTTCCGACTTGCTTTTGGTCACAGCAACAGAAACCCTAACTAGGACAGAGAGAGAGAGAGAGAGAGAGAGAGAGAGAGAGAGAGAGAGAGAGAGAGAGAGAGAGAGAGAGACAGACAGACAGACAGACAGACAGACAGACAGACAGACAGACACAAAGACACAAAGACACAGAGAGAGACAGAGACATGTGGCTACAGGGCACATACATACATGTGCACATTTTCTATTTTTAAATATATATATTGACCTAAAGAAAAATGTCAAAGTTTATTTTTAGCCAATTACCGCCTTAGCTTTCTGGGTCTAACCCTGTATCAAAGCCGTTGGCATGACTCATGGCTCCTTTCACCCTCCCTATGCTGGCACCTGTGCAGGTGGGCTGAGTGCAGGAGCCCATTTGATGCTGTGAGTGCTGACCTTACTTTGCAGTCAGTACTGCTCTCTGGCCTCAGGAGAAATCACAACATGAGGCTGGCTTCTCTGGGCTCTGAGCATGGGTGGTGGTTATGACCAGGGAAAATGTTAACAATCATTGCAAGGTGATGGCAAGATGAGAGAGACAGAGGGTTTGAGGATGTGACAGGAAAAGATGGTTGTCTAAAGGACACTGAAGGAAATAGGATATCTACATATCCCTGATTCCTTAACATCGTTCTGTGATATTAAGAAAACAAGCTTTGCATATATTTCTGCATATTGCTGACCCAGCAGTCAGCTCAGATATAGATGCCATCATTCAGAAACACAGTCATCACCAGATGAAGGAAAAAGCAGATATACAGATAACTGTTCACAATACTGATTACTTGACTGAGAAAATTTCAACTATGGTTCACTAGAACTACACTTGTTATTGGTGTTGAAGTAATGCATCCAGAAGATTAAAAGAAGAAAATCAAAATCCCCACTATATCAAAGATTTCCTACTTCATCCATTTGGTAAATATTTTATTAGTATTATTTAATGATGTCTTTGCACAAATAATATAAGTCGTAACAAAAGTATGGCTACTGTTGGGAAATTTTGTCTTTTCTTCAATTTCTCCACACTGAAATATTACCCATGTTTTTTTAAATTCAAGAGATGTTTAGTTATTCTTTTATTACCTATGAGAACTCTTAATGGTGTTCCTTTCTACTTATAACAAACCTTGGATATTTTTATTTTATTTAGTATCATTATGTATGGAGGTTTGTGAAATTACTCCTGACTTAAAATTCCATTCTGAATTATTTAATTAACATATTGTAATCTTTTGTTGCCAGTCATTTCAAATTGATATCAATAAACAAATTCAGAAAATGTTCTAAAAGCAATATCATGTCATCATAGTCATTCAGCAGATCATAGGAAATTCACTAGATTTAGGTTCTACAGTATCAAGTGGAGTAAGTTCACAACCCTTTAATTTCCCTAAAAAGGTGATTGAAGTGAATGGGATGTTGTCATTACAGATAGGACCAAATACATTCATTAATAATGATTAATGCTTATTGAATACATAACCGACGTCAGGCAGGACTAAACATTGAATACCAGATTGACACTTCAACCCATGGGAAGCATTAATGTGGGTTTATTTCCAATTTATGTCTCAAGGCATCAATACTGCAAAAAATTGCCTAACTTTCTCAACATATCAGAGCAAAGTGGTGAAAATAGATTTGATGTTATTTCTCGGCTTAGTTTCTGTTTCAATGACTTATCCTTCAGTGAGAGTGGGGTGTTGAAGTCTCCCACTATTATTGTGTGGGGATCGATGTGTGGTTTAAGCTTTTTTAGGAGATCTTTTACATATGTGGGTGCCCTTGTATTGGGAGCATAGATGTTCAGAATTGTGATGTCATCTTGGTTGACTTTACCTTTGATGAGTATGAAGTGTCCTTCCTCATCCCTTTTGATTAATTTTGGTTGAAAGTCTATTTTGTTCGATACTAAAATGGCTACGCCTGCTTGCTTCTTGTGACCATTTGCTTGGAATATTTTTTTCCAACCTTTTACCCTGAGGTAATGCCTTTCATTATGGGTGAGATGTGTTTCTTGGATGCAGAAGAATGTTGGATCTTGTTTATGTACCCATGCAGTTAGTCTGTGTCTTTTTATTGGAGAATTGAGGCCATTGATGTTGAGAGATATTAATGACCAGTGACTGTTAAGAGTCTTAATTTTGATGTTGTTTCCAGTCGAGCGTTTGTGTAATTGTGTTTTTGCCATGGGATAGTTATCTATTTCCTGGGTAGTTTTGGTTGTAGCTTGACCCTTTGGGATGGAGTTTTCCTTCTATTACCTTCTGTAAAGCAGGGTTTGTGGATAGGTACTGTTTGAATTTGTTTTTGTCATGGAATATTTTGTTTTCTCCATCAATGGTTATTGATAATTTTGCGGGGTAAAGTAGTCTGGCCTGGCATCTGTGGTCTCTTAGGGTTTGCAGGATCTCTGTCCAGGCCCTTCTGGCTTTTATGGTCTCTGCTGAGAAGTCAGGTGTAATTCTGATAGGTTTACCATTAAATGTTATTTGGCCCTTTTCCCTTGCAGCTTTTAATATTTTTTCTTTGTTCTGCATGTTTTGTGTTTTGATTATTATGTGGCGGGCAGTTTTTCTTTTCTGGTCAATTCTATTTGGTGTTCTGTAGGCCTCTTGTATGTTTATAGGCATCTCTTTCTTTAGATTGGGGAAATTTTCTTCTATGATTTTGTTGAGAATAGTTTCTGGGCCCTGGAGTCTGATGTCTTCTCTTTCTTCAATGCCTATTATCCGCAAATTTCTTCTTTTCATGGTGTCCTTAATTTCTTGGATGTTTTGTGTCAGGAGTTTTCCAGATTTGGCATTTTCTTTAATGGTTGATTCAATATCTGTGATTGTATCTTCTAGCCCTGAGATTCGTTCTTCCATCTCTTGGATTCTGTTAGAAAAGCTCACCTCTGTGTTGCTAGCCTTCTTCTCTGAGGTCTCACGTTCTCGTTTTTCTTCTGTCTGTGTGTTTATCATTGAATCCATTTTCATTTTCAGATCTTGAACTGATTTTTTGATTTCTTTCATCTGATTTTTTGTATATTCCTGAGTTTCTTCCATTGCCTCTTTATAGGTCTTCAGAGCTTGAACCGTTTTACTTATTTCTTTCATCTGGTTGTTTGCATTTTCCTGCAATTTTTCCAGTTCCACTCTATGTGCTTCTTTTATGTCTCTCACCTGTTTGTCTGCGTCTTCCTGCATTTGATTACGAATTTTATTTGTTTCCTCCATTATCATCCTCATTACTAAGGATTTGAGGTCATTTTCTTGTATTTCCGTTGTATTTGAGTTCTCTGGGTGGTTTTCTTTGGGATAGCTGGAAACTGGAGACGCCATGTTGTTTTGGGGTTTTTTGCGTATGCTTTTTCGTTGTCCTTTAGACATCTTGCCGTCTTTGTTTTTGTTGGGTAGCTTCCAGAGTTGAATGGAGGGTGTCTGACGATAGATTCACTTGTTTTCTTACGATTTCCCTAGGCTGCGAGCTCAAAGCTTCACTGGTGTGGATGTTAGGAGGTTAGCCCTGTTGTTCTGGTCTCTCACAGCCAGTGATCCTCAGTCCCCCTCTGCTGTGGATCCTGCAATTGTTCTGGGTCTCTGAATGAGCGTTGGGTCAGGCCAAGGTATCCACAGCCTTCTGTGTTCCCTGCCAAGTCCAGCCAGGAGCACTGGGACCGAACCACGGGCAGAACTCAGGTAGATTCTCAGAGCCTGAACCGTCTGCCAAGCTCAGCTAGGGATTTTGGGCCCAAAATGCACACAGGGCCCAGCCAGAATTTTTGGGCTGGGACTACGCACCAAGCTCCACTAGGGCCTTTTGGCCCAAAGTGCGTGCTGTGGTCAGTTATTGACTCAGGGCCCGAACTGACCACCAATCTCAGCCAGGAATTCTGGATTCAAACTGCACACTGTGTCCAACCAGAGTCTTAGAGATGGTGGAACCGAGAGCTCTGTCCAGCCTGTGCCACAGCAGGAGAACTGCGGCTGCTCTGAGTTAGCACCAGTGGTGGAACAAGTGCTCCGCCCAGACTGTGTCACCGCAGGGGAGCTGCCGCTGAGCTGAGGTGGTGCCTAGGATGGAACCGAGCACGTCACCAAGCCTGCGCCACAGCAGGAGAACTGCAGCTGCTCTGAGTTAGCGCCTGTGGTGAAACCAAGTGCTCCGCCCAGACTGTGTCACCGCAGGGGAGCTGCCGCTGAGCTGAGGTGGTGCCTAGTGTGGAGCAGCGTGCTCAACTAAGCCTGCGCCACAGCAGGGGAGCTATGGCCACGCTGAGTTAGTGCCTCAGGCAGAATTGTTTGCTGGGCCGGGCCAATACCCGGGACTCTGGGGCCGAACTGTCCGCCGAGTCCAGTCTGGGTCCAAAGACTCCACAGGACCCAAATCCTGCCCCGAGTCCCCTCTCCCGCAGCAATTCCCACCAGCCACCACACCAATCGCCTCCACCGGAAGGCTATGAGCTGCAAACCTCAGCCGCCGCTGCTGGTGCCGCTGGTGCTGCTGCCTCTGCCGCTGCTGCTCCGATCAGAGAAAAACCACACTCCTCCCGTGTGCAGGGGCACGCAGGTCCTCCACACCCTGGTCCCTCCGAACCGTGGAGCACTCCTGCTGCCGTGATGTTCGGACCTCAGTGTTCCTGGCTCAGAAATCTGTGCAATTCCCTGAATTGTTCACTGGAGCCTCCAAACGCGGTCCACACTGCTCGCCGCCATCTTGGATCCCCCCCGTAAAATCAAGTAAAAGACTTCTATGAAAAGAAACTCCAAGTCTCTGAAGAAAGAAATTGAAGAAGATATCAGAAGATAGAAAGACCTTCCATCCTCATGAGTAGGTAGAATTAAGATAGTAAAACTTTGATTTATTCTTAAAGGAGGGAGCAACCTCTGTTTTCCTCTAGAAAGACCAGAGCAAACAAATGACCTTATCAACTTCTGGACACAGCTCACTTATTATTTTGATGAAAAAAAAATCATGGAATCAGATCATTTCAAATAATTAAGGAAAAAATACTTCTTTAAAAATCACCAGGAGGACATAGCCTTCCTTTGGTGGACTCTGCTGAGCCTTGCCACCTTTGCCTTCACACACATACAAAAGTTGACAGGGTTTTACAGTAGGCCCTCGTCTACATAAGTCTACAATGTGCACTTCCATACTTTAGTACTTCTCCACCATTTGTCCATTTTTCATTTATCTTTTTATTTTCTGGTGAGTTTCAAGGTAAATTGTAAATATCTGTCGATTTCTAGCAAATGTTTCAGAGTGTATATTCTGTGTTTGATGGTTTTGGTTTGTTTTTGTTTTTGTTTTTTTTAACTTTTTCCCTTAAGATGAAAGTTGCTTACAACAAATTTCTCTGACTTCAGAGCACCACATGAGGATGTTCTTGCTTTACAAGTAAATCCTCACCAAACCTCAAGATGTCATCACCACCTCAGTGTTGCCTCTGACCTTTGCAAAGGGTCACTTTTGTGATCTCACTGAGTGTGGCCTCTGCTCTCTTAATTTTCTTTCTTCCATGTAATTTTTCTCAGGTATGTGTACATAGTTAATGATACAATGCATTCTTTGAAAAGTTTAATGTTCTTCTCATAGTCAAGACACTAAAAACAACCAGTTCCCACCTCTTCTTCATGGCGGGTTGTACAGAGGATTAATGTTTAGTGCGCTAGTTTATTTACTGGGGAAGGCATGCCACAGCATGCATGTGGAGTCACGGGACAGCTTGTAGGGGTTGGTGCTCTCGAACCATATGGGTCCCAGCGATGAAACTCGGGTTGTCAGGACGCACGTCAGCCCTCTGAGACTTATTGCCAGACTCCAGAGTTAAGTCACGTTTGAAAATGTTTCTAATATGCCAAGTTTTATAACATATAAAGCTTTGAAAAGATAAAAATTAAAGGACTTTAGCATATGCTAAGTATAATTATGTGTGTGTCTGCTGTTTTACTCATGTGTGCTATTTATTGTCCCTTTCTGCTTTCCTGACAATGACTGAAGCTGCACTTTGGAGTCTTGAAATGGATGTTCACATTTAGCTTCCACATTTTCTGTTTCTGTGCCTCTTTTGCTGAGGGTTGTCCTGTAAGGGTTGGGATGTTTGCATCCACAAGTGCTGAGATCCTCCATTTATAATTTGGTTGATTATATTGGGTACTCCATTATGATTTCTTCATGAATTACAAAGAAGAATATTATCTATTTCTTACCCGTGGGAAGAGTCATAGTTATCATTTAAAATCAGTTTCTAGTTTAATTTCACTGTGACAAAAAAATAGTCCATATGATTTCAGTTTTCTGATGCTTATTAATATTTGTTCTATGAACCATGGTAGAGTCAATTATATGTATATGTGTGTGTGTGTGTATATATATATGTATGTATATATATACACACACACACACACACAAAACATGCACACACACATGCACATGCACACAAACACACACACACACACACACACACACACACACACACACACACACACACCTTGTACACTTTTAACATGGATTTCACCAGGTGTGCTGTTGCATACTTACCATGAGTCCATAAGTTCAAGCCCAGCCTGAGCTACATAGTAAGGCAATCTTTCTTCCCCCCAGTCTACAGGCATTTGGCTGGCCAGGTTTAGCATATCCTCCATGATAGTCAGTCTGAATTTCCCATGGAAGGTCGGGGCCACCAAGCTGATGGCCCAACAGGGTTTTCCTTAGAGTTGTGCCCACTGTTGCTCGTGTTTAATAAAGAGAGGAGAGGGGAGGGTTTCTTCCTAGCTCTTCTCCCTCATCACTGCAGCATATAATTTTTTTCTTTAACTTTCTCTATTTTTTACCTTTAAAATACCAATTCCTGAGAGCAGGGAATCAGTTTTCTGAGCCTATATGTCTTGCCCATACCTTTAGTCAATACTTCTCATTGGCAGAGAAGAGCTCCACAGAGCATGTCAGTGTTTCTAGGACAGACTGAAATGTTTTCCTGCTTTCATTTGCTATCAAACTGCAGATTTTCTGCCATCATCCACCTCTTCTGGAAGCAGAGATTCAACTTGTTCCAGTTTGGCTTTGCTTTTTGTAAACAGAGTCTTCCTATCCACGTGAGTGGGTGTTTCTAATATATAAGATTTGTGGACATTTTCTTTCATGTTATAAAAATGTTTGGCCTCAATGTTAGTGTTTTTCTTTGGAGAACCCATTCTACATACTTGAACATATGAGCACAAAGCAAAGAAAAGATGATTCATGTGAACATATTTGTAAAATCCAAATAATGGAAACACGTTTACAGGTTATATGGTTAAATTAAGAGAGCACACAATAAATAGCCAGATATAAAGAAGATACAAGGGTGAACTCTATGAGCTATAAAAATGAGCAGCATGGAAAAATAGAATATTGGGGCAACAGTGGCATGAAAGTTACATAGGGTGATTAACTGTTTTTTGATTATATTTAAGGCCTGTTTCCCAGGATCAAACACATGTAGGACTGTATATTTGGCCAAGAACCCACAGTCAGGTATCTCATAGGTTCCAGGGATGTACTTACTATTATTCCAGCTAAAAGGATATTCTATCAACCTATTCTGTAAATTCACAATATCCCTCCTCTATCCATAGATTACCCATTATTACCATAATGTTACCTCTACCCATAGGAAATTGCACAGATTAGTGCAACTCTCAGACCTCATCAGAAGAATTCCTTTTTGAACTGGATGGTGGTTAGTGTATAAACTTACACCTGGTTCAAGTGCAGAAAATAATTGTCAGTGGAGTGATCAGCCACAGAAGGGACATCTATACCACACTTCCTCTCCAAGATACAGGGATTATTACAGAAGAGGGGAAAAGAAGATTGTAAGTGTTAGAGATAAGAGAGGATCAGGTTGAGAATGTCTTCAGGACGTGACAAGACCACTGTGCACAGGAACTCACAACAGCTATAGTTGCATTATATAGATCATCAAGCAAGTCAACATTCTAGAATGGAATGAGGAACCATTTTGTTAGGAGTGTAGCACTTGGTAAGCCAACCATGCTGCAGTGGACAGCACCACATCCAGAAGCAGGAGCATGTGGTCATCACAAATTGGAGACACTAAGTTAAAAAAAAAAAAAATAAAGAGGACACAAAATTGGAAGGGAAAGAGGAGGTATAGTAGGATCTGGGAAGGATTAGGGGGAGGAGCTAGGATAGATATGGCCAAAATACACTGTATGAAATTCTCACAGAATTAATAAAAACAAAGTAAGAGATAAAAGTGCATCCTATGTCTCATCAGGGAAGGAACCCCAGGACATACTGCTCAGTTAAAAATACAGTGGCTGAAAATTATATATAGTGATTAGTTTACACAAAATATGTCAGGGGAACAGGGAATGTTGACGGTTATGAAGGACCCTATGAGACTCAGAGCTGGCAGGTTAGTGATCTGGGTAAGAATGAAACTCAAATCCAGCTATTGCTGGACCAAAGCTTCTGGACTCTGATGCCAACCTCTTTAATTTTTATACATTTAAACACAGCAAAACCTGATGGTTCTCACAACAAAGTTATGACTTCATCAAAACTTTTTTGCAGAGAATCTGTGACCCTTTCCACAAGAATGGCTCTATTGATTGAGAAACAGTGTTCAGGATAAGGGCCTGGGGAGGCAGTGCTTGTAATGAGTATAAAAACGGGTTCTATTGGACTGGAGAGATGGCTCAGATGTTAAAAGCACTGGTTGTCCTTCCAAAGGTCCTGAGTTCAATTCCCAGCAAGCACAAATTGGCTTACCACCATCTATAATGAGACCTGGTGACCTCTTCTGGCATGCAGGTGTACATGTAGGCAGAACACTGTATACTGGATACATAACAAATAAATAAATCTTAAAAAAAAAAAAAAAAAAAAAAAGAATGTATTCTAATGACTGGGAAAACAATGACCAGGAGTCTGGGCCTATGGAAAACAGTTTGTAATAAATGTAACAGCAAACTGTTTGGCAAAGTACCTGGGACCTCTTTCATAGAGATTGTTTGTTTGTTTGTTTTTACCAATTAAGTAAGCTTGACTTACTATGCATAGTATTTGACTCTCCAAAAATGGGATTTGAGAGAACAGTGTGGGTGAACTTTTTGGCCTCCTTTTACAGGAAAAAGGGTACAAACTTGGGATTTTCAGAGGAATTTGGTAGCATAGAACTTGGCAAACAAGTTGCAGAAGCAGACAGCAGATAAGATTATTTGATGCATCATTTTGGCATAACATCTCAAGAGATCTCAAGATTCCTTGGCAGAACATCTTATCAGAGCAGAGTTCAGGTTGCCTTCAAAGTGTGAGTCAAACTCTATAGGGTGAGAAACATGTCAAATTCCAGGAATAGGTCAAAGCATGGTCAAACTTGAGTTTTACTGTCAACAGAAATAATTTTATTCTTACATTGTAACAAAATGGGCTCCAACCTTAAGATGGAGTCAGGCTGGTCTATCATTGCTCCCTTCTTTTATGTGTCCCTTTCAAATCCTTGATATGGAAGTATCATTTCTGTCAGTTGCATGGGTTTATAATGTCAGCAGAGTGTGGGAATTTTGTCACTTCTAACTGGCAGTAGACAACAGTTATAATGCGTCAGAAGATATGTGGCCTGTGTGTGAGCAACACCAGGAGTATTAGTAGCTCTTAGCAGATGAGGTGAGAGTGGTTAGCCCGGGAAAACAGTTGAATTGGGATTGGTACCAAATTTTTTTTTTTAAAGAGAAAGAATAAGTTCTATTGGGTGAAAAACAATGCCAAGGATTCTGGAGAATTCCATGAGGGCTGGCCTTAGTAGGTATTAACACATCCATTCTCAGTTTTCTAGGTGGAAAACAGGTGTCAATTTCCTCCATTAAAAAATAAGCCTGTTTATGTAACAATTCTCGGCTTCTCTATTGCTTATCTGTGAGCTCGTGCCCTGTGCAGATGGTTGCTTTTGTGTTCAGGAAACAGCAAAAGATATGGAGAGAGAACTGATGGGAGGAAAGACAAAAACTAAGCTGTTAGAAATCAAAAATAGGAAGGAGACACTTTATTGGGCTCCGTCTGGTCCTTTTTGGTATTTGAATTATGTTACCTTTTCTCTATATGTCTACAAAAACAGAAACAATTCTAAAGACTTTAAGGATGATAAATGCTTACAATCAGAAAAGAAAAAAAAAAAAAACCTTCTGATGTCAGAGGGCAAAGTCATAGTAAGACTGTTGGAACCAATTTGTAAAAGACATCTTTATCTCACTAACGTGTCATATCTCTTGATTATCTAGCATTTGAGGATACAAAACTACACAAAGCAGAAAGAGGGAGGCCGAACGAGTGTAGCCAGGAGCGGTCTGCTGCTGGGCAGCAAGAACAAAAGCCTGAATTGAAAGGAACCTTCCAGGATGGTAAAACCTTAGAGGAATCATTAGTTCAGAAAAAAAGCATGGGCTAATTACAGCTGAAAGGAGACAGTGGAAAGCAACAGAAGCAAAGGCCAAGGAGCGTGAAAGAAGGCTCAGCATCTGTGTTTCTTAGACAAATGAGACTGGTGTGAGAGGCCTCAGAAGAATCACTGAGGCCATCCTGAAGAAGCTTGAACTGTGAACATCGCTGTGAACTGGAAAGTGTACTATTGTCATAACATAAATATGTGGCATGGCGTATTTACAGAAAAAAAAAAAAAAACATAAGTTCCGCCCACCTACCACTCTGGATTGCCAGTCGTCTCACATGAGTGAAATGTTCCATCCTCTGATAAATACTTTGGATATTAAAAAATAACTCTATAGGTAAAAAGAATATTTTGAGCCAGGTGTGGTGGTGCACACCTTTAATCTCGGCACTTGAGGTGGGGGAAGGCAGAGGAAAGCAGATAGCTGTGAGTTTGAGGCCAGCCTGGTCTAAAAAGCAAGTCCAGGGCAGCCAGGGTCACACAGAGAATCTCTGTCTTGAAAAACCAAAACAAAACATGTTTTCAAGAAAACATATACAAGCAGTATACCTCTCTCATGAGCCACTATCTAAAATACCAGTCAGTCTAATTTTATCACAAGAGTATATATTCTAATAGACAGATAGGATTCTACAGATACATGAGATAAAATAGTAAAATAAGGTCTTCAAAAGCCTCAGAGACCTGCAGAATATGGCATTTAAAGATGTTTTTTTATTATTCTAAAGATTCTTTGACAACAAGACAAGTTAACCCCTGGCAACACCCAGCCTATCTCAAAGAAGAAGATGGCCATCAAAGAACCTCTATACAGAGTTGGCTTCAAATGTGGCAAACCAGCCACTGGGCAAAATGTGCTCATTTCTGCCACGGACAGAATTCTACCTAAAAATGGGCAAGCTTAGATGCAGGCAGAGTGGTTGGCCAAACTCTGCTAAGAAAGGGTAAGCAAATCCTTCATGCCCTGACAATATGTCTGTCAGACATACTGGGCCAGAAGGCTGAAGATGATGCTCCAACATTGTAGAGTGTTGGGTGACTGTTCAGACAGTAAACTGTTTCAGTTTTTTTCATTTTGGAAGGTTCTAATCTGCACTCCGGTTTCACTCAGGTATTTAAGTTTTATCCCTTCTCAAGTCTCTGATGGGTTTGAAGACCAGATAGATAGGAAAACAAATTAAATCTTTACCAGTTCTTGGAATTATAAGGATGTGTTTTGTGTGGAAAAGGGGCAGGCAGTTATTAAGCTCTGGTAATGTCTGATCAATTCATCTATGTCAAAAATAGGTGGGTATCCTTTCTCTTGGTTTTGGGATTGACTCCCCAGCAACTCAATGAGGCAAAGCTGAATGCATCTTAGAGCCAGATGCACACTTTTGTACAGGCTTTTTGTTAAAGAAACACTGAACCAAGTATGTGTTGGTGGCAACCCTTTTCATCTGAGCTTACTCATAATAAAAGAAAGTTTTTCTTGGCTTTCAGATAGGCTACTCTTGTTAGACTTGATTTCTCAACTTGAATATTTAGTAGTAAAAACAAACAGGGGGCAGGGTAGGCAGATCAAACTTCTGACTCCCCAGAAAGCATCAACGGAAATTATCCCAGAGCCGGCCTTGCCTAGGCAGCAAAGCACTGTTGTCCATGGCCACCAGCTGACAATAAATAAATAAATAAATAAATAAATAAATAAATAAATAAATAATACTTATCAGCAACTCCTGATTCGAGGACTACATACACCTGGGAATGCATGACCAACACACCCAGCGGTCCCATTATAAAGTGTTACTTTTTTTGAAGTCCTATAAATTGCAGGCTTATTCTTAATGTTGACCTCTTCCTGTGCCTTCTCTACCAATAAAAAGCTCTCATCTCTAAATGAGAGTATTCTATTGCTGTAAGGATGAACAAAGGAGTTTGAGGGGCATGTAAGAACAGTGAATCAGAAAGACCCATGCTCTGAAACAGAGGTGGTTTCAGGGATAACTGCAGATCTGAAAGTCACAAGAACCTTTCAAATATTGGATATAGCTAATTTTGATTGCTTTAGTACAATTTTAACTTATGTGCATGTATATGTTTGAGTAATACTGCATGTGTTTGGTTGCCATGGGGTTCCCAATAACCTAAGCACCTCCCATTTGGCATCTTCTGATGATTCCTCCCTCCCTTCTATGACCTTCTCACCAAGCCTTTCACAGACAGACCTTTGAGAAACACTCAAGCTACAACCTATAGCACTTGACACAACTAACATGCCCTTGGGAGCATGGATGCACCTGTAGTGGGCATGCATGGCTTGTCTCCAGGCCAACTCCTACTAAACTAAAGTCCATTCAACTCTAGTCCATAGTTCCTCATCAGGCTACTGTGCCCTGTGCTGGTAAGGAGCAAGGGGGAAAGGCAGAATGCTGAAACTCTTACACACACACACACACACACACACACACAAACACGTCTTGGGGGGGTTGAAAACAGGGTTTTTCTGCATAGCCTTGGCTATTCTGAACTCACTTTGTAGACCAGGTTAGCCTTGAACTAGCAGAGATCTGCCTGCTTCTGCCTCCTTAAGTGCTGGGATTACAGGCATGCATCACAGCACCAAGCTGTAAAAAACAAAAAGCTTATCAGTGCACATTAAACATATATGTTGCATTTTTCAAAACAAGTGTGTCTGTTATGAGTCAGAGACACAAGAACGATGCAATGCTGTAAAGGCAAGTTAACTTTTCTGACCTGGGTTGCAGAAGTGGGAAAACGAGTGCTCAGCAGACTGCAAGTCTGGAGGAAGACAATCCATCTGACAGTAAGTAAGGGAAGGGATGTGCACTGCTGACAAGAGCCTGGAGGGTTGTCAGTCCCTCACACAAAGAGCAGCACCTGCACCCATGTGGGTTTCCTGTGCTCCGCAGCCCTACACCATGTTCTTTTGCTGACGAGATAAAACTTTAGTGTTATCACAGAATCCTGTGACCCAGGTGAGAAATCTCCTAGAACTTCTAACATCTCCATCAGGAAGGGAGCTGGCTGACACCTTTCAGGTGAGTGCAGTCTATGAAAACTCCACCAGTGTCTCCAGATAGCATACATGGAAATGTCTCAAAACATTTATTATGTCCCATGCTTGTGCTAAGCCACTGTTATCCATTTGTATGTTCTCTGATAAGTAAGCTCACAAAAGCATGAACACACAGTAAACCCTTAGTCTGCAGTGCTTCAAAAACACTTTTATACTTCCACCATCTTCGTATCTTATTTTATTGTCTCCTTCAGTCTCTAAGTAGTCATCAGAACTAACTGCTAAATAAAATGAGAATCACTTAACAAAATCACCAAAGTAAAATTTATTTTAAAATTATGAAAATACATATTGAATCATGTGATGTCCATGCAGTTTTAATTGCAGTAACAGATTGAGTACTGTCTTTTTTCTTGGATATTCCTTCCCTTTCTCTGTGACATTTTGTGTCTGCTTTTGGGGAACGCTTCTTGAAAAAAGAAAAATAACCTGCTACCATTTGCCGGGTTCATGGCCACAGTTTGAAAAGTATATTATTTTCAGTCTAAGAAGTTTAATGCTTCTTTAACCCAGGAAGGAGAGCCACCTATGGAAAGAGCTCACTTCATTCTATTATTGGGATTTGTCTTTCTGAAATTCTAAAACAAAATAAAATATGTCTATACTTATGAAATAGGTATTATGACAACATTATTTGTAGTGATACTGATATAATGACAGTCATACTGTTCTTAATGGCCATAACTCATGGATAATGAAAAATATCAATTTTAAGTATTTAATCTTATATTGGCTGCAGTGATATGAATATTATGTTCAAACTACTGTATATAATGAATATAGTATATAATATCATTTATTTTTTAAAGCAAATGAACATTTTGGTTCAATAGAAAAAAATCCAGAGAAAACAACTACACATGTAAAACCAAGGCAATCAAACAAACAAACAAAAAAACCTATAAACTTAATTAAAAATAAAAAAACATGTAGTCATGAAATATTTTAAATATTTAATTATATTAAATATATTTGTTTGCTTCATTGATAGTCTAATAATGACCACTTCCTTAATGATGCCAGCTATATCCAAATGTTAGACTCTAAGAACCATTTGCCATAAAAATAAGCCATTTCTAATTAGGGAAATAATTGATTCCATTTGTGAAGCAGGACAGACGTCAAACGAGGTGAAACACTTAGAACACCTGAATGCAAGAAAGCTTTTGTGACTTCAGGGTTCTAACTATTGCCCTCAGTAGAACTAAACTTGAATGGCTGCCTAGTGCCCAAGAATGGACAATGTGAGCATCCGAATAATGACTGCAATTTATTAAGTCAGCAAATGATTTTTTTAAAGTGTATATATGAAGTGGTTGGGAGTCACACTGTTTAGCTTTGGAGGCTATGTAGGCTAAACCTTCATTCTGAAACTTGGAGATAAAGGGAACTATCAACAAAGTAGCCTTCTGTAGCTGTAAAAAATGTATCTCAACACAACAAAAATGATAAAATCCTTTCCTTGTTGAAAGTATAGAATAAAAGCAGTAGGGCTAGTAGAAGCAGGATATTTAAATTCACAAAGTTATTATAATAATGGAATAATGAGGCTCCACAGAAAGAACGAGTGACTGTTAAAAATATTGGACAGAAAGATAATGAGAAATGTAATAAGTGGATGAGTGAAATCAAACACACCTAATCAGAAAGAGAAATCACTCAGTAGAAGCTCTTGAATGCAACGCATGTAGTTTCAACTAAAAACTACTGTGTGTGTGTGTGTCTGTGTGTGTGTGTGTATAATGTGTAGGTGTGTGGCGTAGGGTGTGTGTGAAGAGGTTACAGGTGTGTGTGTGTGTGTGTGTGTGTGTGTGTGTGTGTGTGTGTAGTGTCTATGTGTATGTCTATGCTTATATGTGTTTTCCTAAATAAATAAGCACAACTCCAATCAAGTCTAAATAATGTTGGCGGATTTTCAGGGCTGATCATCTGGTACTACATAACCAGTTGCTGTGCTCTTCTCTAATATAAAATAACAATTTAAGAAAAGAAAAGGAGGTCCTGGATTTGAAAGAAGGTAGACATGGGGGTTACATGGGGGTATTGACAGAGAAAAGATAAATAAAATGATGTAATTATATTGCAAGATCAAAAGTAAATAATAATAGCAACAACAATAATAAAGTATGCTTGTCTTCAGATAAAAACTGATGACTCCCCTGATTCCACTGATATTAATGCAGAGGACAAAGGAATTTATTAAAACACAGAGGGAGGTACAAGTAATCAAACGTGTCTGAAAGATAGAATAAAGTATTAGCTATAGACTTAATTGGCTTTAATTCATGACTTATGTTTGGAGAACAATCTTTATTCTCTAGTGTGCTGCCCGTGCCACCGCGGTACCGAGTCAAGGGCGAGGGACTGTGGATTTAACTCATGCACACACACACACACACACACAATAACACAGCGGGTCCTTCATGCTAAGAGAGCAGCAGCGGCGGCGGCGGCGGCGGCTGCGGCTTCAACCTTTACTCAGTGTTCAAAGAGCCTTCTTATAGGCAGCAAAACAGGAATGCCACTTGCAGGTGAAATCCCTCAAGAGGTAATTGCACACAGGAGGAAAAGTCCAGAGGAGGGGTGGGGTACGTTCTCAGAGCAGTAAACATGACCAGCTGACCAACATAAACACAGACGCATGGAAGCTGCTAGAAACAGGACATAAAACAGCAAGACAGGTAGGCAGCCCAGTCGGGCCTGGTTCCTACACTCTAGAGCTCCAACAGGCCCAGACCAGAGCAGGAACAGGGAAACCAAACAATAGAAAAAATCTGGTTGATTACCATTAGGTTACCTCAGGCTATTTTTAATGGAAGGAATAAAGCAGGGATTTTTCTTTATAACCTAGATGCATCTATCTTATAATCTCCATTTCAGGGAAAAAAAGAACATATTTTGGGATCTTTTTCTTTAAAGGTGCAGTTCAATGGCTTGTCATTTAGCATTGAGTGACTATTTTATTAGGTTTGTCTGTAGGAGCCTAAGGCAGGAACTCAACCCAAAACAGTGGCTTTGAGTAACTTATTTGAGAAGAGAAATGTTGAGAAAGCTTTTATGGTGGATGACTTTTATTCTTCAGTAGAAACTCTAGAGGGATAAAAGAAGAAGACCCTGTTACAAATCTAAAAGGCATAATATCAGAATGAATGAGGATTTTTGGGACTTCATTTGCACAAAGTAAAACATCAATATACATCTAGAAGACTATTAAGAAAAATTAAACTGTGGCTTGATTACAAATGATACCTACAACTTACTGTTGTTTTTCATGTGTGGTGATATTACTATTTTTATAAAATTGTATTATGGTTGAAATTATATTATTTCTAGAATTGACTTTAAGTAATCAACAATTTAAATATAATAATGGATTACTGGCAGTATTAAACCACCAGCTTATCTTAAAGATACAGTTCTGTAATTTACTTTAAATTAGTGCAATTGGAGATAAAGAAGAAAATATCACACATACAGCAACGGTCATGGGTTGACCACTGTTGAAATGAGGTACCAGGTAGATTTCACTATCACTGTATATGGATTATTTAATTAGAATAATACAAAATATTAGTATAAGAATGAAAGAAGAAGCTTTAAGTAACATTTAATTTGATTTAAGATATAAATTATTACATTTCTTCTTTTAATGAAACCATGATTAAAACTGAGAACCTGATCTAAATTGACCTTTAGCCTTTAATTATTTTTAATATGCATGGGTGCTTTGTCTGTGTGTATGTCTGTGTTCCTGCCTGTAGAGGCCAGAAGATGGTGTTGGATCTTTGGGACTGGAATTACAGTTATCCAAGTTATCCACTATGTGGGTGCTTAGACTCACATCCTGGGCCTCTGAAAAGAGGCTTATGCTTGTAATTGGTGAGCCTAATCTCCAGCCACAATTCTTTCCTTTAAAGTGACTAAAATAAATCCTATCCTTTGAATCTAGTTCTAATTACACACACACAAACACACACACACACACACACACACACACACACACACACATACACACACACAGAGTCTTTTCCCTCCAGAGGGATAAAGAAGGCACTATTATAAATATAAAAGGCGTGTCATTAGAATGAATATATACATATGGCCAGGAAAGCTATGTGACCAGGAGAGCCAGACTGAACCCGAACATCTTGTCCTGAGCCCTGCAGGAGTAGTACTGCTTCCTCCTTGCTCTGGGCCTACATGTCCTGAGTCACAAAAGATTTACAACCCACTATCTCTGCTGCCCTTGAAGTGGTGGTGCAGCTGGTGGCCAGGTTTCAAGCTAACCTTCCTCTCTCCCAATAAGGACATGTCCAGCAATACCTGAAGTTCCTCTTCATGAAAGTGAAGTATTCCCAGTACCTAAGCCCCAACCAATGATGCACACTGATCCCGAAAACCTCTACCCAACCCAAAGTTTCTAGAGCCCTTGTTTCCCCCCTTTCCCCCACCCATAGAGAGAGCTGTTTCATTGAAAACTGTCTCCTGAGAAGGCCGATTCTCCTGCACTCAGGCTGACCAAGATCTGTCCTGGCTAAGCTTCATCTCCTCCAGTCCAGCCCAGTACACCATGGTCCCTGGATACCCGAGGGGAAAAACAGATACAGGATGGCATGTATATATGTGTGTGTGTGTGTGTACATACATACATATATATTCCTTTCACTTTTTCTATTATAATATCTTATTGGGATCCTTCACTACTTCCAATATGTCAGCTTTTAATTCAGAAATTTAGATTCTCAGGCCTGGGTGAGCAGACCACGCCTGAGATGAACCCCACCTGGTGCCACACAGCCTGGGCTGGGAGTAAACCTGAGACAACTCCTGTCTGATACCATACCATACAACACAGTTGGGACAATAGCACTCCTGAGAGTGCACCCGGAGGCCCTGGGTGCACGCACTAGTGGTAGAGAGATGGGAGAGAAAGAGAAACAAAAGGATGTGTGCAGAAAGAAAAGAGACAGAACTGAATACTCAAGCATAATGAGGAGTAGAAAGGTGTTGTTACCTAAGGCTAGGGTGTGGTCCTGGCCTGTACTGCTACCTAGCGCCATGTCTGAGTCCATGGCCTTACAGCAGCAGGGAGTCTGTTAACACCAAAGACCAAGCAGAAGCCCCTTGTCTGGGCTGGCATCTGAGGCCGTATTGATGTCTGAGGGCTGTCCAAAAATGGCCCCACCCCTCACCTGGGCTTCATGGGTGATCTGGTCTCAAAGATGTGAAAGCTGAAGAGCTGTCATGCCCCTTACCAGCTGTAGTACTAGGGAGAGCAGGAATGTACCAAGGGAACACAGAAGAGCTGGCCCTGGCTTGAGGGAGTTGCAGGAAAGTGGACTCCAAGATGTGAGAGTGGGAGAGCTGGCCCTGCCACTCGTCTGCTGGGTGGTGGCACGGGCAAGGAAGAAATGTTGCTCCAGACCCCTCACCACCTGAGGTAAGTTGGAGAACTGGCCCACGGTGAGGAGAGCAGGAGAGCTGTCCCCAAGGGTGTGAGCATGGAGAGCTGGCCTTGCCACTTGTCGGCCATGAGGTGAAGTGGGCGAGGGAGAGATGTCCCCATTGCCCCTTGCCACTTGAGGAAAGTCAGAGAGCTGGTCCCAAGGTTATGAGAGCAGGAAAGCTCTCCCTGTCCCTCACTGGCTGCAACATTCTGGAGAGTAGGCAATGCACCTTGCCTAGGCAGTACATTAGAGTGGTCCCTGCTGGCAAGGGCATAAGAATGCTGGCCCCAAGGGCATGAGATTGAGAGAGCTAGCTCTTTCCCTTGCTGGATATAGCACTGTAACACCTAACATGTCCAGTGGCACGGACTGACCAGCTCAGATACCACCCACCCAGGCCCAGATCCAGAGCTTTGACTTGGCCCAACATCTACCATATAGCTGAACTGCTAGGGTTCATGAAGGGTCCTATGGGTCCAAAACTACAGTATCTCCATGACACAGAGCAACACAGGATATCTGAGAGGAGTCCCGGTAGAAATCCAGTATATATAATGTAGCATAAACCACAGGCCTCAAATCAGACCAATGACTCGTTGCAATGAACATTTGCAAGAAAAGAAGTGTAGAGAAAATGGTGTGCTGTAGGTGAGACTTTGACACATTATACCTGCCACAATGAGAGTTTTGTTTTGTTTTGTTTTGTTTCGGTGAGAGGTTGCAAGGGTGGCAAGTGGGTATGAGGGGCCTGGGAGATGAGTGGGATTGGGTGCATGATGTGAAATCCACAAAGAATCAATAAAAAGACAATTAAAAAGAAACATATATTTTCCTTGACATACATTTTCTAACATAGTTCATGACATTTATTAGACAATCACAAATATTTGAGAAATGTATGAATGTATGAATGGAATTGTTAGATGCCCGTATATATTTAGAGGGAAAGAGAAAAAAATCAAATTCATTCTGTATGGAAAAAAATAAGTAAGCAATATGTACATGGATGACAAAAGAGCAACAAATTTAATCTTTTTTAAAAGATCTATTAATCTATAAAAATGTTGAATGTGCATATGTTGTTTATTCTGCCATCCTGAATAATATTAATTGGAAATATCTGCATGACTAAATCGTACCACAAAGATAACAACAAAGGCAACATGAAAGGTGTCTTAAAGAGAAAGTCCTGAGACTTTGGGCGTATGGAATGCATGTTTCCCAAGGCAAAGGCAAATTGCTCTTCATCTGCAGTGGGGACTAAAGCTCAGCTTCTACTGAGGCGGTTTCATTCCCAGTGAATAGGATGTACTGTCCCCAAGGCAGTCTCATTCAGTCTGTTCTCTGTTCAGTGTGAACAGTAGCTAGCCTGGAGCCAATTCCCTGAAGCTCATTTTAAAACATTCATTCTGGTTCATAAATTACTTGCTAGGCACTTCTAAGAACTGGAGCTGCTCAGCACTGTTTCAGATTCAGAGCTGTCTTGGGAGCCCTCTTTTCAGAGCACCTCCAGTTTCACCTGTCAGTCCCTGTCACCCCCATCAGCCTAGCAGTCCACTTGAGCCCTGCTAGAAGGAAATACAAAGATATCTGCATGTAGGTGGTGGCAAATCCCTAATAGCTTCTCTATATGAAACAGCTCGCATAGCCTTAAATTGAGGGCACCAACATACGCAGCGTGTTGCAGAGCTCCTGGGTTCCAGTGACATGAATAGGTGCTGGTATGAAGTGGTGAAGTCCTGGCTCAGAAAACAGTCGCGCTGCAGTTCCACAGCCATTGCTTTTTATGCTGGAGACCAGTTCTGTATTGTCAGAGGATGCATGGCCCCTAAGAATGTAGGTCCTTCATCCCCATCTCTACTTCTGCCAAAGGTCAGCTTCTCTGAGTCTCTGTTTTCTGCTTGGAGTGGGGTCGCATAAACAGATCTTCTGTTAGCCTTAAAAGAAGGCCGACTTGCTTTATGCTGCTTCAGTGAGTGGTGGTAAGCCCAGAAGAGCTGTGTTTTGCAGCAGAAAAGCTGTCAGTGTGCCTCCCAAAATACTGCATGGGTATCTTCTTGTGTGTCTTCTTAGAAGGGCTTGTCCTGACTCAAAGGTAATTTTCTTGTTGCTCATAGACTGCAATGTTTTAAAAAGATTTCTCTTTTTTTTCATTTTTTATTAAATATTTTTTAATTTTTTACATATACATTTATATTATTACACATATATACAATAAACTACTACAGGAAGAAGAACCATGACACAATCAGGAATTATATAAATGTTACATTCATAGTGTTTTGGCTATTTGTATTTGGCAGCCTTGAAGAAAACATCTTTCCTATCTTGGTGCATCTAAAATTCTAAATGTAAATCAATATCTATCGCATCTCATCATTATCAACTTAAAACATCTATCCAGACCTAAAAACATCTTAACCCCTAAACAACTTTAAAAAAATATCTTGAAGTGCATGTTTTTTACCTGCAGCGTTTTAAGTGTGTTATACTTTCCTCCAGGAAAGACTTTCCTTTTCTTAGTAGAAACACATCCTGAAAGAGAAATTATTGTTTTCACCTTCTTCTTATTTGATTGATTTCATGTAGAATTACTCAAGAATATTAGGAGGAAAAATCCTTAGAAACATTGCTACAGTGAGGAAGCGGAAGGCTGATTTAGAAGGGTAAATACATGGCAGAACCCATAGGGGGAGTGATGCAAATTTAAATGGTCAAATGTCAAGGAAACTGGGCCTGTGAAGGAGATTGTGAAAAGAGATGGAATGAGAGAAAGTCTGCAGAGTACATGTGGTGGGAGAGGTGAGTGGTCCCCTGTGTCGGGGTCTGCAGGAGACTGGGTATGTGACTGTCTATTCAAGTACAACCAAGAACACAGGTGTTTTTCCAGGCCTTGCAAGCTGGTGGCTGTTCTGGGGGTTGAGCAGGGTTTGCACTGCCTGTGGAAGCAGTGCCTACAATGTGTCCTTTTTAGATACAATAAAGGCACTTCCTTGTGCTCTTTGTCTTATCGTGTAAAGCACTTTGACACAGTAGCCCCTATTTGTGGCAGAAAATGTATGACACCAGGAGGGGCAGATCTTCAGTAGGACATTGGCTCAGCTCCATTAATTAGATAACTTATTTTCAGATAAAAACAAATTAAGCCTTTGCGCATACTTACCACTTGGGAATAGACTTGAAGCAACTTCTTTCTGTAACTTACTTAGGAAACACAATGAAAGGCAGCCAGAGGCTCACTAAGGAGGGAGTAAGAATGGCAGGCCTAGCAATCCTTGCTGTAACTAATGTTTTATGCTGACCCTTAATGAATACATAGTGTCACCCACATTTCACAATTCAAACTTGTACTCCAGCTGTCCCTCTTAGCTAGAATGGATGACAGAGACTTTATCCAGGTGTATGGACCCTCTCAAGGGTTAGGGTTAGGGTTAGGGTTATGTTTTGTAAAGTACAATCAAAGACCCCTGTTCAGTCAGTTTCATAAGAACCTTTTATAGTGATATTTGACCAGGTCCCTCATCTGCCACTCTTTCTCAGGTGATATCTGATCACTCCAGCATATATATCCTCAAAGACCTATCCTGCTAGGTCCATTTAACAAATACCAGCATCACCACCTTACTACCGATGTTGGCTCTTAGTGATCTTGTGCCTACTGAGCCTTATCTTACTCTCTAGCTATACACTTTATCTTCCCCCATGTTGTATTCTGGGTTTAACCCAACACCTCTCCTCTAGCGCAAATCTCCTTTCCTTTTCCCCCCTCTTGGGTTGTCTTACAGATATGTATTTCTCTTCATAAAAACAGATATGGTTTTAGAATTAAATTAAGTGACTCTTTTTTTGGCTACCATAATAGTCTATAATTCATGCTATTTCAATAAGTGTCCTTAATTCAAGGCCAGGAGAGCTATATTTTATGCTAAAAAAAACTGTTTGGTGTCCCTTCAATAACACTATATGATAAATATTATCTTTATCCCTCTAGAAAAGCTTTAATTTACTTAATATAACAAAATATGTACAGGTTTCCATTTATTCACCTTACTATAAGGGAATTTTCAATTAGATGAATAATAGGTTCCTGAAAAACTCCATTGAGAATCTAAGGTACACTCCAGATCAATTAAAAAAAAATGTCACACCCAAGAATTACTTATATTTCCCTGACCAGTCATAGGACTTCAAGGGAGAAAGGTCCCTTGTCTAGGGCAGATTCCTCTTTATGTTGAACACTATACAGCCAGAATGCTTCACAAAGAAAGCCAGCACTTGTCTGGTGCATTTTACATTGGACACAATATTCATTAAGTCATTCGCTGTGTTCTCACTCATTCTTATCTTTTTAAAAATATATTTTATTAATTTATTCATATTACATCTCAATTATTATCCCATTCCTTGTATCCTCCCATTGCTCCCTCCATCCCATTTTCCCCTTACTTCCCTCCCTATGACTCTGACTGAGGGGGCTCTCCTCCCCCTATATATGATCATAGGGTATCAAGTCTCTTCTTTGTAACCTGCCCAGGGGTCCTGTTCAAACTATGGCACCAGCCAAGGACAATATCTGCAGTAAACTTCGAACCCCTACCCAGATCTAGCCAATGGACAGGACATTCTCCACAGTTGAGTGGAGAGTGGAGTCTGACTTTCACATGAACTCTGATGTCTCATATTTGACCATTTCCCCTACATGGGGAGACCTGGTGGCACTCAGATAAAGGACAGCAGGTTACTCATTCATATCTTAAGTTCTTCAGACTGGTAGGATGTTTTGTATTTTCTCTGTAAACAGTTATGTCCTTGGAAAATAATACATCAAGATAATATAAGTTAAAATAAATATTAGGTTTTCAAATCCATGTTCTTTGGCATTTTTCCTGAAAATTTTCTGATGAATGATAATTTAATTTCTATGATCAAGAGAGGCTTTTAAAACTCAGTTATTCCCTGCCCAGTTTTTTCTTTGGTAATTTCCATTGGATACAATGCTAAATGTGCATCTCCCATAACGGTCTCTAAAATATATATTCTCTACATGTATACTTGGTTTCTGTGTGAATATGTTGTCATCTCTTTCTTCCTTGTCTTTTTCACCGATCCTTAAGCCTTGGTGTCCTAACTGACATGACAATACTCTTTCAGACTTTGTTTCCTCATCAGGTGGTATCTATAGTTATCTGAAAATGCTTACAACTTCTTTTTAGTTTGGAACAATAACACTATTTTAGATTTCTTTTAATGATAGAAAAATTTTAAGCAACTAATTCCAGAAAATCTTGAATTTATGCTTTATGTTCAATGGCCATTTCAGTATGTTTTCACTTTTTGTTCTTTCCTTTATAGGATTTTAAGGAAAACAATACTTTTGTTGCTGCTCTATTCTGTGAGTCCAACAGTATTTTCATCGGCTGGGCCGGTTGGAGCATTTCCACAGCTATGCCTGGGCTCCCTTTAGAATCTTCTTCAATTATACAATTAAACATTAAGTACTGAATGAAATTCCACCTAAAATTGGCAGAGAACTTTTGACGAAGCTCTGCCATACCTTGATAAATGGGACCAAAGAAGAGCAAAAGAATTTTGTTAAGTTTTGTCTGATTACATAACAACATTGGCTGTAGTTGCATTTTAATATAAGAAATGTTCTTGAAATATCACTTTGGTGCAGAGCATATGAGTAAATGACTCCAATAGATTACCCCACACATTCCTATGGGAAAGCAGGCTAATATCAAAGGTCTATCAGCTGTTAATAGAGCTCACAGAAGCTTTGGATTTAATCCCATAGCTAAGAGGCTGGTAGAGATCATAGGGCATCCCAACAAAGCATTAAATTAGCCATACAATCCTGTCTATATGCTACAATAAGCCACGTGTTCTCTAGAGTACTCCCATGAGGTCATTGGAAATCAATGTGTGCAAAGTGCTATCTAATAGAGACAAGAATATCTAATTTGCACAGAACCAATTTGACAAGAGCAATCATCTCTTGTACTTCTTTTTCCCAAGCTGTGTTCATATACACTTTGATCTAAGGTGAGTCAGGATAGGTATATATGTACAAAGGACCAAAAATTTCATCCACAGAAAAGCTCTCACATATTGAAGACATTTCATACTCTCAAGGTGAAGTGTTCATTTGGAATATGCACACCAGCATCCTATTATCTAGAATATTCAGCCAAATTTGAATTTTACCCAGAAGCAAGCCTGATCACTTGCAGGGGTTTGGGTTGAGTTTAATCATACTGGATGTTCACTGGTTATAAGCAATGCCTTTGATTCCACAGTTTTCACAGGCCTTGGCGAGGTTGGGCCCTGTTCCTGCCACTGCTTCTGATGGACCAGGCCAAGTTTTAATCAAACATTCATGTTTACATTGATGTTTAAAATTGAGGTTTCTCCTTACAACTAAGATGGGAAGCAGAACTTACTGTGCTGGTTTCCTGGAATTTGCAGCCTAAATTTATAATGATGACTGAGACATCAGAGCACTCTGGAACCTCTCTGAATAATCCCAGCACACCTCAGGGTACATCAACCAAACTGTAGAGTAGCACAGTCAGCCCTTGTGAGGATCCTGCCCCTCACCAGGTAAGAAGAACCAGGACACAAACAATAGACAACCAATACCGACAGAAATCATCATGGCTGCAGCATGAAAAGGGAGCCAGGTTCTTTTCCTTCTTAAAATGCATGATGGGAAGGAATTCCAAATGCTGCGCACTGTAGACCCATTTCTTATGAGTGTCTTATTTATTAGCAAAGACAGAAAAAACACAACTGTGGTGTTATCTATTGCTTTCCATACCATTGTGGTATGTTCCCATGTTTATGTAGCTACGGTGACATCATTCACCACAGATAAAACGTCATTCTATGTGCCCCACATCAAGAGCTAGTCCCATCAATAGTTGTTTTGAAAGAATACTTGTAATTAAATGAGCATAGCTTCCTTATTACCAAGATGTTGATGTTTATAAAAAGTACTGACCACCAAACATATCTTGGAAATATTAATCAAAGCCAAGTTACAAAGGTAGTGTATTTATATTGGCTAAGAGGAAGATACTTTACAAGACAGTATTATCATTAAGGAACTATGGCATATACTCCAGGCCAAATCCTTGTTGTTTTTAATTGTTAATGTGCTTTAGATTTAACTGGGCCTAAATTCCTGTCTGAGTCCATAAGAGACATTTATGCCCTTCTCGTGATTTTTATCTAATAAAAAAAAGAGTATATATTTTATTCTTAAACTGCTATTAAGATTGCAGTATCTCTATTTCATTGTCAATAAATATCTCATTAGGAAACAAAACCCCACATTCTATTAAACAAATGGATGCATTTGTCATCTTACTGTTACTGTGCACATATGAGCAATAAACAAAAGGAAGAAAGGTTTATTTGGCTGATTTAAGAGGTTTGGGTCCTTGTACCATTTGTCATTTGTCACACTTCATCCATGATGGCATAGGAAAGCTTTTCATCACATCCAAATCAAAAAGCAAAGGGAAAGAAAGAAGAGGTTGTCCCAGTGTCCTTGGCATGATGTATTCCATGACCTTACTGTCCCATAACTGTCCCAGACTCCACCCCCCAAATAGTGCTACTGTCTGCAGCAAATCTTTAACTCATGGGCCTGGGACACACAAGATCAAACAAAGAAAAGCCAAGAGAAGATATGATTTTTGTACTTTTACAATTATCACAAATAAGTTATTTTACATTAACACTAGCCAGGAGATCTGAGAATCATATTACATTTCTTAAGATAACGAAACACTAGAAAATTGAGGGAGACCTCCTCCCCCTATATATGCTCTTAGAATATCGAGTCTCTTCTTGGTAACTTGCTATCCTTCCTCTGAGTGCTGCCAGGCCTCCCCATCCAGGGGACATGGTCAGAAAAGGGGCACCAGGGTTCATGTGAGAGTCAGATCTCACTCTCCACTCAACGGTGGAGAATATCATGATCGTCGGCTAGGTCTTGGTAGGGCTTCGAAGTTTAATGCCTATATTCTCCTTGGCTGGTGCCTTAGTTTGAGGAGGACCCCAGGACCCAGATCTGCCTGTCATAAAGTTCTTCTTGTAGGTTTCCAGGACCCTGTGGGTCCTACTATTTCCCTATTCTTCCATGCTACTCTCGCCTAAAGTCTCAATAGGATGTCCTCTTCTTGGGGAAGTGGGAGGGAGGGAAGAATGGGAGGAAACAGGGGAAGGGCGAACAATCTAGATGTAATATGAATAAATTAATAAAAAAATGTAAAAAAAAAAAAAAAAGAACAAAGGGTTACTTTCCCTGTAAAATCAGGTTAGGAAAACAGATAAAAGAAAAGTCATTGGGCATGTGGCTGTAACTCTAGCACTCAGGAAGCTGAGAGAAGAGGATTGCCCTGAGTTTGAGGCCAGTTTGGAAAACATAGCGAGTTCAAGGCCAGTGTGGAGCTCCAGTGTGAGCCCCCATCTCAACTCCTTCCCCAAATAAAATAAACAATAAATGAAGACTGAAAAAAAAAAAAAGAAAGAAACACTAGAGAAGAATCTTTTGCATTTTCTTTTGTATCTATCCATAAGCACTGAAAAGTTGACATGAGTTCCAGCAAACTTTCAAATATTTTTCCCTCAATAACAAAGTAGAAGTTCTGATATAGATAGTAAGAAATTATAATGGATATACAATAGAAATAAATGAAATACCGAGAATGCTTTAATCGTGAGCATTTAGGATTCCTATCAAATCATGTATTTTTGCTCATATTCTTGGTGCTTGCTTGCTGGGAACATGGAATTTAAGAAAAGGTCCATGAGCAGGCACTGCCCTATCGTCATTAGCAAGGTCTCTGTGTTATGTGAAGGTGGACCGCTGAGAGCAGAGGATGAGGACTTGGCTATAGATCACATCAGAACAGTTTAGCCAAAGATTTATGCAAAGAACCCCCATTCCAGACTTGGCAGCGCTCCACAAAGAAAGCCAACACTTTCTTAGTGTTTGGCTATGTTGGGTGTCTGGCTTTTCTCAAGCTACAAAATCAGCAAACCCAAGCATCTTTGTGTTTCTCAAGGAAATAGCCTTCACACTGACAACATGAGCATTGCTTCAGTCCAAAGTTCATCAAATAAATACATGTGGCCAAACAAAATCATCTGACTTGAGTCAACAGAATGAAAAGTTTCTTTACAGGAAAGTGAAAGGAAAACATCAGTGGGTGGAAAGCCCAGGCCTACACTAAGAGGTACCCAGGCCCGTTATGAAATTTAGAATGCTGTCTGCCTGAGAATAGGACACTGGCAGTAAATAATGCCATGATAGTTTTGCAGTCCACCAAGGAGCATTTCACTACACCATAAACACAGGAGAATACAGATTTGGTTTAACATTAAATGTGGATCATATAATAAATGATTGAAGCTAATGTGTGGGCTTTGTTATACTATTTTTTTAAGTTTTACTCCTATACATATTTCTACATTTGGTATAAAAATGTTGTTAAAAGATTATTTGAAAATTCCTATTTTATCATATAACTATGACTTCAGAACTCCAAAATTAAGTGAAAAATAGGGGGCGGGAGAAGAAGAGAGGAGAAAGAAGGGGTGAGGAGGGGAGGGGAGCTAAGGGGAATAAAGAGGGAGGAGAAAGAAGAGACTCTGAAAAGAAGGGTTGAAATATGAAAGAAATAGCAATGCATTGTACAATTGTCCCTCTATTCCCAGATTGCTGAGCCCCCAAAAGATAACATTTTGGGGTTAGGGGAAATAATTCTATTATATCATTATTAACAAGGTTTAGAAATGTAACCTTTCCTACTAAATCATTCTAGTTTCTTTTCTCTTTTTTGCAATATTGCAAAACCATTTAGCAAGTCACTTTTGGTAGGGTTCTGACAAACTCGACCTTTTAGAATTCCCCTCAGGGTTTTCCCATGGTTGTTGTATTGAGAAGATGCACCAGTGCTTGCAAGAATCAGAACTTTATTTAGAAAGTAAGTGACCAGATAGAGCACACTCTAGAGTCATAAACAGACATTTCAGAAGAGATTCCAGCATTTGGCTTTTCTCAGTATAATTTGCCTGTTTTTCTTTCTTCTCTTTTCTTTCTTTAATTCCATATAGAGGTACTATATTTATATCACTCTCATCATCCTCTATTCTTTCATCCCCCAACTTCTCCCAGGTATCCCTACTTTTCAAATTTATGGCTTCTTGTGCTTTAATTAATGTTGTTACACCCACACACCCACACACACGCCACAACAAAACAACCCGACTGAGTTAGTTAATTAATTTTTCTCATATGTGTTTAGGGCTAAACTTTAGATACTAGATTGCTATTCAGGCTCTGTTTCCCCCACCCTTTATGACGGTAATCCAGCCCCATGGAACCTGTGAGGGGAAGTGGGGCCAGAAATGTGGTGTGTCTGTGTGTGTGTGTGTCTGTGTGTCTGTGTGTGTGTGTGTGTGTGTGTGTGTGTGTGTGTGTGTGTGTGTGTGTGTGTGTGTGTGTGTGGAGAGAGAGAGAGAGAGAGAGAGAGAGAGAGAGAGAGAGAGAGAGAGACTTCAGGCTACTGTAGGCCCAAGGAGAACAGACTCTTGGGAGACAGGCTTCATTAAGACAGCTCATTTAATGGGTGTAACAAACGCTATTTAAACCTGTAGGGGGAAGGCAGGGCCTTTTAGGATGACTGTACATCCTGGCCAGGACCAGGGTGCTGGGGATGCCTTTTTTACATGAGGGGAATTCCAGGTACTGCTGGACATGACCTTGGAAGGAAAGAGAAAGGTTAACCTGGCTACCAGGCTATGTGACCTCCTGGGAGGGAGTAAGGCTAAGGACTTGGGTCATGCAGGCCCTCAGGCAGGAGGGTGAGCAGTCCTACTCTTGAGGATCTCGGGACAAGATTTCTGGGGTTTAGACACACCTCAACACCACTCTTACTCCAGGCTGGCTCCCCTTGGTCCCTTAGCTCCCCAGGCCCACACTGGATAATTTACAGGGTTGGGGAGTGTCCCTGGAGAAGACCAATTATCCCTGTGTGAGCAAGAACTAAATGCCTGCAGCTCTTTATCTAGGTGTTGAGACTTTCCAGAAGTCCCCCATGCACAAGGGCACGCCAGCTGGTGTTGTCATTGTGCAGGTCTTGTTCAGGTGACCAGATTGTGTAGCTTTCCTGTCATATATAGAAGATACTATCTCATAATAGGAATACTGATGTTCTGGGACTTACACTGTTTCCACTCTCTCTCCCAAGATGGTCCCAGAGCCATACATGTGAGAGCTGTGTTATAGATATAGCAATTGGGTTTGGAGGGGAAAACACCTGCAGTTCTCTGCATTGTAACTAACTGTAGCTTTCTGTAATGGTCTCTACCTGCTGCAAAAAGAAGCTGTTTTAGGTGGAGTGGGAGCTACATCTATCTGTTGGTATAAGGATAAGTAGCTAGAATGCAGTTGGACATTGTCCTGGCTTAAGAAAGTGGTAGCCGTTGTCTTTTAATTAAACTTAGTTTTCACAACCAAGGGAGAACTGGTCCATCTAAGCCACTGGTGGGCGTGCTGTGTGTAGATGGATGGATGCTGGTTGGGCAGAATTGATAGAGGGCATGCATTAAGGCATTAAGATAGAATTGTGCTCTGGAGGTCTTGTTTTACATAGTGGCTCTTCCTCGTTACTGCTCCACTGAATTCTTTTCCTCATGAGAGAAAACTTAGGTGTTTTAGAATGAACCAAGAAGGTGGGAAGAAGAAATCAGCTGGAGAAGAGGGAGCAGAGATAGATGCAAGGGAAGCCAGAACAGGGATGAGGCATAAGCATAGTTGAAAGAGTAGAAAAGTAAGGAGCTTCACTATCCAGCTAGGGAAATGGCTTGGAAGTGACCAGAAACAAGATGCTGCATACCATAGCAGACAACAAAATTTTATGCTGACTGAGTAAGCCTGCAGGTTTCAAGGTAATAGCTTCATTTTTCACACTGGCCAGTTCCATGTGTGTTTAGCACAGATAATAAAAAAATATTATTTTACTGTAAATATTATAATTATTTGATAAATGATGCTGGCAGGACTTGGAGACGTGAAGCAAAGACGGAAACCCAGAGGAAGTAAAAGCAGGTTCTCACGAGGTCATCATGCACCCTCCCATCCTCCTTCTGTTCTCTTGCTCTTGAGTTCTTCCTGCAGAGAGCGTTGAGCTCTGGCTTCTTCCAAGCGTCACATCTCAGATCTCTATGAAACTTTCTTGACATGAGTCCCTTTCAGTGTTTGATGGTTAAGTGTCATTTTAAATCTTGATTTTCAAAAGGCACAGCAGGGGCTGGAGAGGTGGCTGGGTAATTAAGAATGCTCACTGCTCCTGCCGATGACTCACATGCAATGTTCAGCACCTACATAGCAGCTGGCAGCTCATAACCACCTGTGGCTCCAGTTCCAGGTGATCTGATTGCATTTTCTGACGTCTGTGGTATATAGTATACATGCATACATGCAAGAAAAGACATATAGATATTAAACAAACATTTTATAAAGAAAACTTTTACAAGCCACAACAAACATTCCTTATTTTCATCTCCAGGACCCTGGACTATGACTCTCCACAGGCATTGTCGCAATCGCTAGTTTGTCCAGACACCACAGCCCTGCTGAGCCCCTGGCATCCTGTGGACTAGCAGTTGAGATAGCTTTTCCTGGGAGGCTCATTTTCAGCTTCTTAGGTTTAAAAGTTTTGTGCTGGAACCAGCTCATAGCCCTGGGATGGTGGGGTTTCTAAAAACATTCATCATTGTTTTTGAGATTCCACATTGAAAAAAAAAAAAGAAAACAGAAACAAAAAACATTCAAGATTGAACACAGCACAATACTGAGAAAGTTATCTTAGGGAACCCCGGAGACCATGTGACGTTCAGATTCTGAGAAGTATTCCCTCAACTCAAGTCTGGTTTGCCTGAAAATTGCTGCACTAACTTGGAGGAAGCACAAATGTTTTTGAGTAACATCTGTGAAAAGAGAATCTGAATAATAGTAGATAAATACATTAATTAACATTACACACACACACACACACACACACACACACAAACCCTCAAATGACACTGCTATTCAATAGAAATTGAATGAGAAGATGGTCAAATGGCTCATTGTTATTGATTAAAGAAAATTAAAAGGCACAGAGTAATAAAAGAAAATAGAGTGTGAACTATGGGAAGTAAGCATCCTAAAGGGCAGAGAGGAGGCCCAGAAGTAGAGCAGAGACCTACATCATTGATGTGTGGAAGGTGTCGATGCTTTTCTGCAGAGAGGAAACATGGCTTCGTGTGTATATTGTTTTCAAAGTGCTGACCTTGTATCCACCTGTCATCAGACTTGAGAGTTTTCTTCCTGTAGCATATCTTTTTCCTCATGATTTACAACACAGATCAAAAATAAGATGTCTTTGAGTAAAGGCATTCTATTTACTCACTCAAATTTTTCTTAGAACAAAAATTCTCATACATTGCCTGGGGAATGATCAACTATAAATAATTGAATTCCAAATGGCAAAGACTGACAATTTTGTTATAAAGACTAACTGCAATTCCCTATTTTGGGTTTCCTTCCATAAAAGCAAAACCTTGGCTTCAGGCAGCTTATAAAATGATCCAGGAATAATCTAAGTGTCAGTTGGCCACTGAATGGATGAAGAAAATGTGGCATTGGGCTTTACAGTGGTATTTACAATGGAAATTTCCATCCTTGAAGAAGAGGGAAATCCTGACAATAACAACATGGGTCAGACGAGGACTTTATGCCAAAGGAAGTCAGACCCGGACACAAATATGCATGATCTCATTTCTATGTGGAGTCTACAAAACCTATTCATAGAAGCAGAGAATCAGGCACTAGCAGGTGGAGAAACAAGGCAATGATCATCAAAGGACAAGAATCTGCAGTCACAAGAGTCACTTAGAGCAACACCCTGGGCAACATGGTGAGAGCGGTGAATCAGAACATACGGTGCCCTTGACATCTGCTAGCAGAAAAGATCTCAGTGCCCTTATTCGTAAGCCCAAAGGTGATTACAGCAGGTGATGAGTAGATTAATTTCCTTGATCGTGGAACTGATTTCACTGCATATGTGTGTAGCCAAACATCACACTGAAGACTTCAACTGAATATTATTAATACAATCGCAGTTATCAGTTAAACCTAATAAAGCTGGACAGAAAATGGGAAGCAAAGTGAATCTGAAGAAGGTAGAAAATTACAGGGAGGCTGAAGATGTGAGGGTGCCACCCAGAGGTTTTGTGGTTTTGTTTTTTTAATGATAAACACTGCCAGCTGCCATCTCTTGCTGCCTGCAGGCTATCCCTAAGAGCATTTCTTTCTGCACTTCTCAGCCGTGATTGCAGGTGAATTGAAAAGACTTGTATTGACTATCTGAAAATGAAGTAGAAAGAAGTCCTGAGCAAAACAAAAACAAACAAACAAAAAACAAAAACAAAACCAACCAAACAAAGAGATCAAGTCTTATTGTAATAGGATACACACAGCATGTACACACACACACACACACACACACACACACACACACACACACACACACACACGCACACACACACACACACACACACACTCAGGGCCATAGCTGTGGCTAAAACCAGAGACCAAGAGAACAGCAAGAAGCACAGAAAGCATTAGAGTTTGTGCCTCTACATGGATCAGATCTGCACAAGCCAATAAACTCTACCGTTGACTCCTCTTGGTGGACCATCCCTAGCAAGCTCAGGCTAAATAGTGCAGCAGGCAAATGTTCCTAACTGTGAAACTAGTACCAAGGACAACATTGGATCTGTCTTCTCTCTTCTCCACTCAGCACCCTCTTCCATATTTTGTCTCTTCAGTCAACTCCTCAGATGCTGTAGGGGACTTTCCCCATGAATAATACTGACTTTAATCATCCAAGGGTCTGAGTACACTTGTCATTTGGGTTGGTAGATGTTAATGTTATTTTTATGTAACTGTTTGTTTCTCTCATTCTCTCTTAATCTGGCTATCACACAAATAATTGAGGCTCTTTTATATTTTTTTTAATCATAAGCTTCACAACAAAATAACCAAGCCATTATTACACTATTCTTAACCCTCCAAGGTAATTTGGTTTTCTCCCAGCATACATCCCAGAGATATGGAGATACTTGCGCTTTGTAGTTTTCTTGCTCCAGCTCCTCTCTCCTCATGTCTCTGGACCTCTCCCATGGCTGAATCCCAAACTTCCTCCCCTCACTCTTCCTCCTTCGGTGGGCAGGAAGTCCAGCCCTATTCTCACCCCTGCTCCACTATTGCCTTTAAGCTGCTTTATTGGCATATTAGGGTACAATTGGAGAGTAGTGTTTACACAACATTGAGGCAGGAGATTCTCAAAACAAGGATTGTAACTAGATGTGAGGGGTATAGAAATCAGTATTTGATTACACAATAACCTTATGCCTGTAGGTTGCTGCATTGGCTGAATGGCTCGTTAGGGAGGATGAGAGGAAGTAGAGATGATCCCACCAAATCTCTGAACTATAGAGAGATGCCTTTCTGCCTCTGCTCCTAGAACCACATCCCTGGTGACTCATGGTAACTATGGATACTTCCCTCTGCTACAGTTGCTTGCCACTGTTGGTCCACCCATATGAGAATTCAAAACTGACCAAAGTTGTACCATCAAGTAAATTGATCTCCTACCCTGTCCATTGGTATATATGACTCTAAGCCAGCAAAGGATTGCCTGACCTGTCAAGAAGGGACTCACTCTCCTAAAAGGCTGCTGGTCAGTCAAGCCCTCCACTAGATGCAGCACTTGCTTCCATCAGCTTCACTGGTGACTATCAGCACCTGCTCTGCCCTGCTTGGTCCCTGCCTGTCTTCCTGTTCCTCCAGGATTGCTGTGGAAACCGCAGCTACAGTGAGGAAGAACTCCCCTCCCTCTCCAGCCCCACACGGAGGAGGACCCCACTGGTCGTTGTTGTTAGTAGCTACTCTCAATGCAGTTTACAGCTTTGCACAGCCTGTTCCCTCAAAAAAGGAGTTTATTTTATTGATCCAGAAAAAGTTTAGTTTTAAAAAAATGAAAGGAAAAAGGAAATAATGAGAACAGATTAACAGTAAACATAATTGAAACTGGGAAAGTAAAACTAAACACTAAGTTAATTACAACTGATGGGAACAAAGTGAATTATTTTAAAGACAATAGTATCCAGATTTGACAAAAGACCTGTTCTCATTAAAAGAAGAAAACCTTTTTAAAAAGTGGGATACTGGATATATATATGAAGTACATCCCATGAAAAGGCAGAGACACATCACTAAAACAAAAGCTGGTGTTTTTAATGTAAAGAGGCTCAAACCACTAAACTACTAATGAATTAGTTCAAGAATCAAATGACATAATAATGATATATATTCAAAATTCTTAGAAATAACAGAGAATTCTCTAACATTAACATATGGGTATATTTAATATTCTTATCTTAGAAATGAAGAACTGAATGTTAGATAAATGAAATGAATGCAATTACATATTATTTGAATGGTCCTTTCTCAGGTACTTCTCTCACTACTGTGATCAAACATGCAACAAAATTAAACTAAGGAAGAAAGGGTTTAGTGTGGCTTATAGTTAAAGGTGGCTCAGTTGTGGGGAAGCCATGGCAGGGGCAGCAAGGAAGCAGAAGCAGGATAGAGGCTGATCACATCGCATCCACAGTCAGACAGCAAGGAATGCTCATGCTCAGCTTGGCATTTCCTACTTATCAGTCCAGAACTCCAGCCCATGACGTGTTGTCACCTAGTACCACCTCTGTTAGCCTGATGTAGAAGATCCCTCACAGATATGCCCAGAGCTTTGTTTCAGAGGAGATTTGAGATTCTGTAACATTGACAGCCAGTGTAAACCATCACAAATGCTATGACAAAAACTTACAACAGAGTTCACATACTTAGTTTCAATGATTCTGAATCCCTAAACTTTTATATCTTGGAACATATCAACTATCCAGAAAAAAATCATAAAAATATCCATAGTATTATGATTTACAGATGTATACATTGGTATAACAGTAGCCAGCCTCTTGATGACGCTAAGAAATGAGTTTTTCCAAATACTTGTTCCCATCTTTAAGTGGTCAGAGGTACCTGCTTTGGTTACTTCCACTTACTGAGCAGCTTCAACAGACAGTTCAAGTAAATCATGACCCAGCCTATGTATGTAGTCCAAGATTTGCCTACTGTGAGATTCCCAATAAGTAAGCATTTTGTTGGGCCAAACCTGAGAATTCAGTGGTTTGGCAGTTAGGGAAAACACTATAACAGATATCTTTGTCATTATAAATCCATTTTCTATGTAGACAAAATCTCCACTCCCAGCCACTTAGAAGTGTCTTGTAGGAACTTGTTGGAAGACTGGAGTATGGATGTTCTTTATACGCCAGCTGCGAACTCAGAATTACAATGACTTAGATATACTTAGTTCCAATTTGATTCTTTCTAAAGTGCTGCAAACTGCTTATCATCAGACAATTCATTTTCCTCCCTGCAACATGGTCAAATGGTTGTTTGAAAAAGAATCAGTTTTACAGAAAACTCTCATATCTAAATGCTATTTCCCATTGCCAATGTTGAGTCTATTGTAAGTAGAAAAATACCTTTCAGTCTCTTATACAACTCATATTCCAATCCGAAAGGTGGAGTGTCAATTACATCACAATAGTACTCAAAGCAATCTTCTTTGATTGAACTTGCACTAAAAATAAGTGATGGTAGAAGCCAGGTGAGGTGTTGCCTATAATCCCAGCACTCAAGGAGGCAGAGGTAGGGGGATTGCTGTGAGTTCAAGGCTGGCCTGGCCTACAAAGCTAGTTCAGGACAGCCAAGACTACACACACAGAGAAACCCTGTCTCAAAAAAAAAAAAAAAAAAAAGTGGTGTGGGTTAATTTTGATTGTCAATACTATCGAGAATCACCTACGAAGAGCTCAAAGAGGAATTGTCTAGATCAGGTTGAACTATAGTCGAGTTTTTGGATATTTATCTTCATTATGTTCATTTAAGTGAGAAGAGCAGACCACCGTGGGTGGCACAATTTCCTAGGTAGGGCATCCCGGACTGTGTAAGCGCAGAAAGAGGACTAGGTACAAGTGAGCACATACACATTTGTTCCTCTTTGCTGCTGAGTATGGAGGCTATCTGACTAACTGCATCAAGTCCCTAACTTGACTGCACCATCATAATGAACCATAATTCTAAGCCAAACACACCCTTTATCCTCTAAGTTGCTTTTTGTCAAGGCATTTTACAACAGAAATAAAACTAGAACTTAGGTGTAACTATATTCTACTTTAAATTTAGTTGCTCTAAATAGAAAATAAGTAAAATTTGCCACCTACAAAAATAATGCCGTCTGCAAAAATCATGTAGCTTTTTTATCCATACCTCATTGTATGTGTGTGTGTCTGTGTGTATGTATGAGTGTGTGTGTGTGTGTGCATGCGTGTGTGTGTGTGTGTGCGTACATGTGTGTGCATGTGTGTGTGTGTGTGTGTGTGTGTGTGTGTGTGTGTGTGTGTGTGTAAATATAAAACTCGATGTCATTTTTGGCTGGCTGAACGCTTTTCTTGGCCACAGTTGAATTATAAAAGTATTTCAAAAAGTGAGAGAATAGGATAATGGTATTTTAAAAATTCAACTAGTGAAGCCAATTTCTGGGCTCCGTATTCAGTTTCATTTTTATTGTGTTTTCTCATTATTCTAAATTTCATTATTTAAAAATCTAGCAGTAATTCGCAGCCTACTAATGTCGCTACTTTCATTCCAATTATAGCATTGTTTTACAGAAACCACTGTAGGACTGCCAATTCCAGCTCTACAGTGTAAGCTGTGAGCATAGTCCCTCAGCTGAAAATTATGTTCCATGTCTTTTTCTTTTAACAATAAATATTCAGCAAATTGTGTTTGGAGAGGTGTGATAGGTAATTAAAGGAAACAATAAGCCCAATTTGGCTGAATATATGTGAGCCATAGAAGGATTTAATTAGCTTTAGACTGTAACATAAGCCAGCAGGTCAGAGTGGTAGAAACAATTTGCTACAGCAGGAAGGAAGGGTCTGGGGCCCACAAGTGGCCACTAGCTTCTACATAGCAATAGTTACACATTTCACTAAAATTAGGTATAAAAAAGATTACAAGAAAACTGAAACCTGGAGACTAATAATCATTAAAAGGCTCTAGACTTATCAAGAAACTATGCTGAAATATTTTCAGCTCCAGATGGTAAGAACCACCAAACCTCTTGGAACACTAATTCTGATGACCATGTGCTACTCAAAACAGGAAATGATTCAGAGTTTCCAACTTTGTTTGATTCCCTGGTATTAGAACCTGACAAGAGAAAATGATGGACGATTTCAGTTATGTAAATAGATGCAGAAACTCTAAATAAAAAGGTAACTTGCATCAATTAAGGACAAAAACTATATCTTTTTGCTTTCTTTATCGTCCTTCAATAACCAACTATACCTACATTTTACATTTTGGGGCCAATTGGAAGGAAACGAAGTGGAAACTTTGCTGCTTTGCCTAAGGCAAGAAGTCATCCCTAGGTGGCTCAAAACTTAGGCAGTGCAATTTGTGGATCAGAAATTCCTGTGAAAGCCACACAGAGAAACAGATTCAAGGTGTAGCTACAGAGGAAAAGATTATGGACTTGGTGTGCTCAGCTTGCAAATATTTTGAGACCCAAAGAGACAAAAGCATAGCAGATCAAAGTTAGAGGGTGTCTTGCCGATGCAAGACCATGCAGACCGTCACCACCGCCCTCCCTGAGTGCCTAGGTACTTGGCATACATGTCCTCCATGTGGTCAGATGTCTAGCCAGATGGAAATGAAAGAGAATTAACCCTGAGGGAAAGTAAGGGGAAGGCACCTGGCCATGGGTGGACTCAGGTTATGCCTATCACACTGGTGATGTAAGCCCAGCTACCTTGAAACTTGAATATGTGTATAAATGTAAGTTTTATTATATGGCCAGTACCTATGAATCAATTAACATAAATTCTTGGGTTTAAGGGAGCTAGTGTGATTATGCAAGAAGTATCAATAAAGCAATTTATAAAATTTAACTTTCATTTTTCTTTTAAAATATACTTCTATTATTGCTAGGAATGATAGGATAGTCATAACAATATTTAAAAATCAGCTACAAACATAGTTAATAGAATATTGTTCTTTTCATAAGAATGATATATCATTGATTTTTTTTTTTTTTTTTGCAAAGCTTTTCCAGTAGAATGCAGTGTAAACTTACAGAAGTTCTAACTGTTGAAAGGAAAATATATTGTTATTTGCAGGTTACCAACATTACTTTAAAAAAATAAAGGAAAATTAAACTTGAAAATCATTCATATTAATAAGAATTAGGTAAGTGGCTGGATAGGGATAATTTGGGAAAACATATTCTGACAATGCGGAGCCTGGGAGTCTGCTTCTTCCCTTGGGACATCTGGGAACTGCTGCATACAGGTGCCAGCTGAGAGGGTGGGGTCTGCAGGATCCCAGCCCAGCGTCCAAAGGCCGAAAGCCTTCTCCAAGGCAGAGTTCAGTGAAACGGCTCTTTCAGTGTTACAGCCCTTTTGTGCCACAGCTCTTCTAGGGATAAGCAGCTCTTTCTTGGGGGAAATAATGGCTATATAAATCTTGGGGGTAGAGGTTTGGGGGTGAATGAACATCATTGCCTGGGCTGAGGTGCAGGGAAGGCTTCATTTGCATGAAGAGGTATTCCATCCAGATGCTAGGCTATGCCACTACCTCAAGAACTTCAAGGGTGGGGGTCACAAGACTACGGGTGACTGGGCATATAGGCACAGAACAGAGAAGGGGTGATCCTCACTCCTGCGGGTCTCAAGATTAATACTTTCTGGATTTGGGGACGTCTTGACCTCCCTCTAGCTCCATGCTGGTTTCCCGGGTGGCAGAGTCCACATGCCCCACAACATTCTGCTTCAGAGAGTTAACATACAGCACTTATGTAATGGGGATAGCAACCAAGATTAACTCACATCACACAAGTCCCTGAAAGGCCAAGTGTTTCCTTGCATATCTTCAAGTCAGGAATGGTGAGGTAGAAGTGCAAAGAGTAACAGGGTTATTTCAGACAATAAGCAGATAGAAGTATCAGATATAGAGTCCAGGGAGACAGAGTCTAGGGGCCACACAGCCAACACCATGTATGTCACAATGACCGGTGTCTATTACGACTACACTATGGAAGTGCATAACATATAGAAAAATAATATGAAATAGGCTAATCCGAGAACAACTAAGACCTCAACAAGCTGTTCTTAAAAGTCCTACAGTTTTTAATAAGAAGAGACTCCACCCAGTGGGGGATCGGGACAGATCCCAGGACTCGCAGCTGGACTCTGAGCAAAGCGCTGAGAGTTTCATGGAAGAGTTGGAGGATGGAAGGAACCGGAAGGGTCAGGACCTCCACCAAGAGACCATCAAGCCTGCCAGATTTGGACCTAGAGAGACCTGCACAAATTGATGCACCAACCAAGGGCATTGCAAGCAAAGATCCTAGACCCTAAGTTCAGATCTAGCCAATGGACAGCTCATTCTCCACAGTTGTGTGGAAAGCCGGGAGTGCCTCTGACATGAACTCTGGTGTGCCCTGTTTGATCATTTCCCCTTGGTGGGGAGTCGCAGCAGCACACAGAGGAAGGGGAAGAAGGCTATTGAGATGAGACCTGATAGATTGTCATCATATGGTGGGGGGAAGTCCCCTTCTGCCAGAGGTCTAGGGGAGGCGAAGAGGGCAGAAGAGGGAGGGAGAGGGAAACAGAAAGAGTGAGAGGATAACAACTGGGATATAATGTGGATAAATTATAATAAATAAATAAAAAAGATTCAAAAAAGAGCAAGGAGGGCTAGGGAGGTTTGGATGGAAAAAAAAAGAAAGGGGGAAATGATATAATCTCAAAAACTAAAAAAAAAAAGTCAAAACGACATTAAATTATTTCAAGTCCCACAGTTTTGATTATGTACGCCCACTGGTAGTCCTTTAAATTTTTGTTACTTTATGCAAACATTTTACAAATACAGTGCTGGTGTGGGTTTTTTCCTGGGAACTATGAGTTTAGGTTTCAAACATCTTTGCCAAGTAAACTTGGGTCTCCTTCACCTCAAGGAAAAAATACTATAAGTTTTGAATGAATTGAGGAACTTATCTTTCTATATGGATGTGTGTGTGTGTGTGTGTGTGTGTGTGTGTGTGTGTGTGTGTGTGTGTTATTTTCTCCCATTCTCAAAAAATATGAGAGAACCTATGAGAGAGCGAGGAAACAAATGACCAAAAGATTTAAATTGAGGGCAAAGTATTAAGCTAGGAAGCATAGGTTACACAGTGTTAGAAAACACCAGCTGGGCCTACAAAGTAAGTCCAGGACAGCCAGAGCTACACAGAGAAACCCTGTCTCAAAAAACCAAAAAACCAAAAAACAAAACAAACAAACAAACAAACAAAACAAGAAAAAGAGAAAGAAAGAAAGAAAGAAAAGAAAAGAAAAGAAAGATTTGTGCCTCCTTATTCATTCTTTTTTTTTTAAAGGTTCAACATTTCTTTTATTTAAAATTCTTATTATAAATCTATTGTAACAAAAAACACTAGGGTCAGCAAAAGATCCCAGAAACAAAACCAAACATATGCACACAGGATTCACAGGCATCTGTATATATTTTATAAATTAAAACTCATGTCCTCCATATAAATGGAGAAATTATTCAGTAAAGAGAATTGTAAATTGCATCTAATTTTGAAAAATATAATAAATTGTTACTTAACACCCGTAACAAAATTTAAATCCAGATAGCTAATTTCCTATTTAAGAGACACGGTAATATCAAGTTAAATCACATGCGGTGGAGATAAAGAAAGTTTATAAAAAAATATAATAGTAAAGCCAAAAATGTAACAGCAGTGAAAGTAACCGTCTCTATAGGAAACAAACTCTTATGAGAGGAAAACGTGTAACTTTTTGTTCTAGCTGTAGCAGCAAGCAGCTGAAAAATCCAGTACCTCCTCAGAAACAGGTGCTGTGAGCAGGCTTTTGCATTGGAGATTCATTGGAAACACATGTGATGGTGCATGATGTCAACATTTTGAGGGTAGTTTTTATAGTAATGAGGATTGAACTTGGGCTTCACACAAACTGGAAGAGCCCTTTGCGATCCTGCTTGCTTTTTCGTGTTTATTTTGGCCTCACTAGGTGCTCCGCTCTGTCCTTGAACTTTCCATCCACCAGCTTCTACAGAGTTACATTAACTGCACCAGGCCTGAGTCACTTATCACAAAGAAATATTCAGGGAAGCAGCCACAGAGAAGCCAGGGGTTCTCAGGGCACTCTGCTTCAGTGATCTTGGCAGCACTACATGCAACAAAGAAAAGTGGGCTTTCCCAGCCTCACCACTCTCCATGAAGGTTTCACCGGGATATTATTCTTAGTGACGCTATTTCTTCTAAATTTTTATATAGAAATCACATTCTACTGTAGGAGAGATAAACATATTTTTATGTGGATCCCAAGTGTGGGATGTTTATCCCCTTAGAAGTTGAACCACTTCATGAGTGAGCTTGGATGTTGCCAGCTGAAAACATCCTAGTAGAGACTCTGAGAGGATATAGATAGATAGATAGATAGATAGATAGATAGATAGATAGATAGACAGACAGACAGACAGATGATAGATAGATAGATATAGATATAGATATAGATCCCCAAAACAAAAGGCTTGAGAGAGAGGACTTGAGATTGTTTGGCTGTTTATCCCTGCACTTCTCTGCACTTCGAGAGATGCTCCTAGAGAGAACTGCTCCAAGGAAGGCTTCAAGGCTTTGGGCTCCTTCCAGCAGCAACCTTGGTTGATTGTGGGTTTGCTAAGATCCTGCTGACAATGCCAGGAGAATCATTCCTCGGAACTGATATCCTTAAGGTTTCATTATTGTGTTCTTTAATATCCTTTTCCTACTGTTCGGGTTAGTGGGGTTGTAAGTGAGGTGTGCTCTGTTTGTGAGTTCATAATAAAGTATAATTGTTAAGAAAAGTAAGCCAGAATTCTCCTTTCTCAATCATGATCTTAATGATCACTATACAAGCTGATAAATTAACTACCATTTATCTTTCCTATAGCACATTTATACAGAATTAGTCAATCAGATTGGTTTTGAGTGTGAGGATTTTTCAGTTTCTAGTTAACTTATTTTTCTTCTTAATGGAAAAGAATGTCCGCCAAAACAAATCAGAGTGTTCTGGAATTTCTTTAATTTCCTTGTTCAGTGTCCAAAAGTTTTCAATGTATGAGTCTTTTACTTCCTTGTCTAGATTTATTGCAAAATACTTTTGAGGCTATTGTGAATGGTATTGTTGTCTTTCTTTCTTTCTTTCTGGTGTTTTTATCAATTGTGTATAGAAAGGCTACTGATTTTTGCATCTTAATGTGTATGCTATGCTGACAAACATGTTTATCCATTCTTAGAGTTTTTCCTCTGTTGAAGCATTTCATGTCTTTTATGAATAGACTCAAACAATCCATAAATAGTATTTTGACTTTTTTCTGTTTCTTTCCCTCATTCCCTTCACTTCCTTTGTTGCAAAGATTTCAAGTACTATTTTGAACAGTAGGCGGGAGAGGGGGCATCCTTGCCTTGCTCCTGATTTCATGAAGGAAATTCTTTGAAATTTTCTTAATTTAACAAAATATTGGCTGTAGACTTGGCGTATATTGCCTTTGACTTGCTGATATATGTTTTCTTAACCCCTAGATACCCCAGGATTTTTATCATGAAAGATGTTGGATTTTATTAGGGGCCTTCTCTGTATCTACTGAAATGATCTTTAGTTTCTGTCTTTTATTTATGTGTTAGACTTTTTTTTTTTTTCGAGACAGGGTTTCTCTGTGTAGCCTTGGCTGTCCTAGAATCACTTTGGAGACCAGCCTGCCCTTGAACTCACAGCGATCCTCCTGCCTCTGCCTCCTGAGTGCTGGGATTAAAGACGTGGGTCACCACGCCAGGCTTAGACTGCATTTATTGATTTATGTATGCAGAACCTCCCTGAATCTCTAGATTGAAGCCAAATTAATTATGGTAGATCATTTTTTTGATGTACTCTTCTTTAATTCTGTTTACAAGTAGTATATTGATATATTTTATGTCATGTTCATCAGTGGTACTGCTTTAAATATTTTTTATTCATTGAGTTGTCTGGTTTTGGTATGAAAGTAACATCGGCTCTGTAATATATATATATATATATATATATATATATATTTATATATATTGTATATTTTATATGTACATATTAAGTGTTCTTTAAGATTTTTAGGGAATATATTGAGAAGTATTGTGGTGTTAGTCCTTCAAAGGTCTGAGAGAATTCTGTGCTGAATGCATCTACCTCTGGACTTTTCTAAATGAGAGACTTTTAATTACTGCTTCTATCTTATTGAGTATTATGGATCTATTTAAATATTTTTAAAGTATGTTTTATGAGTTCTCAGAAGCTCCTCGGTGTCTGTTAAAATGTTTCCCTTTTCTCCCTTTTCTTCTCTATATTACTTTGGGTCCTATGTTTCTTTTGGTAAATTTAACATTCTAGAAATGTTTTAATCTTCTTGACTTCTTACATAACCAAATCATCATTCATCCACGTGTTGTTTAATTTCCATGGTTTTTGTGTAATTTCGTTGTTTCTATTGCTTCTGATATCAAGCTTTAGTCTATGGTGGTCAAATAAAATGCAGGTTGTTATTTTGATAATCTATTTGCTAAGTTGAATGTTAATATATAGTGGATTATGGAAAGAGTCCCATGGAATTCTGAGAAGAATTTACAGTCTTTGGTATTTGGGTGTGTTGACCAGCAGATATCTCTTATGTTCATTTTGGTATCATTTAATTCCAGAGTTTCTCTGTTTAGTTTGTTTTTTCAGATGACTTGTCTATTGGTAAATGTAGTATATTGAAATTACTCACTCTCAATGTATTATGGCAAATTTGTATTAATATTTGTATTGTGGTACATTTTAAATATAACAGTATTTCTTTTAGTAAGTAAATGTCCCTGTTTGGGGGCACATGCATTTAGAATCATAATATCTCACTGGTAGATTTTTGCTTGTTTTTGTAATTATTATTTTTCTTTTTTACATATATTTATATTATTATACATATGTAAAATAAATTAACTACAGCAAGAAGAACCACAAAACAAACAAGAATTATTGCAATGTTACATTCACAGTATTTTGGCTATTTGTATTTGGCAGCCTTGAAGAAAACATTTTTCTTATTTTGGGGAGTCTAAAATTCTGAATGTAAATCAATATCTATCATATCTCATCTTTATCAACTTAAAATATCTATCTAGACCTAAAAACATGTTAACCCCTAAGCAACTAAGCTTAATTGTAAAACTAAATTATCTGGTCTTCAACACCATCAGAGACTTGAGGAGGAATAAAATTAATTACCTAAGTAAACAAGAAGTGCAGGTTAGCAGATTCCAAAATGAAAAAATGACAGAGACAGCTTACTGCCTGAACAGTCACCCAAAACTCTCTACAACATTGAAGCATCATCTTCACCCTTCTAGCCCAGTATATCTGAAAGGCATATTTGTGAAACAGGAACTATTGAGGACTTGTTTACTCTGTCTTGGCAGAGTTTGGCCGTCAACTCTGCCTGCATCAAAGCTTGCCCATTTTTAGGCAAAGTTCTGTCTGTGGCCGAAACGAAAACATTTTGCCCAATGGCTAGTTTGCCATATTTGAAGCCATCTCCATTAGAAGGTTCTTTGATGCTCATCATGTTTGAGGAAAGCTGAGTGTTGCCAGGAGTTAAGCTGTTTTATTGTCAAAGAATCTTTAAAACAATAAAAATATCTTTAAAGGCCATATTCTGTAGTTCTCTGATGTTTTTGAAGACCTTATCTAACTATTTTACCTTATCTATCTATAGAATCATATCTATCTGCTAAACCAAGGATGTATATTTTGTGATTAAAAATAAACTGGTAATTGACATGACCATGAGGTAATCAACTAACAATCAACTTGTATTATTTAATTATCCTAAGCAGCCTGCAATAGCATTTTCAAAGTATTAGAAGTAAACATTGTATTATAATTGAGTTGCATGGGTACACTACCTCATATTAGAGTATAAATATATATAATATGTGAGAAATAATCTTAAATTTAAATTCTATACCAATGTCTTAAAATTAAACTTATTTTGCATCAATATACAAAATTCTATACCACTGAATTTAAAATAACCTTATTTGTGAGTACCAATTAAGGTCTTAACTTGAGATGTAGATTCAATAATCTACTTTTTGTCCTATTACCCCTATGTATTTCTATATTCCCCCTTCTTCTCAACCCCTGCCTTCATATCTGTGAAAGAACGATAAAGGAAACAAGAAACATCCCTGAGTCCAACTTCGTTTTCTCTCTGAATAAGACCAATAATAACAACTTATAACCAACTCCCAATGAAAATCAACATCTATAGCCCAAGAGGACAACCAAAAATCTGCCCAACCCCACTTGGGGGAAATAAGGTGTAGTTCTCTTAAGGTTTCTTCCAAGTGATTTGGGGCAAATAATGCCTTTGTAGGGGCCCAAATAAAATTGGGGAAATGGTTAAACAAGCTAGAAATAGCATTTGTGATCCGGTTTCTAAATGTTGAAAAATTCCAGGCTTAATATAAGTCCTTTGTGGGACAGTCTTAAGTGCTGGACCAATTGGAATCTGAAACTTTCTTCCAAGTTGACCCATTCTGATGAGAAACAACAACTGAAGTTCATGGGGCTGGAACATGAAGGAAACAAGATCTCAGCATCCAGCTTGCGGAGAGGAATGAATCTTGTAAGGTCTGACCCAGCTTCAATGTCCGGTTCTTTTGTTCTGAAAACATATAATTTCTCACAAGCATTAAATAGTTGTAAAATTATAAATGTATGATGTGTGCAGAATGCACAGAACAGCTAAGGTTGATTCTCTGCTCATCGTTTGAGCACAAGGAAGGCATCTGTAAATTTTCATTCAGGCCATAAATCACAGAGATTCTGTAACCAAAAAGAAGCACTGCCTACGCATAGACATTCATGTATCAGCCAGACTCAAAGCTATTCTCATGTATTGGGATTAGCAATATAAGTTATCTGCTTGTTCTGTAGTTTGAACTCTTCACACCCTGATTGTAGCCCCCTCCCTTATCACCTCTGCTCTCACCCTCCCTCCCTCATCCCCTCTCTCTCCCATGCCTAGTCCTCAGAAATGGGAGGCCTCCTCCCCTAAAATCAGACCTCAGCCTATCAAGTCTCACTGTACTACCTGTATCCTCTTCCTCTGTGGCCTGGCAAGGGCACCTTATCAGAGGGAATTGAAATAGTCTCAACTCCCCATAATACAGGACCCACAAGGAGACTGTGCTGCCTATCTGCTACATCTGAGCAGGGTGTCTAGGTCCACATCATACATGGTCCTTGGTCAGCGCTGAGCTGTATTCCACTGTGTAAATGTACCTCAATTTTTTATCCATTTTTCAGTTGAGGGACATCCAGGTTGTTTCCAGATTCTGGCTTACAAATAAAGCTGCTATGAACGAAGTTGAGCATATGTCCTTGTTGTGTGGTGGAACATCTTTTGGATATGTGCCCAGGAGTGGTATGGCTGAGTCCTGAGGTAGAACTATTCCCAATTTCCAGAGAAAGTGCCAGATTGATTTCCAAAGTGGTTGCACAAGTTTGATTTCCCATCAGCAATGAAGGAGTGTTCCCCTTTCTCTAAAACCTCACCAGAATGTGCTGTCACTTGAATTTTTTATCTTAACTATTTGGATAGGTATGAGATGGAATCTCAGAGTCATTTTGATTGGCATTTCCCTAATGACTAGGCATGCTGATCATTCTTTAAGTGTTCTTCAGCAATTCGATATTCCTCTGTTGAGAATCGTCTGTTCAGCTCTATACCCCATTTTTTAATTGGGATATTTGACTTGGTGGTGTTTAATATGTTGAGTTCATTATATATTTTAGATATTAGCCCTTTGTCAGATGTAGTGTTGGTGAAGATCTTTTCTCAGTCTGTAGGCTGTCATTTTCTTACAGAAGCTTTTCCGTTTCCTGAGGTCCCATTTCTTAATTGTTGATCTTAGAGCCTGAACTGTTGATGTTCTATTCAGGAAGTTGTCTCCTGTGCCAGAGTTCAAAGCTCTTTCCCTCTTTTTATTATAACAGATTACTGTGTCTGGTTTTAAGTTGAGGTCTTTAATCAGCTTGGACTTTAGTTTTGTGTTTGGTGATACATATGAGTCTACATGTAGACATCCAGGTAGCCAGCATCATTTGTTGAAAGTGTTATTTTTTCCCATTATATGTATTTGTCTTCTTTGTCAAAAATCAAGTGCCCATAGGTGTGTGGGCTTATTTTAGGGTTTTTATTCAATTCCATTGATCAACCAGCCTATTTCTATGCCAGTACCTTGCTGTTTTTAGTACTGTTGCTCTGTAGTATAGCTTGAGATCAAGGATGGCGATTCTTCCAGAAGATCTTTTATTGTACAGGATTTTTTTTTTTTTTTTTTTTTTAAGCTATTCTGGGTTTTTTGAATTTAAGAATTGATCTTTCAAGGTCTATAAAGAATTGTGCTGGAGTTTTTATGGGAATTGCATTGAATCTGTAAATTGCTTTTGGTAAGATGGCCATTTTTACTTTGTTTCTTCTCCTGATCCATGAGCATGGAAGATTTTTCCATCTTCTGATATCTTCTTCAATTTCTTTCTTTAGATAATTGAATTTTTTCATACAAGTCTTTGATATGCTTGGATAGAGTTACACTAAGATACTTTACATTATTTGTGGCTATTGTGAAGGGTGTAGTTTCTCTAATTTCTTTCTCAGACTATTTGTCATTTGGATACAGAAGAGTTACTGATTTTTTTTTTTTTAGCTGATTTTGTATCTAGCCACTTTGCAGATGGTATTTATCAGCTAGAGGAGTTCCTTGGTAGCATTTTTTGCTTCACTTATATACACTATTATGTCATCCACAAATAGTGATAGTATGACTTATTCCTTTCCAATTTGTATCCCCTCAATCTCCTTTAATTATCTTATTGCTCTAGCTAGGACTTCAAGTACTATATTGAAGTGTTATGGAGAGAAAGGAAAGCCTTGCCTTGTCCCTGATTTCTGCTGAATTGATTTAAGTATCTCTCCATTTAATTTTATGTTGCCTATAGGCTTGCTGTATATAGCCTTTATTATGTTTAGATATGTGCCTTGTAACTCTGCTCTCTCCAAGACTTTAAACATGAATGGGAATTTGATTTTTGTCAAATGCTTTTTCAGCATCTAAGGAGATGATCATATGTTTTTGTTTCTTTCTCACTGGTGGATTTTTAAAATAATATGAGGTATTCTTCCTTGTTTTTTTTTTTTTTTCTGACCAGTTTTTCTTTGAAAATTTACCACCTTGTTTCTTAGTTTTATTTGCTTAGAATCACTTTTTCCATCCAATCTAAGATGGAATTCATCATTGATGATGAAGTCTGTTTCTAGGAGGCAGCTAAAAGATGGATCCTGTCTTCTAATCTTTTTATTTGGTAATTAAAGTAACTAATATTCACTTATTATTTAAAGATCTGTATTATTTTTTATCATTTTGTGGATTTTGTGGTATTTCTTTGATGTCTCCTAATTTTATCTACTGTCAGTATTTACTTTGTTCCCTGTGATCTCTTGGATGTGTTTATCCTCTTCAAATTAAAATATGCCTTCTAAAATCCTCTATAGAGCTGATTTTGTGGTCATAAATCCCTTTTATCTGTCTGTTCATGGTAATTTTTCATTTCTCTTACAATTTTAATGGATGGTTTTGCTGATTTAATGATCTGGATTGATAATGTGGCCTTCTAAAACTTGTTTCTAGGACCATTTGGCCTTAAAGATTCCTGACAAATGATCAAGAGTTATTTTCATGGCTTTATATGTTACCTGACCTTTGTCTCTTGAAGCTATCAACTCCCAATATTGATTCCGTGTTTTAATCCTTCAACTGTAATAGGTCATGAGGAGTTTCTTCTCTTGCTAAGTATACTTAATGTTCTGTTTGTCTCTTATACCTTAGTAGAAATTTCTTTCTCCAGATTAGGGAAAATTTCTTCTGTTTTGCTGAAGGTATTCTGCATGACTTTGCTATGGTGTTCTTATATGCCCATAGTTTTGCCATTTAGTTGTGTCCCCAATTCTCCCATGTCTATTCTTTTTTTAAAATGACTTTTAGTGAGTGACACAATCCCTTTGCTTTGTCTTTTATCCTGATTCTGTGTTCTACATGTTTCATTCTGTTGTCAAAGTTTTCCACTGAGGTTTTGCTGGTATTTCTGAGTTTTTAATTTCTAGCATCTTCTAGGTTTCCTTCAGTATTCTATTGTTATGTTCAGGATTGACTTCCTTGTTTTATTAATCTCTTTGTCCTTTTCTTCTTTTAGCTATTTGACCATGGTTATGATAATTCTTTTATATTCTCTGTCTAGAAGTTCCTCAAGGTCATTTTTACTAAGGATCATTACTGTGCGACTTGTATTTTTGGGAGGCAGACATAATACTTTGTGTTTTCACATCATTTTTATTTGTGTGCTGAAATTTACAGATCTGGGGATAGTTTGTTGGTTGAGTTTTTCTTTTTCCTTTCTTCAAGTCACTTTTCTTCTTTTAGCTGAAGTTCATAGTATTCAGAAGGAGGCAAATCCATAGCAGGTTTGGGATCTCCTTTTTCTCTGTCTGTTGTTTAGATGTCTATTCAAGGTCTCCTACTTGTCAGCAACACTCTGGTACTTGCTGCAACTTGGTCACGGAGCTTAGAACGTGTTTTTCCTGGCAATGTAGACTGGTCCTAAAACTCAATGCTGCACAGTGCACCAGGGGTTCTCAGTAGGCAGGTGCAGTTGAATCAAAGTTTGAGAAAGGCCTGGCTCTCTAGCCATGTGGAAGGTTGTGGTGACAGCCAAAAGATTGTGAGGCATCTTTAATAAAGGGAAGCTGGTTAGAAACACACAGCTATCCCCCCTGAATCCCCATAGCATGTGAAAAAAACTGGAGGGTTACAGTTAGGTGGTGATAACTAGGCTGGAATCTGGTATGCCCTAAAGAACAGAAGAGAGGATAAGGAGAGCTAAAGTTCTTTAGCAAGCAGCAATGGAGCTTTGGAGTTACCCAAATAGAGGGGTCCAGTAAGAAATGTGCAGATAGCCCAGCAAGGTGTTCACATCACATGTGATGGATGGTAAGACCTCAATGGAGATTGGTCTGTGATTTGATATGTCTCAAAGAAGAATAGCCATGTTCAATCAGTTATCTGGGTGTTGTTTTCAGCAATGGGACTTGCTGTCATTTTGTGAGGAGCAACACAACATCTTGGCAACACCCTGGGTTGCTTGGATATTTCCATGGAACCTGTTAAGTCAACTAATCAATTGGATGAAACCTAATCCCAGTACTGAAAGTTTCATTTGTTGACATAGATGACCAGTTGGGGTTTCATCTCCCTCACTGTTTGGAGACTTCATTAGGATCACCTTCATATATTATAGGAAGTTTCCACTGTGCTAAATTTCCATACCACCACTTGTATGCTCTCCATTTATAGCTGAATCTTCCCCCATTCCTGTCTGTAAAAGAAATATCTTGTGTCTTTATGGAAGCATCATCTGTCAATAAAAAACTAATAGCCTATAGCTAAAGCAGGAAATATGAGGTGGGACATATGGCAGGCAGAAAGGATTCTGGGATAGAGCCAGATGCAGAAGATTCATCCAGCAAGATCTGATGACAGACCCATGGTAGAAGAGCACAGGTAACTAGCCACATGGCAGAATGTTGCTTAGTATAATAGGTTATTTTAAGTTGTGAGCTAGTCAGAGAAGAGCCCAGCTATATAGCCTAGGTATTTAGGTTTTTTTCTTTTCTTTTTTTATGTTTTTACATATACATTTATACTATTTCACATATATGCTATAATCCACCTATAGCAAGAATAACCATGACACAATCAGGAATTATATAAATGTTACATTCATAGTGTTTTGGGTATTTGTATTTGACAAACTTGAAGAAAACATCTTTCTTACCTTAGTGCCTCTAAAATTCTAAATGTAAATCAATCTCCACCACATCTTGTCATTATCAACTTGAAACATCTATCTAGACCTAAAAACATCTTAAGCCCTAAACAACTAAGCTTCACTGTAAAACTAAGCTACCTGGTCTTTAATGTCATCAGAGACTTGAGAAGGAATAAACTTGATTACCTGAGTATGCCAGGAGTGCACGTTAGTAGCTTTCCAAATGAGAAGATGACAGAGACAGTTTTCTACCTGGTAAGTCACCCAAGACTCTCTATTATGTTGGAGCATCTTTTTCAGCCTTCTGGCACAATATATCTGACAGACATATTTGTGAGGCAGGAACTTTCAAACACGTGCTTACCCTGTCTTGGCAGAGATTGGCCATTGACTCCCATCGAAGCTTGCCGTTTTTTAGACAGAATTCTGTCTGCAGTAGAAATGAGGACATTTTGCCGAGGGGCTTGTATGGGACATTTGAAGCTATGTCCATAAGGAGGTTCTTTGATCCTGATCATCCTCTTTGAGGTAGACTGGGTGTTGACAGGAGTTAACCTGTTTCATTGTCAGGGAATCTTTAAAATAATAAAAAATATTTTAAATGCCATATTCTGCATGCCTCTGAGGTTTTTGAAGACCTTATATAAATATACCACCTTATCTTTATATAGAATCATATCTACCTACCACGCCTCAGATGTACATTCTTGTAATATAAGTGGACTAGTGAGTGACATGACCATGGTTTGATCAACTAACAATTAACTTGTATAATTTATTTATCCTAAACAGCCTGCAATATTACTTTCAAAGTATTGGGAGTAAAGCTTGTATTATAATTGAGTTATATGGATACAATACCTCATAATAGAGTAGATAGATAGAGAGATAGATAGATAGATAGATAGATAGATAGATAGACAGACAGATAGATATAGATACAGATATTGTGTGAAGAGTAAATTTATATTTGAATTCAATACCACTGTATCTAGAATTAAACTTATTTTGCATCTATATAAAAATTTTATAGCAGTGAATTGAAAATAACCCTGTGAGTGACAATTGAGGCATTAAATTGAAGATCACTAATCCACTTTTTGTTCTAGCTTCCCTATATATTTCTATATTCCCCCTTCTTTTTTTTCAACCCCTGTCTCCAAACCTAAGAACATAAGATAAGGTAAAAGAGACATTGCAAAGTCTAGCCTTGTTTTCTTTCTAAATAAGATTTACAATAACGTGTAACCAACTCCCATTGAAAATAACCCTCTATTGCCCAAGACAGCAACCAAAAACCTATCCAACCCCCCTTAAAGAAAATGGGGCGTCATTCTCTTAAGGTTTCTTCTGGTTGATTTGGGATGAATAGTACCTAGTAGGGGCCCAAATAAAATTGGAGAAATAGTTAAACAAGCTAGGAATGGCATTTCTGGTCCAGTTTCTAAATGTTGAAAAATTTCAGGTTTAATTAGAGTCCTTTGTAGGACAGTCTGAAATGTGGACCAATTGGGATTGGAAGCTTTCTTTGAAAGTGTCCTAGGAGCTGGCTTGTTCTGTTGAGGAACAGCAAGTGAAGTGCTTGGTGCTGGAACATGAAGGATACAGGATGTCAGTGTCCAGCATGCTGAGAGGAACGCATCCTGTCAGGTCTGATTCAATGTCAGTATCCCATTCTTTTGTTCTGAAAACATAGCCTAGGTATTTTTAAATAATATTTTGAGTCTCACAGTTGTTATTCCAGGAGTTTAGGGCTAGGAGGAACACACATGCACCTACCAACACCTTCTTTCAATCCAATCTCCCCTATCCCTTCTCACCTGATCCTCCTTTTCTCATTGCCCCCATTCCAGTCCAGCCATAAAGTCTATTCTATTTCCCCCTCCCAGGGAGACCATGAATCACACACACACACACACACACACACACACACACACACACACACACACACACATACACACACACACGTGCATACACACACACATTTTATATATATATGCAATTGGTAGCCTACCTCCTTTACCTAAATGTACGTACACACTCTGCTATGAAAATACAACTGCAACCTCGCCTCCATATATTATAGGAAGTTTCCACTGTACTATATTTCCTACATAAATCCACTTACATAAAGCCATACAAAAACTTCTCTGTGGGCAGTGGGATAAGTTTTTCCTCAACTTAATGGTTTCTGTTAACAACAGTTTCTATTCAAACATGGTCTCAATATATCTAAACATGAATAATGAAAGATCCAATTCAGCTTGAACTGTGTCTTTAAATAGACTTTCTGAGCGTGTTTCCCATTTACAATCTTCTTCCCGTTCATAATTGGATATACATATGATTAAAGTTAGATTCATCTGACAGCACATGCTGGCAAGGATGTGGAGAAAGGGGAACACTACTTCATTGCTGGTGGGAATGCAAACTTGTACAACCACTTTGGAAATCTATCTGGCACTTTCTCAGAAAACTGGGAATAGGGATTCCTCAAGACCCAGATATTCCAAACTGGGAATAGGGCTTCCTCAAGACCCAGCTATTCCACTCCTTGGAATATACCCAGAAGATGTGCTGCCACACAACAAGGACATATGCTCAACCATGTTCATAGCAGCCTTATTCATAATAGCCAGAACCTGGAAACAACCTAAATGTCCCTCAGTCGAAGAATGGATAAAGAAACTGTGGTTCATTTGTACTATGGAATACTAATCAGCTATTAAAACAAACAAACAAAAAAACAGAAACAAAAACAAGGAATCCTGAAATTTGTGGACAAATATATGGAACTAGAAATTGTCATACTGAGTGAGTTAACCCAGAAGCAGAAAGACTCACATGGCATATACTCACTTATAATTGAACACTGGCCCAAAAGGTATGTCACATGAAAGTCTTCACTTACCAGGAGGTTCGCACAGATGTGAGGACATCCTATTGGGACTATAGGTGAGAGAAATATGGGAGAATGGGGAAATAGGAGGACCCAGAGGGTCCTAAAAACCTACAAGAAGAACATGACAGGCGGATCTGGCCCCAGGGGTTCAGCTCAAACTACTGCACCAACCAAGGACAATACTTGCAGTAAACATCGAACCCCTTCTCAGATCTAGCCAATAGTCAGGACATTCTCCACAGTTGCATGGAGAGCGGAGACTGACTTGAACATGAACTCTGGTGTCCCGTATTTGACCACTTCCCTGTGGTGGGAAAGCCTGGTAGCATTCAAAGAAAGAATAAGCAGGCTACCAAGATGAGACTTGATAGCCTATGACCATATAGTGAGGGAGGAGGTCCCGCTCAGTCATCGACAGAGGAGAGGAGAATAGGCTGAAAGCTGGAGGGAGGGAGGAACAGGAGGATACAAGGGATGGGATAACAATTGAGATGTAATCTGAATGAATTAATAAATAATAAGAAATTAGATTAATTGTGTGAAAGAACAGGTGAAGTAGAAAAATGATGGTCTAATTTAGCAGTCAAAATTGGAGAACCAATTTCACTACACCCTTAAGTAACCAATAATCTCATTTTCAAACCCCAAAATGGAAGTTCCTAGCAATAATTTGGCTTCTTGAGTACCTGCACTCATTTGGATCAACACTTTCTTGCAATGCATTCTGATTCTTTCTCCAGATTCTCTTTAAATAATATTCCCTTGCTACTCTTGCAGATGTGTGTGTGTGTGTGTGTGTGGAGGACTTTATTTCCTTGAAGAAAGGGACAAACCCAGCGGGCATGTGACTCTGCCCCCAACTACTAGGATTGATAAACTCTCAGTTCCTCAATACAAAAACAAGAATAATTTTTCCTTGGGAGGTAATGAAATTCTCAGTGACCTGTCTGCTTCCTCACCTGTCTTAAAATACTAGGAAAAAAAATAAGTGCACTGAAGATGTGAGGACATTTTCATCATTATTCCATAAACAATATACTATAGCACTTAATTATATAGCATTTAAATTGCTTCAGGCATTATAGGCAATCTAGAGATAACTTGATGTATATGAGATGATATATGTAGCTTATATTCAAACATTTAAGAGACTCGAGAATGTATAGGTTTCAATATCTGCAAAAGTCCTTCAAGCAACTCCCAATACACATGAAACAACTGTACTTTTATTTCTTCATTTATAAAGTTGACAATTCTTCATCTTCCCAGAAAACAAGTTAATTATTTAGCTCTTTCACTTTCCATCTTTGTTTCCACACTCATTGCTCCTTGTTTTTCTGCCCCCCATATCCCTCATGATGTTCTTCTGTTTTTCAAACTCCTGACAGAGTCCTATCCTTACTGTTCCCCATCCCTCCCCATCACTCTCCTGAGTGAAACTACCAAAGGAATTAGTTGGATGTTAGCAAATTTTATACCTCTCCATGGTGCAAGATGCTCTTGCCTCATCTTCCCTAGCAGATAATTTAATTTTAACCAAGTTTCTGAAATCAATGTCTCAATCCAAGTTGTACCTGGATGTATAAAAATATATTTGATGAATTTTAAACATCTCACTAATGTTTTTAAAAATCCTTTTTGAGAAGCTTGAGACTGAAAATAATATGGGTGAGGAATTTTGAGTGTTCTTAAAATGCTGAAAAATAAATATGCAAGTTGAGTACCAGAACACTCGGGGGACTTTTCTGTTTGTGTTAAAGAATTCATGATGCTGAACTATTTCAAACAGTTTAGTCAACAGCTTCATGGTATTATCAAAAAGAAGATTCTCTGCATGTACCATCTCTGCCGATCTCAGCCATCAACTTTCACAAGCAAGATAGCTACTCCAAAGACCAGGCAGCTTTGCACGTTATAGCAAAGTATCGGATGCTGCATGTTGTATTAAAAAAAGAAGCTGCTTCATATTCGGTGCTGAGAATGGCTGTTCAGCAGCCTGGAGCTAGTGGCTCTATCATAGAACCACAGAAGAGAGGAAAGAGATAGAACTGCTCACAGAAGGTGAAGAGTGGGTACATGGAGGTGGTGGAAGTGGAATTGGGGAATCGAGGCGTACATGCTTATGTAACGTCCTCTCCAGGAAATTCCAAAGACAGCTCACATGAACTACCATGAGGAGATCACTAATCCACACAATGAATTAAATTACCTCCTGCTTGCCTCGGTCTCACCATCTCTCATTTTACCTCACTGGAAAACAAGCTTCCAGCACATCAATCTTTGGAAGGACACTTTTAAAGCATAGCTAAATACAGCACCCACAGCCAGGGTCATAGAAATGCCATCATTCTTCCTTATGTCTTACGCATCAAGATGTCATTCTAAAGGCTTCCCAACCATGTCCCCTTTTCTCATTTGCAAACAGCAAGACACATAAGCTCCTAAATCCTCCACTGGCAAAGAGAATGAAACTATTATGACTGATTCAGATTAGTCAGAATTTTTGAGCCATGAGGCGGGACAATGGGGCCATGAAGAGGTGAAGTAGATTTTTTGACTACCACAGGTGAAAAACAAATAAATGGCATAGAGTCACTAGGCAGCCAGTAATGTCACCATTAGTCTGAAACTCTGAACCATCTGCGACCCAAAGGAGAGTCGGTAGACATGACAGCATGTAAGCTTAGATCTGGATATGAGAAGAAAATAACAATGGAGCAAGCAGACCTTTGATTGGAGTTAGAGACGTGGTTCATAAATTATTAGTCAGATTGAAAGGACATTAAGGAGACCTGTTCATTTATGAAGTAAAGGCTCTCTTCACTTATCTTTTATCTTTCATTGGCTGGTGAATTTCAGTTCATCTCCTTACACTTTGGAGACTATTTTTTTTTCCTGACATTTCATGAGTCCCGTTATACCACATGGTGACAACTTAGATCTCTTTAACTACACCAGGGTAGAACTCACTAACTGTCCAAGCCAAGTACCATTGGGTGAAGGCAGCCAAGGAAACAGGTGGCAGTTCAAACTAATTGATGACAACCCTTTTGAAGGCTTTAAAGGACTAGGAAAAGCCTTTTCTGGAGAGTAGAGGAAATAGGTAGAATTATAAGACAGCTGAAGCAAGTATGTTCTTTGAGAATATGTCCCTTTCCCCCTGCATGTGTCCCTCTTAACCCTGCTTCTAATGGTATTAAAATGACAATATAATCTGCAGCCAACTAAAGAGAGTATTGATAAGTGCATAGTCTTCTCCAAAGAAGCTGACCTGTGTTCTGTGTCAGTCAACAAGTATACAATGAAAGGCAAGCTACATGGGCTATGTGACAAAGTGAGGTGAGCTTGGGCTTCTCCTCTCCTGACCTCCATCCTGTGTAAACCAGTTGGCCCCTGAAATGTTTCCCTCTCCAACCCCACCAGTAAGCACAGCCTGCAATATTGGTCCCAGATTCTTTCTGAGATTCTGAGTTTTTGTGATGTAAAACATTTACTTTTATATTCTTATTTTTCTCACCAGCTCTTTTGTAGTTTCTAAGTATAGCAAAATCTACTTGCTTGCCCAGTTTGTAATTGATATGATATGATAAAGGACTCTACAAGATAGACAATCAATTGCTATTGAAAATATGAAGAGAAATGTAAGAAGCTTTGCTTTCCCATTTGGATTTCTTTAAACCAAGGAACTTAACTATTTACACAGTATAGCTTAATGCTAACTATATTTTATAATTGATATGTTTTATTATTTGAGCTTTAACATGTAAAATAAGAGCCATGATATTTTTCTTTATCTCTTTTTTGGTTTTCATTTTTGTTGTTTGTTTGTTTTATTTGTTTGTTTGTTTTGTTTTTGTTTTTGTTTTGAGTCAGGGTTTCTCTGCATAGTCTTGGCTGTCCTGGACTCACTTTGTAGACTAGGATGGCCATGAACTCACAGCGATCCACCTGCCTCTGCCTCCCAAGGGCTGGGCTTAAAGGCAATATTTTTCTTAATTCTTTTAATGGATGACACATTTTACATTTAAATATCTGTGAGTCTTGGATGGAGGACCAATGCTTTTGTTCTCCCTATGAGCCAACTGATAATTTATTTTCTTGGAAAACATGGGATTGTAGGAGCCCTCTTAGGTCATCTTCTGGAATCTTCTGAATTCCTAAAGTATCTGGACACATTGAAGTCTGTGGACACTTGCTCTTTGCCTTGGGTACCTTTTAATAGGTGAATGTTGGACATTGCACTGAGTGCAAGGAATTCCTAACTTCACATTGTGAAGAAAATTCAACTAGTTTTGGAAATTTTAAAGACTCATTACATTTTGGATATTATCTTCCCTGCTGACCAAGTTCCTGACTGGAAAAACTAAGCTTCTAACAAGTAAACATCACATGTATGTGAGTGTAAAATTTTAAAGAAGAAAATGCATCAGCATTAGTAATGTGTTACAAAACCACAGTAAAAGAAAAGAAGAAGGAAAAATGTGTTATCTAGTCTTCTGTTTTCAGAAAGATGATCCTTCCATTTCTCAACTAATTTTTAAACTTTAACACCAAAAAGAAAGAAAAACACATCAAGCAATAATAAATCACATCATAACATTTTTACATATGACTTCCAGGGATCAAACTCATGTCAACAGGCTTGGGGGCAAGTGCCAAGTCCTCTCATGGGTCTAGAACACATTTTTTAAAATCCATTTCTTTATATACTCCTTATTTTATAGCCCTAAACAACCTTATTTTTTTCAATCTATTTGTGAAGGTGTGTGTGTATGTTCCTTCAGCTTAACCTAGCTATCATTATATTTATGTTTACTTGCTTAGTGCATGTCTCAACAAATGAGTTTTATTGACTGTCTCATTTCAAGATTGTGCAACATTCCTAAGCTCAATGATTTCTTTTGATTTAATATCCATATAAATAATAAAATAATAAAAATGTTTATGGTCCATGATATTCTGCACTCTGTTACAGAAGTGAAATAACTAAACTTTTGCAAAGTATTTGTAATCTGGCATTGCTTAAATTCACTTGTACTGATAGGAACTGTAGATCTGGTCCAAGCACAGTAGAAGACCATGTAAAGTTACAATCTTCTTCAAAGATAGTGATCGAAAGGACATAAAAACAACAAAGGTTGATATCTAATTATAAGGCGAATGCTTGAAATCAGTATCCAGTGAGGTTGGCATGATCACAGATCTGTGGCTTGAATTCAGGCCAATCTGTGTCCAAGCTGGATTTATTATGTCAGAACTTAAAGCCAGTTCTTCAGAATGTGACAGTATTTACAGAACAGGGCTTTTAAGGAGCTGATTTATATCCGTGTTATTGTATGGTTTGGCTTTAATGTGATGAATGATATCCTGCATAGGGGAGGAAACTGGAATACAGCCTTGCACAGAGAATATCATGAGCAGACTTTTTCAACATTGCACAGATCTGTGCTTAAATCACTGGCATGGGATGCTCTGCTGTGGCACCTGTAGCAGACAAGCAGTGTTTGGTAGCACAAAGTGTATTGTTACTATAACAACTTAAAAACAGAAAGGTCATTAGACCAGACAGTATTAAAGGCTGGAGAAGTTTGGAGGACATGTTTTAAAAGTGAAGCCCTAGTCGAGTGTGGTGGTGCACACCTCTAATCCCAGAACTCTTGGGGACAGAGGCAGGTAGAGCTCTCTAAGTTAGAAGTCATCCTGATCTACAGAGCAAATCCAGGGCAACCAAGGCTACACAGAGAAACCCTGTCTTGAAAAACCAAAAACAGAAAGAAAGAAAGAAAGAAAGAAAGAAAGAAAGAAAGAAAGAAAGGAAGGAAGGAAGGAAGGAAGGAAGCCCTTCTCAGGTTCAGAGGTTCTCCGGGTGTCCTCCATCACCTCTGGCTCTTACATTCTTTCTACATCCTCTTCTTCAGAGTTCCCTGAGCTCTGAGAGGAGGGAATTGATGAAGATGACATAATTAGTGCTACGTGTTCCAGAATTTACTCCAAATGAGTAATGAATGCCTAGCTGTGGGTTTCTACATCTGTTCTCCTCTGCTGCAGGAAGAAGCTTCTCTGATGATGACCAAATGAGCCACTGACCATTGAGAGCAGTTAAATATCACTAGCAGTCATTTTATTAATTTATTAATCTTTTTTAAAGACCAATAATGCTTGGTTTTACCCTGGGTCTCTGGGCTATCTAGTCTCTGGTTCTTGGTTACCTAGACAGTGTTGGGTATCTCTTCCATCTCAGGAGTGGGCCTACAGACAAGTCACCCATTGGTTGGTTATTCAGTTATTCCCACAAATTCTGTGCCATCATTGTCCTAGCATATAAATCTTACAGGGAGGACAGATTATAGGTCAAAGGTTTTGCACCTGGGTTGGTGTCTGTGTTTCTCTTTTCATAGTCTGCAGAGTACCTTCCTCCCCCAAGGACACTAGAACATAGGGATGAGCGCTCCATGTAGGCACCAACTCAATTTCTCTATGTTCAATGAGTGGTGTGGGTGTTGTCATCGGCAATGAGACCCTGCTGCCAGTCTACAGAGAACAACCCAATGAATTAGCAACAGCCGTGGTTGTTTAGAGATTTCCATTGGACTCTCTTGGCCAACAATTCAACTGAAAGCAATGCAGTTCTGGTAAGAGACGTCCTGTTTGGTGACAAGAAATGGCCAGGTTGGAACCTTGTATCCCCATTATTAAGAGGCCTAATATGGATCACCTTCATATATTTTATTGAGTTTCTACTGCACTAGGTTTTGATATTGTTAAGGTTTAGGAATAGCCACACACTGACCACTCAAAACACCAGACTCAGACTGATGGAAGTTTATTTGAACTCTGAACAAAAACTGACTGAGAGGACAACTTGTACATTAGACTGTAACATTGGTAACAAGAACTGATGAGTCAGGGCCATGGTCTGAAATCAGGAATCAGACCATAACATTGGTCTGCTTTTAAGGCAAGCTTTTTAATAAGAAAAACTGTAACCAGGTAACAACCAGGTAACCAAGTGGGAAGCAAGGGGGAGGGCAGCATTACATCACTTTGATTAGCGAAACACAAGAAGAATCGATTTTGTTCTGAGCACAATTTATCCAGGTGGCTAGACAAAGCATGTTAAGCTGATTGGATGGGATTTAGAGTAGGGGAGCTCTTGGGGACTTTCCAGATCTCTGGGAGTAAGGAACACAGTAGGACGTTGTGGCCTTAACTCTAATAGAACATCATTTTTCTTGAACCCAAGCAGAACATGCATTTATCATCTATTGTTTTATTCTAAGCAGCAAACATTGAACCTTCCTGGTTTGAGGCACATAGGGCCTGAGAACTTGAACTTAATTTCACCTTATAATCAAAATGGAGACTTGGAGTTAAAATGGTTTCTGATATGCTATGTCCTAGTGTTAACAGAAGAGATACATTTATGTTAGACATTAAAGTAGGTCTCAATGGAGGGGCTGTAGAGTTTAAGTGGGTTACAACAGATACCATTGTTCAAATGCTCTTCAATTCTAGCTCTCTTTCTCTGCACTCCCCCCCTCAACCCTATCTCCCCTCCTGCTACCCAACTGATCTTTCATTTCCTGTCCTTACCTCCCCATCCCTCACTCCACCCATAAAATCTATTCTATCTCTCCCTCTCAGGGAGATCCATGTGCTCCCCCACAGCCCCTTCCTCTATAGTTAACCTTTCTGGGTCTATGGATTATAGGTAGGTCATCATTTATTTAATAGCTAATATCCAAATATAAGTGAATATATCACATAAATCTTTCTGGGTCACTCAGGATGATTTTTTTCCTAGTTCCATACATTTACCTTTAAATTTCATGATAGACTAATATGAACTCACAGAGACTGAAGCAATAAGCACAGGGCCTACATGGGTCTGCACCAGGTCATCCACATATATATTGTAGCTTTCAGCTTGGACCCATGAGTATGTGAACAAGTGAGTCTTTTTGTGTCTGCTTTTAGGAATTTTTTTTCCTTCTGTTTGGTTTCTTTGTTCAGAATAAATATAATGTTTTTTATATTTATGTATTTTATGTTATGTTTAGTTGATATTTCCTAGAAGCCTGTTCCTTTCAAATTAGAGACAGAAAAGAAGTGGATCTGGATATGGGGTATGGGGAAGAACTGGGAGGAGTAGAGGAAGGGAAACTGTAATCAGAACATATTTCATGAGAAAAGAATCTATTCTCAACAAAAGAGGAAAATACTAACTTTTTATAAATCCCATCCGAGGTTATCTTGAGGAAACTATCAGTAGAAATGAAGCTAAAGGGTCCTCTGGTAAGATCCTGGGTGGAAATAAAGAATACTTAAGTCAAGGAGATTGCTCAGAAAGGTACTGAAGGAATACCTGGTTTCTCTTTGTAATGTGTAAACAGAAAAAGATTGAGTCATTAAACCCTTCAACTGGAAGATAACATTCTTAATCTTTCTATACTGCAAGAGGTGAAGACACACGATCACCAGGGAAAGAATGCTGATGCACAACTACTTAAGATCTCAGGCAAATAAGTCACAGATCCATCCAACTATTGCTGCCAAAGACAGGAACATAAGACACAGTGGCAGCAACTGAGATGCAAACGTGTGCTGGAGAGAGTGGGAATGAGTGAAAGTGGAGAAAGAACCAAGAGAGCTCTCTTAGCTGTGAACATGGCTGTCCACAGGGAAAGTGGAGGGTTGTCTAGGAGGTGGTGCAGAAGGTTGTAGAACACCACTGCCATGCCACATGTGGCCTGACCTCAGCTCCTCCGTCTAGCTTCTAGAATTGTTTTGTTTGGTTTTCCGGACTTTCAAAAATTTTTAAATAAGCCTTATTATTTTTTAAAAAATGCATGTAAATAAAACATACCAATTTAGCCAGACCCAAAATCTACAACACTTAATAAACACATGCAACTAGAAATGGCATTCAAAATGGAAGCTATGATGCTTCATGTCAAGTTTTACAAATGTATTATTGGATACGTTTTGTGCAATTATCCACCAACAAACCCAAAAACTCCATGACAGATATAGAACCAGAAAACAATTTACTTTGTTTGCTTTTATTTGCTAACTCTTGTGGGTTTCCTGAGTTTTTTTCGTTAGACATTTTTAAAACAAGTCTAATTTGTTAATCTGTAGTTATTTTTTTATCTTTCTACCTGTAACATATTCTACTAAGACATCTCTCCACTGTTGGCTTCATTATCATGAACTGCTTTCATTTCTGTTTTCTTGAAATACCTTTGTTTCTCCACCAATTTTTAAAGATAGCTTTATAGGCATACCATAAGTCGTTGCTTATAGAACTGTTAAGGCTATGATCCCAGGCCAGAAGGCACAGACTTAACTCTGGTGAGCCCAGCTGAGTGCCTGGGTCCCTTTATGGTGAGTCTATAGGACATAGTGTGGATCCAAACAGGATTTCAAGGGGTATAAAATATAATGAGCTTTTCCTTGCTATTTTCAGACTTCTTGTCACGTTCATCTATTTCTTATGTCTGTTTCCTTTCTTTTGGTATGAAAATGTTTATCTGATTCCACTTTGCCATTGCATTTTGAAAGCACATTAATTATCTGGTTTTACCAGTTCACAGATGGAGAGCAGTTTCTCTTCATAATAAATCATAACTTCTGTGTACCCATAACTATTAGGTGGTATTTGGATTTGATATTAAAGTTGCTCTTGATGTTAGAATTTGTTAAATATTTCTGAACTGTTGGGATGAGGCAAATATATTAGTATATAAATTTAATGGGAATTTGGAACATCAAACTTTTATGAATTATGTCGTGCCCCCATGAAATTCACATGTTCAAGTTTAATTGCTACCTCAGACTATGGTAATATTTGGAGACAGAGACTTTACAGGTTATTAAGTGAAAATGAACTTGTCTATGGCTCTAACCAAACAGGACAGCTGCCCTTATATAAAAATGATGTAGGGGAAAGGGGCACGGTGTGAGAGGCATCAAAAAAAGGTAATCATTTATAAGCCCTGAAAAGGAGTCCTAGCATCTAGGTCTTGGATTTCTAACATCCTGAATTGGGGTAAAATTAATTTCTCTTGTTATGTTCACTATTATGTAGTTATTTCTGATGGCTGCTATAGAGCACTAACTTTTTCATGCTTCAGAGAACCTACCACAGTAGTTAGACAGTTAAACAGAGGTTTAGTTTCTTGATTACGTTTTATCTGAAAATATTGTTGACATGACACCACAGTGTGCTATGCTGTGTTCCCAGCAGATGATTCTGACCTTAATCTGATGGTTTGCTTTCTAATTGTTCTACTCTTTTCTGGGCATCTGAAGGGCCAAGATCTTTCTTATATCTTCCGGATGAGATGGTTCTGTCACAATTTCATTTTACTGGTGACATCTCTCTCAATAAGCAAAAACAAGGCCAACAAAAATAAACTTCAAAAAGAAAAAAGCATTAGCAAGGCCAGTCAGATTCTTAGTACTCAAAGTTTTACATCTGTTAGTGTTTGATGCGTCCAAAAACAACAACAACAACAACAACAAAACGAATGGTGACCCACCCATGGAAAGCTTGTATTAAATAACAGCCCCTTCCCCCACACCATCAGTTCTGATCAAACAAAACTGCATCTTAATATCTAAAATCTTTGCAAGTATTTATTCTTGAAACTGCATCTACATCTACAACAATGTGTTCTTCTTTCACCTTTGAAAAATAATCTGCTCTTGTTTTTATCCATTTCATTTTATATTCTCTTGGTTAGTCACCTGTGTAAGTGTTAAGAATAAGCTGTGTGATTCTACCAAAATTTAATTTTTTTAAAGGCAAAGAAGCAGTTTTATTTTAAAACAAATACCAATGAAATCATCAAATAACTCTTATAAATATAAGTTATTTTAAATATAAACTTAACAATATGCATCAAATTGCACTTTCATTCACTGCCAGATGCATACCTCCAAAACAAAACAATACAAATGAAGATACACAACTGTGTAAAATACATGCAAATAGCAAACCACCATTTTCCAAGACCATCATTTTGGGCCATCATTTTCCAAGACCGTAAATTTTACATAAATAGACTAGCAGAAAAAAATAAATACACACACTTAACATATGCATACTAGGATCCAAAGCACTGTGTAAGAATAACACTGGTGCTTACAGAACCGTAACACAGCTTGGTCTGAAACAGGGACCTGAGCAACAATGTGATTGTGTGAGCAGTGATGAACATTGAGTCTGAGATTCATGAAATGCCCATGCCCTAAGCAAAAACTGAAAACAACAACAACAAAACACACACACACACACACATTACACACACATGCATACACACACACACACACACACAAGAAGCTACACACCCTATTGCAAGCCAACTTCGAAGGTGAAAGAAGAGAACTCAGGGATGCCAATCATTTCATCTAGAGTAAAACTGTAGGAAAACAGTCTTGAAACACGAAATGAGCTAAATTCTTTTTGCTTTAAAGGCCCTGATGCAGACTTGCTGCTCTGCTTCATGACTTTGAGAAGCAAAACTAAAGAAGTTGTTAATGGGTTCAGGTGTTGTGGGGAAACCCATAAAAAATGGTCTGGACTGAACATCTTCATCTCCTCTACTTCTATTTCCAACTGGTATATGGTTCAAAGGAAACTTCTAGCTATCCCCTAATGGAAAGCCAAAGACACCAGACAGTGGGATCATAGCTTGCTCCAGGGAACCTTTTTGGCTAGCAATAGTGATGTTTCATAGCCTAAGACTGTCATTAAGGGCTTTGGATCTTTTGATACTGGCTATTGCATTCCGTAAGATTTTCAGAGATGTCACTAAACCTTTTCTTGTATTCTTGTAGAACTTTCTTCATGGAGGTGACCTCCCCTTCATAGAGGTCAGTTCTACATCCTTGCTCTGTATTTTCTGTGTGTATATCTTTTCCATCTGTTTTAAATGGCTCTTGGCCTTGCTGAAATTATATTCTTGCTAGAGACGCTCCTTGTGTGTCTGGTATGTGTGCCGGGTGATAGATCTGGATCTGTTTGCATTCTTCCACATGCCCTTCTGTCTCCTCCAAAATGCCCTTCCCTTCTTGGCCAGGATTCACAAAGTTTGGCCTAATGTTTGGCTGTGGATCTCTGCATCTGTTTCCATCAGTAGCTGTATGGAATCTTTTTGATGGTGATTATACCAGATTCCTGTCTACAATTAAAGCAAACTACCTTTAGGAATCATTTCTTCACTTCCCCTCCCTCCCTTCCCCAGCCTATCTTTGGTCCCTGGGTAATCTGGCCTCCAGGTTCTGGTCCCCAGGCAGTTTCAGGGTTGGGATCTCTCTCATGGCATGTTGGTCTCACACTGGACCAGTCATTGTTTGGTCATTCCTACAATTCTGGGCCAGCTTTACCCCAGTGCATTATGTTGGCCGGACAAATTATAGGTCAAATGTTTTTGTGGCTGAGTTGGTGTCCCATTCCCTCCATTGGAAGCCTTGCCTGGTTATAGGAGATGGCCAGGTCAGGCTCCCTGTCCCTCATTACTAAAAGTCTTAGATATGGTCATCCTCATACATTTCTGTGAGTTTCCATTGCACTAGGTTGTTCCTAATTTCTGGCTATTGTGAATAAAACTGCTATGAACACAGATGAGCAAGTATCTTTGTGGTAAAATGGAATGGCGAAAAGTGGGTTGTGAGGTAGATATATTCTGGCTTTCAAAGACTGCTATATTAATTTCCAAAGTGGCTGTACAAGTTTTCACTTCCATCAGCAAGGGAAGAGTGTTCGCTTTGCTCCATATCCTCACCAGAATGAGCTGTCACTGGTGTTTTGTTTTGTTTGTTTTGTTTTACTTTAGCCATTCTGACAGGTGTAAGATGGAATCTCCAAGTCATTTTGATTTGCATTTCTCTGGTGGCTAAGTATTTCTTCTGGTGCTTCTCATCCATTTGAGATTCCTCAATTGAGAATTCTCTAGTTTTACTTGGATTATTTGGTTTGTTGATGTCTATATTCTTGAGTTCCTTATATATTTTGGAAATGAACTGTCTTTCAGATGCAGAGTTGGTGAAGACTGTTTCCCATTCTGTAGGCTTCCCTTTTGTCCTCTGTGTCTTTTACCCTACAGAAGCTTTGCAGTTTCATGAGGTCTCATTTATCAATTGTTGATCTTAGCGCCTGTGCTACTGGGGTTCTGTTCAGGAAGTTGCCTCCTGTGCCAGTGTATTCAAGGATCTTCCCCACTTTCTGTTCTATCAGATTCATTGTATCTGGTTTTATATTGAGGCCTTTGATCCACTTGAACTTGAATTTTGTGCAGGGTGATACATCTGGATCTGTTTGCATTCTTCCACATGCCCATATCCAGTTAGACCAGCACTATTTGTTAAAGATGCTTTGTTCCATTGTATAACTCTGGCTTTTTTAAAAGCAAAAACCAGGTGTCTATAGGTATATGGATTGCTATCTGGGTCATCTATTCAATTACATTGATCAATATATCTGCTTACCATGCAGTTTTTGTTCCTATAGCTTTGTAGTAGAGTTTGAAATCAAGGTGGTGATACCTCTGGATATTTTGGGGTTTTGTTGTTTGTTTGTTTGTTGGGGGTTTTGTACAAGATAATTTTAGCTGTCTTGGGTTTTTTGATTTTTAATATGAAGTTGAGTATTGTTCTTCCAAAGTCTATAAAGAATTGTGTTGGAATTGTGAAGGGGATTGCATTTAATCTGTAGATTGCATTTGTTCGAATGGCCATTTTTATATTAATTCTACTGATCCATAAGCATGAAAAATCTTCCCATCTTCTGATATCTTCTTCAATTTCTTTCTTCAGATATTTGAAGTTCTTGCCATATAGGTTTTTCACTTGCTTGGTTAGAAGTACCAAGATATTTTATATTATTTGTGGCTATTGTGAAGTGTGTTGTTTCCCTGATTTATTTCTCAGCCTGTTTATCATTTCTATATAAGAGGATTCTTTTGAGTTAATTTTGCATCTAGCCACTTCACTAAAGATGTATATCAGCTGTAGGAGTTCCCTGGTAGAATTTTTGAGTCACTTATGTACACTATCTTATCATCTGCAAATAGTGATCCTTTTACTTCTTTTCCAATTTGTATCCCATTTATCTTCTTTAGTTGTCGTATTGCTTCAGCTAGAACTTCAAGTACTACATTGAATAGATATGGAGAGAGTGAACAGTCTTGTCTTGTTCTTGATTTTAGTGGGGTTGCTTTTTAATTTCTCTCCATTTAAGTTGATATTGACTATCAGCTTGCTATAAATTGCTTTTATTATAGTTAGGTGTGTCCCTTGTATCCCTGATCTCCCCAAGACTTTTAACATAAAGGGATATCAAATTGTGTCCAAGACTTTTCTTTCAGCATCTAATGAGATGATCATGGTTTCTTTCTTTCAGTCCCTTTATATGGTAGATTACATTGACAGATTTTTACACGTTGAACCAGCCCTGCATCTCAGGCATAAAGCCTACTTGATCAAGGTGGATGTTCCTTTTTATGTGTCCTTGAAAGGGGACATTGAAGTAGTAAGAGAGTGGCACCCTACCTGGACTTCTCCTAGTTTGCTAGGTCTCTAGTAGAGTAGGGAGTCTTCACCCCTGTTGGAGGTTGTAGCAAGGCAAATAGAAGTGTGGGGGACTGGTAAATATGGTGTAGGGGTGCTGAAAGAGTAAGATAGTAGGGGAATTTGGCAAACAACCTACCTAGACTTCTCCCACTCTGTATGGTCTCTTGTAGAATGGTGAGTCTCTGCCCCAGGCTGGTCTATGGTAATGCAAGGAGAATCTGCCCAGTTGTGTGCTGGTCTCTGACAGACTGGGAAGAATCTATGTCCCTGTTGGAGGCTAGAGCACAGCAACTAAGGGGTACAGGATTGGCAATAAGGTGGATACACTGAGATAGTGAGAGAATGTGTAAGTTAGGGGCATAAGGAAGCCTACCTGGACTTCTTCAGTCTGCAAAGGCTGTGGCAGAACAGTAAATCTCCACCACAGGCTGGTCTCTGGTAGTGCAGGGAGTATCTGCCAATCTGAGGGATGGAGTATGGCAACTGAGAGGTTAGGAGACTGAGCACAGGGTGGGCAGAGGCCAGGATCAGGGGGAGTTTGGTGGACAGGCAGATGAGATAGTGAGAAAGTGTGAATGGTTGTGGGGAGGGCAGCCTACCTGTAGCACTAGCTTTTTATAATAAGCAGTCCTTATTATCTAATGAGTGTGCTTTGTTTATAGTTTTTATAAGGAAAATTTTATAAAGTGTAATATACACAAAGCACACAATCCTGTGTTCTGCCCAATGCACACAATCTTGTAACTGACATCATTAACAAACTATCAAAGATTTTTATTGGCCTCAAAACTTCAACTGTCCCCTTGCCAGTCAGTCCAGCTTTCTAGGCAATTAATGTTCTGATGGCTTCCATGGCAGGTCATATTTTTACTTATTAGAATTCATGTACTTGCTACTGTCTTTGAGATTGGTCTCTCTGGCTTTGCACAACAATCTGTGTGACTGATACATGTAGTTGAATGTATTAGTACACTAAATTGCTGAGTGGAATTTTGTGTGAATGCCTTGTATATTCTGTTGCTGGACATTTAGTTTCTTTCCCTGTCCTTTTTCATTAAAAAGAAGGTGGTATGATCTCTACTGATCTCTTTGTGAACATATGGTGGGGTTTTTGTATAATATAGGAAGGAATGAATTGTCTACATAATAATTTCACATTAAGATCTACAATCTGTCTTGAATCAGACCTCCTGTGTGATATAAGGTAAATTTCATGGCTTATTTAACCATATGTGTTTATTTCTGTTACATTTGTGGAACAAATTTTTCTCCTCACAAAATTATTCTAGTGCTTTTTAAAATCTGTTCGAGTAAATGAGTCTATGTCTATATTTTTTTAGCTTACTAATATATCTTAATATTACCATGTTAATACCAGTCTGTTTTGATAATTTACAGCTTTATAGTAAATTTTGAAATCAGCCTGAATTCTTAGTTGTTTACTATTCTAGATTTTTAATTTTAGATATATGGACAATAGAGGTAGATAGATAGATAGATAGATAGATAGATAGATAGATAGATAGATAGATAGAAAGATAGGGGTCTATATATGCTTTTTATCTTTATAAAGCTGGAGATTCTACCTGGATGGGGAAGGGTCACATTATTCCCCACCTCTATCTGAGGACTTACTTACAATAGCTTCTAGGGGAAAGAACGAAATTGGTTATCTCTAGAATGTGGCCCTTGATACATTGAACATACTGCAGTTGATGGCCTCACATTCATGTGCATATGGACAACACTAATTAGACTCTTCGGGTTATTGAGAGAGACAAAGAAAAAAATCATGGAAGGGCATGAAGTTGGGAGGGAATATGAGTGGAAATCTAGAAGAAGTTAGATGGGGAATGACTTTAATGAAAAATTATTATAGACATGTATTAAGTTCCCAAAGAATAAGTAAAAATATGTATAAAAAAATAAAGAAATAGTGGCTAATTTTTTTCCCGACTCTTGAAAGATATTTGCATAGAAAACAGCATTGGAAGTCAAAAATAATATCTGCTTCTAAAAATTCAGTCAGGTGTATGAACCACTATCAAAAACTCAGACTGCTTAAGCTCAGGATTCTTTTTCTGCAATGCAATCAATTACAATGTACAATGTAAAATATCATCTGTCTCTCTTTATTTTGTCCTCTAGGAACTGTAGTTTGGGAAGACATGCAAGTACACACAGAACTATGCACACACATCAGTAGTACATTATAAATTAGTATTGACTTTATTACCCTATGCTTCACTAGCTTAGACTCCAGTACAATGCAGAATATCCTTCTTTTTCTGATTTTTGAAAAGGGAAATAGCTGGATTTTTCACCTTTAAAGGTAGTAGTAGCTGCACATTTTTACAGCTATTCTTTATCACACTGAAGAATTTCTTTCATATTTCTAATTTCCAGAGTTATGTTATCAAATAGGCATTGAATTTTACCAAATTCTTTTTATGTGTTGTATTTACATCATTATATGGCATTCTACCATTATCCTTTCGATGTGGCAAATGATTTTTCTAACACAAATCAACTCTGTGTTCTTCCGACAATAAAAAGTACAGCACTTAGCCTTCCTGTGCCTTAGCTGACCTCCCAGCTTCCATCAGGACCAAACTTAATTGCATGTACTTACAGTTCCCTTTGTGCTGCCACCACCACCCCAAAATGATCTAGCCTGATAGGTATCCTTGTCCACATTTTCCATCCTTGTTTTTCCAATATCTTCCAGATCTAGCAAAGTCTCATAACCAGCACTCCAGCATAATCTGCCTTTTTCTACTACAAGTAAGATCTAGACTTAGACAAAGATCTTCACTACCTATCCCCCAACTACAGAACACTCCCATATCTTCTACCTTTCCATCCAGACAGATCTACTTCCACAATCCAAGTTTGGAACAGGAAGCCTGTCCTCTATATTAGCCCAGTCCACTGTCCACTTAAGTTTATCCCACTCAAGCTGTTTCAAAACTCTAGACACAACCTGCTCCACACCTCCTCCTCTTTGCTTACCATCTCTGTCTATAACAAATTCAAAACTAACAAAGGAAGACAACGTATCCAGATGTCATCATAAATATAATAATATAAGAGATCAAGCCAGTATCTGCTCTCCAAGACCTACCAGTTCTGTAGAAATGCTTGCCAATGAGATGTCCCCAATGAACTCTAGCATAAAATTTAAAAGAACAATCATTAAACAATCCCAGGAGCTTAAAGAGCATACAAAGTACCTGATCAAGGAAATTAAGGAGAAAGAGCTGTAGGCTTTGATCTTTTTTAAAACCTACTTTATTTGGGATTCTTTAATGACTATACTGCCCTTCCAAACCTCTGGCCCTAGATAATATGAAAAGAGGTTAATGGGAGCAGGAGAAGTAGAACTTTTTAGACTCAGTTCCTTGGGAAGATTCCACTCTTTGTTCTCATAATTCCAGCAGACCTATTAAACAAGAAACCATAATTCAGCAAAAGTGACCCCCACCACAGCAGCTGGAACCCAGAGCAGTACCCATAGCCTGGAACCTGAAGGTTTTCTCTCTAGGAGTATCTTGAAGAGGAGCAATGAACAGCCAAGTGATATGAAGAAATGCAAAGGGCCGAAAGACAAGCTTCAGGTTTGGGGCTCATATTTATCTCTTCTTAGAATCCAGAGTATGATAGAAAAGACCATGCCCCCGCAAGAGGCAGCTCTTCTTCTAGACAGCAGATACTATGTCACCACATGTCCTCTCACAAGTCTGTTTCCAGAGAACAAACATTGTGCAACCTCACACAAGTCTGTTTGACATCCCACACTTGGGATCAACCCAAAAACATGTTTGCATCCACTACAAAGAGATTAAGGAGAAAAAGCACCTTAGAAATACCCAAGAAAACACTAACATGAAGCTGATGTAAATGATAGAGACCATCTAAACCTTGACAACAGAATTCAATCAGGAGATAGAAACATCAAAGAGGATTCAGGCTGAAATGAAGATGAAATTGAAAAACCCGAAGATCTCAACTATAAATCTCAAAGGAAATCCTTACAAGTAGACTGAGTCAAGCAGAAGACAGAACATCAAGTCTTGAAGTTAAAGGATCTAGACCAAATAAACACAGTAAAATACAGTAAAGGAACACACAGGAAGCGTGGAATACCATGAAAAACCCAAATCTTTGATTTATAGTTACATATAAGAAAAAATAATCCCATGTCAGTTGCATAGACCAGATCTTCAACAAGATCATGGAAGAAAACTTCTCCTAAACTAAGGAAAGGCACCCATATACGGATACAAGAAACACATGTAACATCAAATAGACAAGACCAGAAAAGAAAATTCTCACAGTACATCATAGTTAAGGCACTCAATATACCCAGATCTTCAAAAGAAAAAAACAAAACAAAACAAAAACAAGATACAGAAAAAGGAAAACCCATGAGAATAACAGAAGATTTCTTGGTGGAAATTTGCATGCAAGAAGTGCCTGAAGCAATATGCTATAAGTCCTAAAATACAACGACAGCCATCTAGGTTAATATGGCCAACAAAGCTATTGACTATGATTGAAGGAGAAAGAAAGACTTTCTATAATGTAAACAGCCTGAAAAATGTATCCCCAACAAACCAAGCCTAAAGAAAATACAGGAAGCATTGTTTGAGGCTGAAGAGATAAACAGAGCACAGAGACTGTGACAAGAAATATGAAGACAATTATTAAAGCACAAAATATCACTGACAGCACAAAAAGCAACACCAATGATCAGTGGTACAATGAAGACTAATGTATTCATTTCAATACTGATTGTAAATATCAATGGCCTCAGTCATCCTATCAAAAGGCATAGACTTACTAAATGGCTTTAAAAAGTCCATCTATCTGTTGTCTCTAAGAAATACACCTGATTTGTATAGGTAGACATTACTTTAGAACTTAGAATAAAAGCATGGATCAAAGGAGACCAAGAAGTGAATAGGTATCACTATAATAATATCTGACAAAGTAGACTTGAAATAAAAACTAATCAGAAGAGATAAAGAAAGATCCTTCATTGTAGTCAAGAGAACAGTTACCCAAGAAAACAGCACTGTTCTAAGCATGCATGCACCAAGCTCTGTAAAACCTAATGCTAGCCTTATTCATAATAGCCAGAACATGGAAACAGCCTAAGTGTCCATCAGTAGAAGAATGGATAAAGAAACTGTGGTACATATGCACTATGGAATGTTACTCAGCTATTAAAAACAAGGAATTCCCAAAATTTGTGGATAAATGGATTGAGCTAGAAATGATCATAACGAGTGAGTTAACCCAGAAGCAGAAAGAATCAAATGGTATATACTCACTTATATCTGCATACTAGCCCAAGGGGCACGTCCCACGAAAGCCTTCACTTACCAGGAAACTGGGACGGGGGGGGGGGGGGGAGACATCCTACTGGGACTCTAGATGAGAGAAGCATGGGAGAATAGCAAAGTAGAAGAATCCAGAGGGTCCTAGAAACCTACAAGTAGAACATTATGATAGGCAGATTTGGGTCCAGGGGTCCTGCTCAAACTAAGGCACCAGCCAAGGACAGTGCAGGCGGTAAACTTTAAGCCCCTACCCAGACCTAACCAATGGGCAGAACATTCTCCACAGTTGAGTGGAGAGTGGGATATGACTTTCTCACTTACTCTGGTGCCTCATATTTGACCATGTCCGCTGGAGGGGGAGACCTGGTGGCACTCAGAGGAAGGATAGCCGGTTACCAAGAAGAGACTTGATACCCTATGAGCATATACAGGGGGAGGTAATCCCTCTCAGGAACAGTCATAGGGGAGGGGAATAATGGGAAAATGGGAGGAAGGGAAGAATGGGAGGATACAAGGGAGGGGATAAACATTGAGATGTAACAAGAATAAATTAATAAAATAAAAAAAAAAAGAGTTACTTTATTTTCCCTACAAGGTACCAGCTAATACTTCTGTATGTTATGACAAGATCAGAATGAGTACTCTTAAAATAATACCATTGTCTGAAAGTTTAGCATTTCCCTTTGCCATTCTAAATGAAATTAATGTCAATTGAGTGTATAAAGATAGATATATGGGTACATGAGAGAAAATCAATTTCTTCTCTCCTGTTTGGTCAGGTTTGTTATATTGATTTTTTCAGGACTATTGTGATTATAACTTTATAGTATGTTTATCACACTGTGGAGAAATTAAACCTTTTATTTTAAAATTACTTAAGCTGATTCAAAATGTTTATTTTTCCTCAAATACTTTAAAATCACTTTTGTTGGTTCATAAAATTTTGCTTGGAAACTTGCTTTGCTTAATGAAATTTTAAATCACTTACAAAAACAAGTACATCATGACCAAACAGACTATATGGGTAAAGCATTTAACAAGATATTAAATGGCCATTTGGAGGTATATAATATGCTTTCAGAATGTATAACTTCTTTAGATTAAATAATTACCAAGATCAAATAAAAATCACAACAGTCTTGAATAAAGAAATCTTTGGGATGTCAAGTGCCTTTGCATTCACCTAAAGCTTACTCTGTTTATGCAGCAGAGGCTGGCAGAATGGTGAGAGATTTCATTTAGCCTGTAGATCTGCAAAGACTCTGACATCTTAATATTATTCTTTCTGCTCTTAAACAGTGGCTTTTCTTTTTTCCCAGGTCTTATTCAAATTCTCTAAATTATAGTTTTGGAAATTATAGTGTAGAGAGCTTTTGCCTACTTATTTAAAAATATTTCAAGACATTTTATCATTTTAGATATTGTTTTTAAAGAATTATTTTGTTTGTTTTTTCCTTATTCATTACACACACACACACACACACACACACACACACACACACACACACACACACGGGTATATAGTTGATAGAGGGCTTGAGGGGTTTTGATCCACAATCATAAGAAATCTTGGTCAATCAGTTTCTTCTCTTTCCCTTACGTTTTTGATCAGCAGCTTAATCCAACGTGTTCAAAAGCATTTTTATCCTCTTTTAGTGCCAGAGAGTTTTGCAAAGATATGGCATTACAACTGAAAAAGTTTTTTTTCTTTCATTTCCTGCTTTGAATGCCATTGCCTAATTTCTCTCCTGTATGCTTTCTTGTACAGAACCCACCAGGTGTTACTGAGAATATGTTTATAAAATGAGTTACAGCATTCTTGCTGTGTTCAAAATTGATTTATATTTTGTGCTGAATAGTTTTGTGTCAACGTTACACAAACTGGAGTTATATGAAAGGAGGGAACCTAATTGATAAAATGCCCCCATGAGATCCAGCTGCAGTGTATTTTCTTAATGATTCATCGTGGAGGGCCCATCCCATTTTGGGTCATGCCATCCTTCGGCTGGTTGTCCTGGGTTCTGTAGGAAAGCTGACTGAGCTAACCATAGAAAGCAAGCCTGAAAGCAAGCCAGTAAGCAGCACTTCTCCATGGCCTCTGCAGAAGTTTTTGGCTCCAGATTCCTGCTCTGCTTGACTTCCTGTCCTGACTTCCTTCAATGACAGACTAGGATGTGAAATTGTAAGCCAAATAAACTTTCTCTTCTCCAACTTGCTTTTAGTCATGGTGTTTCATCACAGCAATAGAAACAGACATTGGTGTCAGGATAGTGAAGTGTTGCTGTGAGAGGCCTGCTGTGATTTTGAGGCTCGTGGAAGCACTTTGGAACATTGCACTAGAGAAGCATTCAGGGTTGAGGTATCAGTGGAATGTTCTGTAGCAGCTTGGGAGACAAGAATGTTGAGGGCAGTGCAGCAGATGCAAGCCTGGTTTGTCAAGTTTCACAGGGAAGTTTGAGGGTCACCTGAAGACTCAATCAGAGCACTTTGCTATGTTCAGTTGAGAACCTGTGGTGTCTGGTCAGCAGCAGCTACAGAGTCAGCCGTGGTAAACAAGAGACTGAAAACACTGAAGTAGAACCTTTGCTCTCCTTAGGCAATTGATGCTGGTAAATCGAGCTAAGAAATTAGTGGTGATTCAGAAGAATCCAGCATCATTGAGGTACAAGCCTCTAGGAAGTGTTTTCTCAGGGTCAGCACACAGATGCTGTGTTCTGAAGGTGGCCAGGGTGTACCGCACACTGGCAGCTGAACTTGGCATATATAAGACTCACTCAGGTGGTACTGGTTTTGAAGGCATGAAAGGGTTATGGAGAGCAAATGAGGCTCAGCACTCTGTGGCAGGGATGGAGTCCCTGAGGACTGTATGTGAAAGCCTGGTTACAGCAAGAGACTCTATCATTTTGGAGATGTCAGCAGGAACAGCAGCAGCAGTGAAGTGGAGCCAGCCCAAGCCTAGAAGGAAAGCTGTGTGTGCTGTAGAGGGCAGAGCCAGAGAAGTGACCCAGGACCTTTGGAGGAGTCCAGCAGATCATGTGAGTGATTCCCAGATACTGGCTATTTTGTGATTAAAACTGTTGGACTTTAGTTTTGCTTTGATGAGATTGTGACTGTGCCCTTGTACTCTTAACTCTTGAAATAAGCAAATATTTTAATTTTTTTTTTATTTCACAGGTGCCCACAGTCAAGAGATTGAATTTTTAAACAGACTTAAGTATTTGAAGAGTTGGATTTTTAAAGAGCTTGACTGTTAAGGTGTTTGAACTTGTAAAGACTATGGGACGTTTTAAGATTTCAAAATATTTTATATCGTGGTGTTGATATTAATGTGTGACCTTGAGGATAAACAAGAAAAGAAAGGTTGTGACTTAACAGTGATGGTTAGTATGTCAAGTAGACAAGGGCTTAGTTCTGCTGGATAATTTCATGTCAACTTGACACAAGCTGGAGTTATTTGAAAGAAGAGATCCAGATGCCAGATATTTTCTTAGTTAGAGATTGATGGGGTACCATTGGTGTGCAGCACACTGGTACCAGGATAGTGGAGTATTACAGTGACAGACAGACCATGTGTTTTGTGAAGCTTTTTTATGTCCTAATTTGGTATTGCTCTTATTGTATTCCCTAGCAAGTTTGCATCAACTACAATCTTTTCTATTGGTGGACCAGGAGTGTTTTGATCTATAACTGCTTTTCCAAGAGTTTTGAGGTAGGTACCAGAGTTCTGAACCTCCCCAATAGCACTAATTGTGGTGGAATAGATAGACATGGTGGTATGCAATAAGTTCATCTCTGACTCATCCATAATCCAAGATCTAGATGACATTCTCCAAAAGCATCTTTTTGTCTTCAGGACTACTATGGCAACTAGGTATGTAAAAATGCTGGGAGTATCTCTTCCCATTTTGAAGTTGACTTTTCATAGTTTTGCCGGTTGTTTTGCACTATAGATGTTTGGATCTCTTCCCATTTTCTGAGAAAATTGATTCCGACAGATTTGCTTGTGTTTTAATATTTCAGTTGGAGAAGGGGAGCACAGAATTAGCAACTTTGCAATGTTGCTGACATCAGCGCTATCATCTGAGTTACTAGGGTTTATTTTTATTTTGGTTTTGTTTGGAATATAGTATGAGGGTCGCTACACTATTAGTTGTCACAAAAAATATATTTGCCACAAACATTATGCTGTCTTGATGCTGTCATTTTTTTAAATGTCTCCTTCCCTTCATCCCTGTTTCTAGCCTCCGGCTGTATCAGCTTTAAGTCACTATTTTTAAGGTCTTTCCTTCATCTCCTTTCAGAAACGATATATTCTATCTTAACATTAATATGTGTTAATTTGGAATTTTCAAAAGTATTATTTTAACCATTTATCTTGGGGAAAACAGAATTATACTTTTTAGAGCAGTCAAATAGAAGACAACTCTATTTTTGCTGTTTTCTTATTTATCCATCAACTGGTTTTTACCAGTATAAGATGAAAGACAAGAACCAGGTCACTGTTCTGAGCATTTGAGATACATAAAATTAGTCTTCATAGAAGTGGATATATTTAAGTAGCTATTCAAATATTATATTCTTTTAATAATTTTGCATCTATTTAGGCTTTATTCTCTAGTTCAGTTTCTAGTTATTACCATGAATGGATACTTACACACTGGTTTAGTTCATTTATGTGGCTATAACAGAGTAATATTCATCAGGTGACTCAGGAAAAATATTTATTTCTCACAGTATGGAAGACTGGAAACTGGAGATGATATTGCAAGCCAGCTTGCACTCTGAATAAAGACTCTTTTCTTGGGTCATAGATGGTCACCATCTTGCGGTGCCATTGACAGGCAGAGGATGCAAGGATATTGTCAGATTTCTTGATAATTTAACCTTTTGAGATCACCAATCTACCTACTGCTAGAAATTCACCCAACCTGAATAATTCTCTTATAAAGACACTTTCTCCAAATGTGTCCACCTTAGGAATAAGGCATTCAATAGGTAGATTTGTCATTGGGGAATGGGGGCATCTCTAGCACATACCATGTATGAACTCTTGATGACTTTTTGTTTTGATAACACTCTCAGTTTGCTGGAGTATGTCTCTGACTGATTCTGTTTTGATGTATGCATGTAAATATTACAAGCCTTCATCCCAGTCAAATATCAATTTGGTTGATTATAAAATTCTTGGATCACTACATTATTTCCTTGAAAGTTAGGAAAGCACATGTATTCTGCTATGTTTTAGAAAACAAAATTGTTGGTGTTTGCCTGTGGCAACTTTCTAATGTATAATTTTAGAATTAATCTTTATGCTGTTAATTGAATACTTTAGCTTCCGTCTGTCTTAATGGGACTCTTCATTATCATATCCTGGGTATCAGTACTGTAGCCAAACTATACAGTTTTTGGTAACATCTATCAAGTGGTCAACTTCTTCCTCACAGTATATATAATTTAGGTTGTGTCTTCCTCTTTCTCTGCATTTATAGACTTTAGTTTTCTCTTTCCCTTTCCTTCTTACCTCTGGAACCATTTTGCAATTCTATGTCAGTACCATGGTTTAATATTTTGTATCATTTTGTGTCTTCTTTTATAAAATCTAGTTTCAGTACTAGGTTTGGGTTCTTTCCCTCTAGCAACTCTCTGAAGTGCTCATGTACCATACTCCCATCTGCTTTAATTTAATTTGTTAATCTATTGAATAAAGAGTCATCTACCTTTAACCTCTGTCTCACAGAGAGGAAGCTGGCAGTCATCGAAAAGATGAGAACATATGCAGGAACGTATCTGTGAGAACTCTATGGCCCTCAGTACAGCACAGTGTAATGAGAATGCTCCTAGGCATTTCATATGTGGAATTTGTTGGTAGCATAAAGTGTCCTTAAACACATGGCCATGCTTTGCTAAGTCTTTTCAGAGTGTATTTCCTAGAGATGCTTTTCCTTGATTTTATTGATAGTTATTCATTTAAAATAAAGACTCGATGTATTCATATGGTTCAAGCAATAAAATTTGAGTAAAGTTTGCCATTCAGCTAGACTTTAAGGACAATATTTTTTGTTCCATACTTCCTTAGAAGAACTGATGAATTTTACTTTTCATTCTAGGGAGACATGATCAGTGTGTGGATGTCCCTGGGTACCCCCTTGGACTTTTCTCAAAGGCTAACTAGTGCAATTCCCAACTAAGTGCCATGGTGCAACAACAAGTACCCATTCTTTTCTCTGTAGAACCTGGACCTTCACTGTTGAAAGATTTGCTGTACATGGTAAGGGAAGAGTTAATTCTTTCTAGGACCTTCAGGAATCCTGCAGCTGAGTCAAACAGTATATCCAGGTAGCTGACAGGGCAGAGAGGGGGATGCTCTTGCACTTATGCCGCTACAACCGCACAAGGAACCAGGTGCACTGAACCTTTCCAGGTATATTCTGTGATTCTTAAGAAAAAAAGAAAACCATCCTGAAAGGCATTCACATTTTGTTCCCATTGTTGATAAGAAAACTGATACACTTTAAACAAAACTTGAATTACTTTCAGGTAGAGCTCCTTCAGGCTTCTCCTATTCACCTTCTCACATTCCTCATTAGTACCCAGTCAGCGTATACTCCAAGTACAAAGGCTTCATGATGTGTAAAGACTATACAATCCTTTTTGTCACCTGTCTTAGTTACTTCTTCTACTGCTATGATAAAATGCCAAGAACAAAGGAAAATAATTAATTGGGCTTATGGTTTCTGAGGGTTAAAGTCCACAAGGGTGGATGGAGCAAAGGCGTGGTGGCAGGAGTGGGTCAGAGTTCTTAATCAACAAGTATGAGGCAAAGGCACATTAGGAATGGAATGACTCCTTTGAAAACTCAGTACCTATTTCCCTAAACACCCATGGAAAACAAGTATTCATAGGCCTGAGTCTTATGGGGAAAGTCTCATGCAAACTACCATATCCCCCAATGCTAAATAAAATTTCATAATCTTCTCTTTTCTGCAGAAAGTTTCCTTGATGCCCATGCTTATAGATTCCTATGTTAGGTAACTTTCCTATGGCTTTGGCAAAACTCTAAGAGAAGCAACATAAAGAGGGAAGGATCTGCTTTGATCAGTTTTGCCTAGCCCCATGCATGTGGGAAGAACATCATGCTAGCAAGAGCATGTGGCAAGGAAGGTTCTACACCACTTTTCAGACAGGAATTAGAGAAGGAGAAAGGGCCAGCTACACAAAGCACATGACCACACATCCACTTCCCATAGGTAGGCTTCATCTCCAAAGTTTCCACGGGTTCCTAAAATCTCACTACCAACTAGAGTTAACCCATCAATACGTGAGCCTGTATCAAATACTTCATATTCGAATCATAAATTACTGATGCAAATTTTAAAGACCTAACTATTAATTAATGGGGTTTCTATTTTCTCTCTGGCCCTTCTCTCTTTCTCTCAGAAGTCAGGCAATAACCATTGCAGTCAACTTTTCTGAACAGAAACTTAGTAAGAAACTGTTGTGCTATGACCTTGAAGCGTCCCTCCCTTGTACCTGTGTATGTGGTAGTTTGAACAAGAATGGCCTCCATGGGCTCATAAATTTGAATGCTTGGTCACCATCGAGTGGCAATATTAGGAAGTGTGGCCTTGTTGGAGGAGGTGTGGTTTTGTTGGAGGAAATATGTCACTGGGATTGGGCTTTCAGGTTTTAAGTGCTCAAGCCAAGTGTACGCTCTCTCTCCTTCCGTAGATCTGGATATAGAACCCTCAGATACCTCTCTAGCACCATGTCTGCCTGTGTGCTGTCATTCCCACCATGATGACAATGGGCTAAATCTCTGAGCTGTAAGCCATCCCCAATTAAATGTTTTCCCTTTTAGTGGTTACCATGATCATAGTATCTCTTTGCAGCAACAGCAACCCTAACTAAGACACTTCAATGAAGCTCAAGATAACCTTATAACTTTACTTTTATCTAATGCCTTCCAGTCTTATGACTCTTGGAACATAGAATAGGCCGGGTTGGGTCTTGTGGTATGGAACATACCCCAAGGCCCGCCCACCCCCAAACTTAAAGGAGTCAGAAACTCCATTTGTTCCTGGCATATGAAAGTGCTGGTAACAGTGAAGTAGTTACCTCTCCCTTTGGTGCCCCTTATGGTTACCTAGGCTGTGGTAGTCTCTCTTTCTCCTTCCCTCCCTCTCAATGTTCCAGGAACCAAAGGGTGCATTCTTGCAAGACCCCCATCATACTATAGATAATAGCTATCTTTCCTACTGAATCTTTCCCTCAGACCTGAAGGTTTGCTTTTCCACTCTAGGCTAAGATGGCGTAACTCTCATAATAAAGCTCACCTGGGATGTGACTCATGATAGCTTTCCTTGTCCATGAACCCCTTGCTTATTCTAACACATGGATTTGCATCTATTTTAATATACAAAAACATTATCCACATTGTGTATCCTCTTCCATGGAGATTTGTCCTGAATTAGGCCTCCCTCACCATTTTGCAGGTAAGAAGGTAGTCTGCACATGGGGGACCGCTAACTGCCTCTCCCAACCCACTCTCCAGTGCTGGAATGTAGTGATTGGGAAAGCAAGTGCTCACTGGGAGTGTACCCCTGTGTATCCTGTTTTCTTTTTTGTTTGTGGTGATGATATTGTTTGCTACTTTAGCCATGCCAGACCCCACTGGCATGCTTGAGACCAGAGTAAACATTGGACTGGGAAGAGAGAGATGATTCACCTTTCTGGAAGATGAAGTGCTTCTGTTTTGTGGGACTAAATGTCTGCCATGGCCGGCTTTAAGTTTGCATTTATCTCTACGTTTCTCGTAGTTGAAAGCTTATGGAAATAGCAAGAAGCTTAGCAACTCTTCTATAAAAAACAGAAAGATGACCATGGAGAATTTTTCCTTTGAGCCGTCTGTACAGATAAATAGATGGCATCCAATAGTTCAATGTGTGCTTACTAATGGCATAGGCATTTCTCCTCTAAAATAAAACGCAAGTATTAGTTGAAAGAAACCAAGTTTCAATGTCCCTTCCACCCTTGCAGGGGCAGGTTATTCCATAGTAAGTTCTTCGGCCAGGTCTCTCCTGCTGGGGTGCAGAGAGGTCTGCAGTATGATTTCATTCCAGCCAACAGAAGGTGCATTTGAGAAATGTTGTATCACTTGCCATAAGTGCTGGTCATTATCACAACCCCCATCTCCCAAATTCTGTCACCATTTGTGTTGCAAGTTTTCAGAGTCACTGACGGCGGGTATTGAGGTCAAAAGTCTTAGTAGCATAAGAAGATTTTAAGCCATTTGCTGGATCATGTAGCATCAACAGAAGTGTTCTAGCATTAGATTTACAAATGAATGAGACTAGTTCAGAAATGCTTCAGTATCCTATGAGTACCACTGATGAAGCTACCTTGATGCAGGAGATAGACTCCCCACAGACCCTCTGTGAATATGAGCCTTTCTTCATCCTCACATTTCTACGTGGGATTTTGTTGCATTTAGAGTCTTCAACTGAGCTTATGTTGCATTTTGGCATTTGAAAATAAAACCCACTTTTATGGAAAGCGCTCAAGTTTTAATGGTGATGATGACTAATGAAAAGCATTGATGTCTAAAAGTTTCAAAGTCATGCTAAGATCAACATTAGGCTTTTATGTTAGCACAACTGAGGATGATTTTACAGCCCAAATTTACCTGGAAAACATTGCTCTAATCTTCTTCACTATAAAGCGCATTGGAAGCGTGATGCCACCTGCTCTGACAAACAATTGGCCTTACAAGGTTTTTCTGTTCAGAAATTCTGGTGCACATTTACTGCTTATTGAGGTTACCTGAGGCTTTGTGCCATTGGGCTGTTTTTCTTGTATTCATAAATTGCCTGTATGAATTTCCAGAGTTAAGGAAATAACTTCTGTAGCAATTTAGCAAAACAACTTAATCTTAAACCATTGTTCTTGCCTTTTGCTCAAGAGTAAAGTGATAAATTCTGGTTTTATGATAGTTATTAAAAAGGTTTCATTCCTTCGATGGTGATATCTATATGCAAAACCATCTCCTCCTAGTACACAGAAGAGTTTGATGCAAATAAGACTAAGGCAAAAACGAAGCATGTGTACTTGTCTGGTTTTGTCTCTTTACCTTTTGAAAACAGAATGGAGACTGAATCAGGGTGAGGCAGATGGATAAAATGTATATCTAGGGATAGTCACTTCCAATCTCCAGACTTGATTCCCAGAACCAGCATGGAGGCTCCCAGCTGTACATCTACCTCCAGGGGATCTAATACTCTCTTCTGGCCTCAATGGGCACCAGGCATGCACATACTGCTTACATGCATTCAGAATCAACCCTCATCCATATGGAAAAATGAGCAAAATCTCAAAAAAAAAAAAAAAACAATTTTCTAAACTTTACTGTGAGTTGGTGGTGTCTTAGTCATTTGATCACAACTGGAAAAGTGGCATTGCCTATTTCCTGTATAGACTGCTGCCCGTGGCACCCCACTGTAGGACAGCTTTTCTACTACTCTACCTAAACACAACCTCATCGGATAGCCATACCTAACTAGAACTGGTATTGTTAGCTTGTCATTCTGATATTTCAAATAATGTTTCTGGGGATTGTCGGTGCCACGTTTTCCAAGCCTACTTTATCTGGGGTTCTTCACATACTTAGACCTCCCTTCCAACCCACCTACCCTAGATAGGAGAGAAAGGAGGTTTATGGGAACAGGAGAAGTAGACCTTGTTGAATTCAGTTCCTGGGAGCAATTCCTCTGGCATAGTCAGCAGGACTTCAGCAGACCAGCAATTCCACCAAAGTTGCTGCTGGAACCTGAAACAGCAGCTGGAACCTCCAGAGCCCCGAAGCGTTCTCTGGAGCAGTCACTCTAGGAGCATCTCAAAGTGGAGTGATGAACAGCTAAACAACACCAAGACTCAAAAAGCCCAACCTCTTGTTTTGGGCTCATAATATACATAGGGGTTAGGGTTAGTGTTAGGGTTAGGATTAGGGATATATATATATATATATATATATATATATCCTCTCAGAGTCTGTACTAGGATGTGTTTTTTTGGTGGCAAAAACCAAGGCCTCCACAAGGTGGTTCAACTTCTAAGTGGATAAACATCACCTGTTTTCTCACAAGTCTGTTTCTCATTCCACACTTGGGATCAAAACAAAAACATGTTTACATCCACTACAGGGGATAACAAGATTCAATACTTTTCCCAATTCATACAACTCAGCAAGACAAAATTGGGAAGTGGATCTCTGGTCTTTTTTTTAACCAGAAAAGTTGCACCATCCCCCAGACTTCTATTACAATTCCTGATAGTGTAGCAACAACAGTGACCAAAATCTTCCCCATTACAATGTTGAAGGAACAAAATGAGAAACTGGACAGACAGAAGCATCAGGATGACCCCAGCCTCATCCTAGCTGAGTCAGGAACTTGAATATTATAGATGCTACACAGGTCATAGTCATTAAGCAAACACTGTGAGCTCACCTCTGTGATAGGATATAAAAGAGACCTAGTTGCTGTTATCAAGGAATGAAGTGTTTCTATGGAAACTGATGACACTTGTCAATGCTTAATGGATGTATGTTGAATTGGTTGACTCATTTCTTCTTTCAAATGAAATATGTGAAAGTGGGAATAAAAACTTATCTGCTGTGGGTAAAAGTTTAGTTTACTGATCAACGCCAGTTAACTAAAGCAAAACACCATTCATTTATAGAGAAAATTAGTGGGAAGAATCACCAAACAATAAAAATCATACAATCAGTAGATGAAATAGGACTGACAGTCACACATGACTTTCTTACAGAAATGTTTCACTTGGCAACTAGGAAAGAGAAAGAGGGAAATAATTTTATTTTTAAAACTATTCCTAACTGAGCAAAATATTCCAGATTATCCCTGTGGCATTGACTCATTAGAAAAAGAGGTATGAGGGATCTGGCTCATACTACGTAAGCGTGTGTCAAATGAAATGAATCAATGGCTAATTGTATGACGTGTATCTGGCAGCTGGTCTACAATAAATCCCGTAATTTAGCATTGTCTGGTCATATGTTCTTGGTTTTTTCAATCACAGTGTACAAGTTTTGAATAAGTTTTCTAGAGATGTGACCCCGCAAAGTGTCTTAAAACAACAGGAATGTATTGGCTCATAGTTCTAGAAACTAGATGTCTAAAGTCAAAGAGCCCACAGGAGAACCCATGACGTTGTGAATGAATTATCCTTATCTCTTCAGTTCTTGACAACTGAATGTACTCCCTGGCTGTGAAACCATCATAGTAGTATTCATACGGCTGACTTTTTCCAGCTTCTTTTCACATAATCTTCCCTATGCATATGTCTGGGACTAAATTTCTCCTTTGTACAGGCACCAATTATATGGACTAGAGCCATCCTCAGTGACACAACTTTAATGTAGTTCCTTATATAAAATTTTTATGTGGACATAAAAATCCATCCTGAATTACTTTTCAAATCTCAAAGTATCTTCATTTTCCATACTTTGCATTCCTGCGATAAAATACCGTATACAAATGACTCATGATTCATGAAAATGTTTGAGTTTTGGAGGCTCGGTGTCAAGAGAACATATTATAGGCAACATTGGCAGCATTTCCTCATGGCCAGCACCAACAGTTGGGGGCAAGTACTTAGATCTCCAACATGGAACAGGCAGAAAAGAGAGGAGGCCATCCCTGGATATTTATAGACATCCTGGGACACAGGGGAACTCCCTTCAGAGAGCCCAGTAACCTATGGACTTCCCACTGGGCTCCTTCACTTAACCTCCCACAACCACCATCTTGGAGAGAGAGATTCAAGTCAGAGTAGAGTCTTCATGGACACTTAGGCCATCCATACCCAAACCATAGAAGGACCTTTGTTGTAAGGACATAATTTTAACTTACAGCAAATGCTTATCCATTCTATTGACCTTCCAGGACTAGATGAAAAGATTACAGTTGGCTAGAGAGAAAATCTTCTCTATGTCAGTCCTGAAGCACAAGCATAGTCATGTCATGAGTTCCTCTGACTCAGGGCAGATACACATGTCACGCCTTTTCTGGGCTCAACATATGTCTTCTAAAAGCCCTCCACAACATCTACTTCAGCCCTCTCTAACATCTAATTCAGTCCCTGAGGGATTTATCTGTGTGAAAGAATGGTGTGTGTTAATCTGCATGAAAAACTAAAGAATGCTCATGGTTATTCTTAACGGATCTCTTCCATTACATTAATGAAGAAATGGAACTCTAAACCTAGCCGACGGAGACCATTAAATTAAATTTACAAAATGCAATCAAGAACAGAGATAACATTGACTTCCCAAAGCTCCTTGGCTTTAAAGATTAATTATTAACCATAAGTCTTGGATGAAAATGCCAGTCAACCAAAGATTCACACAACAAGCAAAGAGATACATGAGAATTGAATGAATAAGAAGAAATTGGCTAAATAAGTAGTGTAATGTTGAAATGCTGAGTGCAGAGGCAAAAGTATTTAATGCACATCCTCAGAGAATGTCTAATAACAAGAGAAATGGTCACTACACGTACAAAAGTAGAATATTTAATATGATAATTATAAAAACACATTTCATTTATAGTCATACTATTTTTAATATATATTTTTATTAATTTATTCATATTACATCTCAATTGTTATCCCATCCCTTGCTTGTATCCTCCCATTCTTCCCTGCCCCCCACTTTCCCCTCTACTCTCCTCCCCTATGACTGTGACTGAGGGGTACCTCCTCCCCCTGTATATGCTTGTAGGGTATCAAGTCTCTTATTGGTAGCCTGCTATCCTTCCTCTGAGTGCCACCAGGCCTCCCCATCCAGGGGACGTGGTCAAATATGGGGCACCAGAGTACGTGTGAAAGTCAGTCCGCACTCTCTACTGTGGGACAGAGAGGAGGACATCCTATTGGAACTCTAAGTGAGAGAAGCATGGGAGAATGGGGGAAATAGAAGGATCCAGAAAGTCCTAGAAACCTACAAGAAGAACATTATGACATTATGACAGGAGGATCTGGGCCCAGGGATCCTGCTCAAACTATGGCACCAGCCAAAGACAATTCGACCCCCTACTCAGATCTAGCCAATGGACAGTCATACTATTTTATACTCCAAAAAAGAAAATTAAAAACCATACATACATATTATTGCAATAACAAATATAATTACTGACTCTGTTTAGTTGACTTCTTAGCATTTTTCAATGTGCAAACTCCTCAGCTATCTGAGCTAAACTTGACTAATACTAAGTCTTGGTCTCCAACTATATCCCATGGTACCCTTGCTGCTTATACAATGGAAACTGTACCAATGAAGTATATCCCTGAGCAACCCTGATCCGCTAGCCTCACACTCCTAGGACCTTTGTTATTTTTAACAAAACCTCAAGTGTTCGATTTACCAATAAAGACTCAGATGCTGGAATGAAAACTTGCTAGTTCAGAAAGGCAGAGAAAGCATCCAGCTGACCTTCCTCATCTGTGGACATCCTAAAAGGAATTTTCTGTCCCCAAACAGTCTCAAAAGCCCTAAAACTGAATGTTCCTCCCTTCTACTTTCTGGTACCTCTCTATCCATCCTCCTGATTTCCTCGTACTCTCTATAGTTTTTTCCTATGTTCACTTCCTGTCAACTGGTTGCTTACTCTGCAAGTCTTGACCTATGGTTGGTTTTATTAAGTCAAACAGAAAGCTCTTGGATTAAAGCTGTGTTCTAGGAGGGAGCCACACCATAACTAGAAACAGGTTTTCCATAAACAACACAATTTTAGGGTTCACGGTGTGATCAAATATTCTGCAACAGGTCTTAAAGAATCCTTTAGAAGCAAGATCTTTATCATACTAGACTACATCCTTGATGATGCCCATACCCAGTTTTCCAAGAATAAGTTTGCTCACAGCATTCATTCCATGCATAATTAATAAGCAATACCTACGTTTCAAGCTATATAGAATTCCAAAGGTACATACCTACATACATATGATAATACCAACATTTTTCACTAAGTCGATATCAGCTTATCTAATGGACCTTTCTTGATAGCCTAGAAACATAAACCCTTTGTCATCTGTACCAAGGCCATTGAATACCCCAGTTTCCTTTTCTTTCATCAAAATCTCTGATGTGATATATGGTATCTAGAATTAACTATACAATGGCTTATATGGTATCTTCATTGCTATGTAAAGTTAGACATATTAGAAGCATCTGAAGAATAGTCCCTGACTGGCGGACTTGGCTAATGATGTAATAAAAAAATAACATTTTGGTCAGAACACATGAAAAAGGGACCTATCGCAGAGTGAAGTGAGTAAGACAAGGGGAGCCTCCTAATTTTCTGCTTCCTTTGGCAGCGCTGTGGAAGGAACCTGACCCCTCATACATGTTAGGCAAGTTCTCAACAAACTAAGCTTTGCCTCTAGTTTAGCCATCTTTTTTAAAATTCAGCATTGTGTATTTCCCAGGGACTATTACAGGCTGGGAGGTATAATGAGGACAAAAATTAATCAAAGTAATATTCTCAATTACTTTGATGCTAAAGGCTGAATGCTGTTTATAATAGCTATTTGTTTTCAATTGTGTATTTCCTAAAATATTGGCATGCTATTAACTTTATTAGCAAGGCAAATTCAGCCATCAGTGATTGTCAGCCTAGAGCATTTCAAAGTTTACCCTTTTTCATTTAATTTTTTTCTTTTAACTCTGTATTCCTATTTTTCCATTATCCCAGTTATGTAACATGGAATTTGGCAATTTATAAGAGCATAGAAACCTATGCTGAATTTTTATTATGCTGATAGTTTATAAAATGTTTCTTTTCCAATCAACAGAATCCAGGATCTTGTTGAACATCAGATAATTCAGGATATATGAAAGAAACAAGCATTTGCTTCCCAATTGCCAACTCTTCCATTTGGTGATGGGAACTTGGAATTGATCACAAAGCAGAGCTCTGAGATACAGTCCAGTTCCCATACTGTATAAGCATGATTCTGATATGAGCCAGTCAAGCCTTTTCAAATGAGTCTCTCTTCTGCTCCCTAAGCTCTGCTGATAGCCTCCAGTACCTCTACCTCTGCTGGTCTGTTCATCTGCTTTTCAGGTGTTGTTCTCACTGAGAGGAACAGTTGGGTGTTACTGCAAACCAATGGAGGACAGGGGCCTTGAAAAAGTTGTAGCCTCAGAAGCTGAGTGAAGACATCATTCTAGGCCTGTCTGTTGAGGGGGCAACAGTGAGTAGCATCCTCTGGGCAGGCTGGTACAGCTTGTAGAGTTCAGAAGTTACAAAGCCAAGAAAGTAAAGTCTACGGGGGGGGGGGGGGGACATTCAATAAGGCATCGAAAGCACAGATCAAGGACAATATGGAGAAACAAGGATGGGAATGTGGAAATAGTTGCTTACTTAGAAAGCAAAGAAGAAAAGAACAGGCTCAAAGATCCTTCAACGAATTTGGGTAAGATTTAATTCAACATGGCATTTGGCTGGTGTGGTACAAAGTCCCTGGCAAGGTTTTTTTTTTTTTTTTTTTTCCAGAATGGCCATGGAAGTTTTCAGCAAGAAATATTTTAGGGAAAGAAAAGCTAGCCAGCTAATGCTGTCTTGCTCCTTAATTAAGGAAAAGGTACATGCAGCAACAGCATTGGTAAAGGGAATTTGTTCTACAGCAAAATACTTCTGCTACGTTTATAAACTGTGAAGAGAGAATCAAGAAAGAGGATGCCCTAAAATAAAGAGTAGAAAAATAACTGATGGACTGTGAGCACATGGTAAACATAAGGGATGGGAATTGGAGAGTGTGATGAGGAACGTGTTTTTAAGGGAGAGGATGTCTCACAGCTTTATTAACTGACACCCACCTGCTGGCGAGCAATGGTGTTCCAAAGTACCAGCCACTTATCTTTGGAAAACTATTTGTGTTGGTTGCTTTTTTGTTTTATGTTGTGTGACTCGCGTTACCGTCTCGCCAGCAAGAACGACGCTGCACACACAGGATCCTTCTGCAGTAAAGCTTTAATGCGTCTTGAGAGGGAGAGCATAAGCTTACGACAAGTAAAATGGAGACCCCAAACAGCAGAAACCCATCCCTTATATAGGAAACTGTTCTCCGCTTAGGATGTGTCAGTCCCTGATTGGCTGTTACTCATCAGGCGATATGACGCCACGGGAGAGGCAGAGCACAACAAGTGGAAAGTTCCTTTGCACATGCGCAGATTACTTGTTTACCAGTTTGGGACACAGGATGTCAGCGCCATCTTGTAATGGCGAATGTGAGTGCGGCCTCTCACATCTCCCCCTTCTCTTTTAATTAAAGGCCTAACTAAAAGAATAGGTGAAAACTGGCGCCACATCGGGTTCGCAGCTCGCTACAGTTTGTTGTATGGGCAATGAGCTTAGGAAAAGGAAATGGTCCAATCAAGGCTGGAGCATGACTCTGGACCAACCGATCGAGGACCATTTTAGAGGCACCACTCAGTGCCGTCCCACGTGCAATGGGCAATTTTCCCCGCGGGGTGCAACGGCCACTGGGTGCACGTAGATATAGGGTGCCTTTCGACGTGCAATGGCAACCAGGCCCAGTCGAGTGCAAAGGCCACGCAGAGAGAAAGAGAGAGAGAAAACTCATTGCCCTTATTTAGGACTTAAAGGCTGCCCGCCAAGCCGCCGTCTCCCCCTATTCCTTTATTTAGGAAGCAATAAGACACCCATTAAAGAGAGTGGAGACAGAGGTAAATAGCTCATATTGCCGCAGAGCCATTTTACTGCAATGCCTCACTATGCAACTCTCCAGGGCTGCTGAAACTTACTCACTCCACCTTGTGCAATGAGCTGAGACTCTGAGGGTGCAGGAGCTGAGCAGCCAGCGACTTATTGCTTAACCATGGATAGCCATATATCAGGGGAGGTCCCACTTTCTACTGCTGCAAGTGCTTGGGCAATAACCACCTTGTCTCTTTTTGTTTGAGCCCTGAGTTTACAGACCAACCATAGGGTCAACACTAACCCACAGCAGATCGCAGCTCCAAATAATCCAACCCCAACCCATTCCTTAAAGAAGGAGAAAGCCGAAGATATCCATGACGAAAGTCCCTCTGTAAGCGACAGATCCAGGCGTGTGGAATTAACTTGAATGATGGCAGTTCTTAATTCTCTTAATGTTTGCTCGAATTCTGTTGTCCAATTCGGCATCGGGAGTGGAAATGTTGACATGATCCCCAAGCGTTGTTCCCCCTTTGTTATTATCACTTGGGTCATCACCAGGCTGAGTATCAGCATCTTCTGGAACCGTCTGGATTTTTCTGGTAAGTCTTTCTGGTACCCAAAACGGATTGTCTTCATCCTGTGGAAAAATGCACACAGCTCCCCTGGATCTTATAAGAATAGGATCCGGTCCTTTCCATTTGTTACTCAGAACATCCTTCCATTTGACCATTTCTTTTGGCCTGCTGAGCTCTAAATAGTGTCTTTCTGCCGCAGTATGGCCTTTATCATCTAGATTTAAAAAATTTAGGGTAAAGAGTGCCATGGAAATGGCCACTCTTGGTACTGAGGGAAGAACGCTCTCTATTCCCCTTTTTTGCTTTATTAAATAAGATTTGAGTGTGCGGTGTGCACGTTCTACAATCCCTTGTCCTTGAGGGTTGTAGGGAAGGCCAGTCAGATGAGTCACATTCATCTGATGACAGAACTGTTGAAATTTTTGTGAGGTGTATGCAGGTCCATTATCAGTTTTGAGAATTTTAGGCATTCCCCAAGCACTCCATGCTTCAAGGCAATGCTGTATCACATGTGAGGCCTTTTCACCCATAAGTGGTGTGGCAAATATAATGCCTGAGCATGTATCAATGGAAACATGTAGATACTGAAGTTTACCAAAGGAAGAGACATGCGTGACATCCATTTGCCAGATTTGTAAAGGTCTTACGCCCCGTGGGTTTATCCCTACATGGGGTGTAGGCAAAAATTCACAACAATTTTTACATTGAGTCACAATGTCTCTAGTTTCTTTTCTAGTTATAGCAAAGCGGCGGCGGAGAGTTTCAGCCGTCACATGAAAGTGCTGATGAAAATTTTTTGCTGCATCCGCCTGGGAGGACAGTGCAGTGGCTATAAGCCGAGTGGCCTTATCAGCCAAGTCATTGCCCCGGGACATTGGACCTGGTAGGCCCGAATGTGCCCTGACATGGGTAATATATATGGGTGTTTTTCTATTTTGTAAGGCCAATTGTATTTGCTGAAAAATAGAGGCGACTTTACTAGAGGACTTAATGATTCCCGCGGCCTCCAATAAATTAACAGTATTAACCACATAATAGGAATCTGATACAATATTTAAAGGCTCGGGAAAGATCCTTAAAACCTCTAAAACTACCAAACATTCTACTATTTGAGGTGAGGTTTCTTGGTAATCTTTAGTCATTATCTTATCATTAACCACATAGGCACCAATTCCAGTTTTTGAACCATCTGTATATACTATTATTCCATCTTTAAGTGGGGACTTAACGGTCATTTGTGGAAACACCACAGCTTGATTTAATGCAAATTGTAAGATAGGATGTTTTGGGTAATGATTGTCAATTCGTCCTGAAAAGGAGGTAATCAAAACAGCCCAATCATTGGAAGTAGCCGCCAGGGTTTGAACCTGTGCAGCAGTGTATGCTACAATCAGAAGTCTGGGCTTGTGTTTGAGCGGCCTCATACCAGAGAGCCCTCCATTCCATGTATTGACCCATGTCTGGAAGTGCGGCTTTTGCTACCATCTGCCAATCAGAAGGAGTTAAGGTGCCAGTGCCAATTCTATCCAACATTATCAGGGTAAAATTTGCATTAACCCCGTATTTGTGGACAGACTCAGCCAATTCTTTAATTAGGTTATATTCGACGGGGGCATGTACTCGTCCCTCGTTCTCTGTTTCAAAAACAGGAAAAAAATTGTGTAATTTTTTACGAATCTTTTCCGGCCAAAAGGAAAATCCAGACCGCAGTTCGTAGGGTGGAGGAGCGGTGGGTGTTACCCTACAAGAGGAGTTATGGGAGGGTTTTTTATTATTTCCTCATTCGTCTGGGTAGTATCTCTCCTCCTCATATTTGGCTGCCTCCTCCTCTAACTCTGCTTCTTCCTCTGAATCAAGAGCCTTATTGTCAGAGGCATTGGGGCTAGAGCTTGCAGAACTATCAATATTTAATGCCTCAAGTTCCCTTAATGGGTAAAGTCCTTGTGATGTCCCTTCTGGGGAATCAGGGGACTGCACTCCTTTTACAGGAGGGTTCTTAGCTTCTTTCCTTTTATGGGTATCCCTTTTCTTGCACACACCCAACCTCTCACTACGTTCGGTTTCTGACATGCTATCCTGAACTTCCTCTAGGGCGACCTGTCCTTCCTCTACTGCCCTCTTACAATTGTCATCCTCTAGGCAATTTTTTACAAGTAAAAAAATAAAAAATATCACTCCTAGAATCGGCCCAAGAAATTCAGAAATATGCATACCTCTCCGAACTTACCTATCCCTGCAGTTCTGAATCCTCCTTGAAGTCAAGGGGTCTCCGAAGGTGCTGACGATGGTGTGGTCAATTTCCCGGGTTTCGGCACCAGATGTGACTCGCGTTACCATCTCACCAGCAAGAACAACGCTGCACACACAGGATCCTTCTGCAGTAAAGCTTTAATGCGTCTTAAGAGGGAGAGCATAAGCTTACGACAAGTAAGATGGAGACCCCAAACAGCAGAAACCCATCCCTTATATAGGAAACTGTTCTCCGCTTAGGATGTGTCAGTCCCTGATTGGCTGTTACTCATCAGGCGATATGACGCCACGGGAGAGGCAGAGCACAACAAGTGGAAAGTTCCTTTGCACATGCGCAGATTACTTGTTTACCAGTTTGGGACACAGGATGTCAGCGCCATCTTGTAATGGCGAATGTGAGTGCGGCCTCTCACAATGTTGTTTTGTGTTTTGTTTTGTTTTGGGGTGTGTGTGTGTGTGTGTGTGTGTGTTGGGTTTTTTTTGGGGGGGGTTGCTTGGTTTTTGTTGTTGGTGGTTTGTTTGTTTGTTTGTTTTGCAAATTTGACACAAATCTAGGCATATACAGGAGGATGAAATCTCAACTGAAATTGTCCTCCATCAGACTGGCCTGGGAGCATGTCTGTGGGGCATTTTCTTAGTTAATGGTTGATGTAGATGGATCCAGCTGGCTATGGATGGAGCTACTTCTGAGCAAACCATGGGGAAAACAAGCCAGTAGGCAGTGGTCCTCCATGGCCTCTGCATCAGTTCCTACCTTCAGGTTCCTGCCCTGTTTGAGTTCCTGCCTTGACTTCTCCCAATAAACCACTCTGATCTGGACACAAAAACCAATTAAAGCCATTCCTTCCCCAGGTCATGGTGTTTTTCACAGCAAAGGAAATCATAGTAGAAGAATGCTTTTCCTTCTTAGTGCTCATTTGGAGTGAGTCAGACAAATCCCACCTCATGCTATATTTCTTAAAGCTTAAAAAAAAAATATATTAACTAAAATGATTAAATGAATATGTAAGTACTGTAGTGAGAAGATGTCTGCTGCCTTGGAGGTGATAATGTTTCAGGGTTATCTGCTCACTCATTTACTATGTAGCCACTGAAATCTTGGAAAAGCTTTTTCCACGAGAAGATCAGATGGGCATCCATTGCTCTGCAGTTCCAGCTTTCCCTTTGGCGGCACAAATATAGAGTTGCTGAAGTTTAGGTTTTTAAAAGTGCAATCAGTGATTGATAGCTATCTCTGGAAAGCCATTTGTAAAACTTAAATGCAGTATTTTGTTATATCTCTTTAAATGAGGGAATTCATAGTGTGATTGTACATATAAAATGTTCAGAATAATGCTCCATACTCCTGTAATTGTGTGAAGTTCACACTCAGATGAGCGAGCAATCACCAGAATGACAGCTTAACAGAAAATCCTTGCAAAAAAAGATCATACTTGTTCTGCATTCACCTGCACAACTGTTCCTACCCTACTACTCTCTGGCAAGTTCAAGCCTACCTCCTCATGTTCAAAGTCAAATGCCACAGCTACTTCCTTGATGAGTATAAGAACTACATAGCTTCCTCATAACCAGGAACCTTGGAGGATTTTGTCTGCCCACATTCAAAAATCTGAATGATTAAGATTTACTTAAAGTCTCTGAAGTAATCGTGATTGTTCTTGCCCTGAATTTAAATGAAATCAAGAGAAAACAAAGCATTCCTTCCATTCCGGCTCCCTACATTATAGCTTCATTCAATATTCTGTTCACTCCCTAAATGGAGAGTGGGAACAGGGGCAGCCACATGTTTCATTTTTCTTAGTAAGATTTGGTTAAGAACAATGTACTCTTCTTAAAATAGATCTTGCCTGGCAGTAGTGGAGCACACCTTTAACCCCAGTATTTGGGAGTCAGAGTCGGGCAGGTCTCTGTGAGTTCTAGGCCATTTTGGTCTATAGACAGGACCTCCAGGGGTGTACAGAGAACCTGTCTTTAAAAAAAACAAAAAGAAAAAAGAATATACCAAAAAATTATGAAGTATTTAGTTTGACAGGAAAAATATAGCAAAAGAATGCACATATTTTTCCAGAAATAACTTAATTAATATGTTTGATAATTTTGCCAAGATGCATACAAACACTTCAATGTCCCAGTATAAGCCTGTAGCTTATGACATTAGCCTTTTAAAAATTTTGGGTTTCACTTATTTGTGTGCTTACAAAGTACCCTCTTTTGTTGCCTTTGAATAGCTCAGGATTTATGGGTCAGACCAGCATGTTATTATCCATCTATTTTCAGGGTCCATTTACAACCCCTCCCCCATTGTCTATGGCAAGTTTTTACTGCTCAGCAGTGAGCTCGTACCCACATAAAGCCAGGCTAGAGCTCCCCAACCCTCAAAGCTTGGCCCTTCAAATAATGTTTTGCATGACCTAGGCTCAACATGAAGTTTTGTCTAGTGCCTACCTGATCTTCAAAATACCAGCAGTGCCCCAGAAATATGCACAATAAAAGAGCTGACCTTCACTGTTTGCCTCGGTGCTTAGTCAGACTCTCGACTTAGTCTTTCTAGGGTTTCTCATCTTGAGGTGTCTATTCTCTAGCACCCTGTGTGTTTGATTGTAAATGTAGATTTTGTGCACATAAATCTATCAACTTCTGCCACACCTAGTGTGAGACCTACTTGGGTTCCAGTAGGAGTTGTGATCAAAGTGAACCATAAAGGCCATCTGAAGAACAAGTGAACAAGCACCATGTCTGCCCTCATTGCTCTCCTGTCCTTAGTCATGCCACAGGACCTGCCTGTACATTGAAGCTGCATGATGCTCAAGGTTACATAAGAATCAGCCAGGCTCCAAGGCTCCAGCATCTGTTGCTGTAGCACAAAAAATTAGCAGTAGAGAATCACACTTGGAAACAGAGCTGAATGGTAGTGGGATGTCCTGGTCCAGAGCAGGCATTTTGCTTTAATGTGAGTCTAGCCAGTGGCTCTCACAGCCCTCTGGGTGGCCTCACTCCTCAGCGTTAAAAAGAATGTATAAGAATGAAACCCAATCCTTGTCAATATTTAGATGAGCTACTTTCTAGAGCCTTCTATCTCTCCACATAAGTAAACTAAGCCTGGAATTTCTCAGGCTGCCTCTGTCTGACAAAATCAACTTTGAATTTTGTGTTGTTTCCATCCCTGTAAAGAAATAAAGATAAGCAGACTTTTATAAAATGGGGTGAGGCGTAACAAACAGTTAGATAGTTAGAAGCTTCAAGAAGCCTTTTCAAAATATGAGAATTCTTATGTCTTCCCACAATATATAAGATTTTTATCCTGTTAAAAATCACAAGGTTCATGTCTTTAATCCATGTTCAACCATGTTCATAGCAGCCTCATTCATAATAGCCAGAACATGGAAACAGCCTAAGTGTCCCTCAGTAGAAGAGTGGATAAAGAAACTGTGGTACATATACACTATGGAATACTACTCAGCTATTAAAAACAAGGAATTCCCGAAATTTGTGGATAAATGGATTGAGCTAGAAATGATCATAATGAGTGAGTTAACCCAGAAGCAGAAAGAATCAAATGGTATATACTCACTTATATCTGCATACTAGCCCAAGGGGCATGTCCCACAAAAGCCTTCACTTACCAGGAAACTGGGACAGAGGGGAAGGCATCCTATTGGGACTCTAAATGAGAGACGCATGGGAGAACAGCAAAATAAAAGGATACAGAGGGTCCTAGAAATCTACAAGTAGAACAATATGATAGGCAGATTTGGGCCCAGGGGTCCCGCTCAAACTAAGGCACCAGCCAAGGACAATACAGGAGGTAAACTTTAAACCCCTTCCCAGATCTAGCCAATGGTCAGAATATTCTCCACAGTTGAGTGGAGAGTGTGATACGACTTTCTCACGTACTCTGGTGCCTCACATTTGACCATGTCCCCTAGAGGGGGAGACCTGGTGGCACTCAGAGGAAGGACAGCAAGTAGCCAAGAAGAGACTTGATACCCTATGAGAATATATAGGGGGACGTAATCCCCCTCAGGAACAGTCATAGGGGAGGGGAATAATGGGAAAATGGGGGGGGGGAGGAATGGGAGGATACAAGGGATGGGATAAACATTGAGATGTAACAAGAATAAATTAATAAAAAAAATAATGTTAAAAAAAAATCACAAGGTTTAGTGTGGCTGGTTTCATAACAGTTTTCCATTAGTGAAATAACCAAGTAAAAACTTTGTATTAAAATTTTTAAAAGTTAGAATCCTAAGAAAATGAAATTAGATATTACTTAGCTACATTTGAAACATAAAAACAGAATAAAATCCAAAATATTAATGCACTTTCATAAAGTCATATAAATCTCTTGGTTTGTACAACTAACATTGGCCTCTATGACTAATTATAGCTTGTTCTTTCACAATGGGTGGCAGGAGGCTCTCGTGGCTTGGGGTATTGGCTACCTGACACCAGCATTCAAAGCAGGGCAAAGCAGATGCTGTGAGCATATACAGTTGAGTGTTTGTATGCAACTATGTTCTTGTAAATATGGACTGTTGTTGTAATAGAACTACTGCTCTCTGTCATGAGTATCTGTCTCCAAGGTAGAAGCAGGAAAAGAGTGATGAAAGGAATAAATAGGATTCTGGATATCCAGCATGTTGAGAAATGAACACTATTCTCACTTCTATCTTTCGGCTGTTAGTTGAACTGTGTACCTCAAAAGAAAACTGTATTTGGAAACAAGGTCTTTAAAGAGGTAATTAAGGTAAAATGAGGCTATGGAGGTAGATCCTAATCTAATATGACTCCTATCTTTACAATAAAGGAAGATTAAAACTCAACCATGCACAGAAGGAACTCAAGGCAAGGACACGAGGAGAAAATAGCCACACACAAGTCAAGGAGAGAGATCACAGAGAAACCTTAGTGACTCCATGATCTGTATCTGGCCTTAAGAACCCTTCTTAAAGCCCTGACATAGCTCTGTGGTGGTGAAGCTTCCAGGATCTGTACTTTGTGACAGCAGCTCTGGCAACAACACCCTCTCCTTGACACCCAGTACCTCCTCCTCAAAACAAAGTCAAAGGCTCTTCCAGTCTAAATGAACAAGTAACCTCCCATGTCTTCAAAACCCAACGTGATTGGCAGTCTGGAGCCCACAGAAGGCAGAGACCAAGATGCTGGACCAGGAGCATCTCTGTGTGCTGAGGCTTTCCTAAAATGTCTACTGTCTCTTAGTCAGTCAGACTACTTAGCAGTTCACAGGTTTCACAGGAGAGAGACATAACATCTTGAAAAGAAGCAGGAATGTGTTTCTACCCATGGAAATGAGTCTATGTAATATCTGCAGGAACACAACGACTTCTCTTTTAATCACACAAAAGAACTCTCCTAACAGAACTATATAGCTTTTATGACTATAACAAAATCAAATGAAAGAACAATGTGTCTTCTAAAACATATTATGTGATGAAAATTCATTATTGGCCATCATTTTTTTTCCTCTCAGATATGAATCACATATGTAGCATACTAAAAAACAATAATATCATTAATAGGAAAATCTCCCTACATAAATTCTATAAGAGTAGATTACTTGATGGATTTAGTGACATTATGCAAAAATTATGTGCATAACAAATGAGGAGCTAATAATAGAAACTGGTAAAAGATATACATTTGCCTTTAGTTTCCAGTTGTAAACAATGGTAAAAGAAGCTGAGTCAAACATCTGTCTTTTGTAGTAAAACTCAGTTGACATCCAATCCATGTTTTCCTTTGCCTGAGCCCTCTAAAATCTTTCTAGTCTCTTCTGGTCTGCCTGGTGACTTAAAGAACCACAGACTGTGCTATGAGATGAAAGCAAATGTCTTTGGAATCAGAGATGGTGAGGTTTCTAAGATGGTATATGAATTCTCAGCATATAAGACACCCTTCAATATGCCTATCATTTTTGGAGTTCTGCAGCCTTCTTATGATAAAGAGGCAATGAGTATAATGTGAATAAGGAGAATATTAAGTGCTACCAAAAAGAAGATTATTGTTAGCACTGCTGAGAATCTATAGCAACACTAGCAACCATTTGTCCAGACTCCCTTGTGTATGAGGAAAAAAAATAACTCCCTACCAATGGAATCCATTGTTATTGTACACTATAATACTTTGACCGGCTCTTAATTATGTTTTTTCAATTACCATGTTTCCCTTGTCCACAGGAGGACTGCATACCCGTTAAGAAACTGACCGTGTCAATTGTGGAAGGCAGAACATTCCTTCACTGCTGTTTGGCTGTGCATGTCTTTAGCCAAGGCTCATTTAGAGTTTCTCCAAATTGTCCGATCCTGGTCCCTAGGCAATGAAAATAGTATGTCTGACATGAGTATGCATTGTAGAAGTTTTGGGTTATATGTAAACATGGTTTTTGGGTGTGAGATATGGGGGAAGCTCCAGCTTGTCCACAGCTAATAACTGCCTCATGTGAGGGCATGTGATCTTTGTCACCTGGGAACTATTTCATGTGGGGGCATGGTCTTTGCCAGTGAGAATAAATGAGAGGGCAGACTGTAGGCTCTGAGGAAGAAGAAGGCTGCTGGTGCCTCACCCCTTACTACTCCTGATTGCGTTTGATGCAGTTTGATGAGAAAAAGTTGGAGATATCCTGAACCAAGGATTGCACTTGCCCCCAAGGAACCCTTGGACCCTGAACAGCAGGAAGTAGCTAAGAAAGGCAATGCATCTTCTCCCCCACTAACATTTCTCTTCGACCTGATGTTCGGGTATTAGAAGGGATTGGCATGGAATAGGGAGAAAGTGATTTAAGGAACCCAAAATAAAAAGGGTTTTACAAAAACACCAACAAGAATGGCTGCTTTTTTCACAAGTGTCACAGAAAAGAGACAGTGGGTAAAGAAGAGATGGGCAGAGGGAAGCATGAGTGAGATTTGGGGAGGGGGTGGTTGCTTAATTACAGAAAAAGACAAAATTAATACCATGAATGGGTGTTGCCATGTGATATGTTTTCCCAGAACGATTTTTAGAAATCTCTCTACCAAGTCTTATTATTTCCCCTTTACTATGTGTCCTGCATAGCTAGCTAATTTTATGTCAATGTGACACAAGCTAGAGTCATCAGAGAAGAGGGAGCCTCAATTGAGAAAATGCCCCCATGAGATTTGGCTGTAGCCAAGGCTGTGAGGTATTTTCTTGGTTAGTGATTCATGAGGGATGGCCTAGTTCCTTTTGGGTGGTGACACCCACCCCCTGAGCTGCTGGTTCTGGTTTCTATAAGAAAGTAGGATGAGCAAACCAGAGGGAGCAAGCCAGTAAGCAACATTCATCCATGGCCTCTTCATCAGCTCCTGCCTCCAGATTCCTCCTCTGTTTAAGTTCCTATCCTAACTTCCTTTGATGATGAACAGCGATGTAGAAATGTAAGTCAAATAAACCATTTCCTCCCCATCTATGAGAACATGCTGTATGAATGGAGTAATATGAGGGAAATTCAGAATGCTTGTGAGAAAATTCAAGAACACAAGAGTCTTGTGACTCAGTTTCTTTTAACATAGAATTGTTTTTGAAAAGAGTTTCTATGCTCCTCCCAGGTGTAGCAGATAGGAGTTTGTTTACTTCAGTGTACTTATTATTGCATCCTGTTGTTATTCAATTAAATGTTTAAACTATCTTTTATATGCCTCTATGAAAAAACATGTTTTTACCACATGCAGCTTATTCTTATGGTTGTATACAACTTGAAATCATAAGAACTTTATTCATGTGCCATTTCTTAACTCTCAGAGTACAAATTGTCTGATGCTTTGAATACAGCTGTCTATTGCATACAACTTTAGTTTTACCTTATTTTTAGGCTTCATTCTCCCAGATTCCACTGCCTTTGAAGAGGTAAACAGTCATGGTATTGTATCACAGCAATAGTAACCCAAACTAAGACACTGTGGGAAGACTTGTCTATGCTAAATTCATGACATCTGACCTGAAGCAGCTATGCTGCTTATCTTTTGTCAACTTGACACAAGCCTAGACATGTCTGGGAAGAGGGAATCGTCAACAAGAAAATGTAGGCAAGTCTGCAGAGTATTGATTGATTATTGATGTGAGATAGACCATCTGATTATGGGCAATGCCACCCTTGGCATGTGGTCCTAGGTTGTATAAGAATGCTGGCTGAGCAAAGTATGAGAGAAAGTCAGTAAGTGATGTTCCTCTGTGCCTTTGGCTTCAGTTCCTTCCTCCATGTTCCTGCCATGATTGCCTGCCCTGGTTTCCCTCATTGATATAGATTTTGATCAGAGAGTTATGAGGTTAAATAAACTCTTTCATTTACATTTGGTTATGGGATTTTATCACAGCAGTGAAAACCCTAAGACAGCAGCTGATATACTCCCTCTCTTCCTCACCTTCTCCCTCCCCCGTTCCTCTAACCTCAGTCTTTCTTAAACTGCGCCGCTAGGTCCCCATCTCAGGGGAAAAAAAAAAAACAGAATTTTAAAAAGTGGATTTGTGTGTGTGTGTGTGTGTGTGTGTGTGTGTGTGTGTGTGTGTGTGTGTGTACCTCATACTAGTGTCATGATACCAGTTTTTCTGTAAAATGAATGCAACAGCAGTACAAATTAGCACTTCTCAAATGATGTTCTGATTTTGGCCAGTTTCTGTACAAAACTAATAGGTGTTGCATGAAAGAAAAGGAGCTATACAATAATTTTGGGAGGTGAATAAACAAATTCAATGATGTGTGTCACCTTAAAGTTTTAATGGGGTAAGATTGTATGTTCCAACCCTAAAAGTTGAGTGAAGATTAAGATTGCAGACCTCTTAAACTGTCTTTAATCTTATAACTGTTTTTATTTTCACAGAATCTCTTAAAATAAGAGTTTTCTTTAACATAAGTCAGGTCATGACAAATCAACAGACATGAATGAATATCCCATGTCCCTTGATGTGATCACATGGTACCTTGACTAAGGCAACTGTCATAACCTGCCTGAAAGGACACTGGCTTTCGGCTCATTCTCTAAGTAGCAAGTGACTCGAAAGGGCTTGGAAAGGTCCTTGTTGCTCACAGAGAACTCATATCATGCAGAGATAATTCATCATGCCAGATGGCAGGGAACACAAATTGGAACACAGCGGATGTCCAACCAGGAAGACTCAGAGGACAGGCAGGATTTTCAGAGCTTATTAGAAGGAAACATGCTTTCTATAGAACATAGTCGCCAAGATCAAATTCTTGAAACTTGTTTGGACAAATATATAAAAAAAAATACAATAGGAGTCCACTGTGGAAGACTGGAAAAACATGGATAGGAGATGTAAGGCATAGGAGGGTAACATGGAAACTGGAAGGAGGAAGAAAAGAGTGACATAGGAGGGGCAGTGGGAAGGAAAATGGAAAAGAGAGGCACAGCAAATCCCAAGACTAGCTCAAGCCTCCAGAGCATCAGAGAGGAAGGGCTGACAGTTGCATAAGGCCTTGCAGAAGATGGTCAATCAATACCCTTGTCGTAGAGCCATGCAGATTCATTTCTGGACAGACAAGAAAAGTAAGATATAAACCCCTCTCTCTTGCATCTCAAGAGAATCCAGTGGCGGTAGATAGAGGGAAAGAGAAGCCCATAGCAATGGGCTGATGATCAATCAGGATGGTATATGGATTCAAGATGGAAGTTATTAAGACCTTTGTCAGGAAACCATGAACCAGTATGACACTGAGAGTAGAGAGACAAAAATACATATTCAGTACAAAGCCATACACTGGGTGCCTGCTGGATACCAGGCTCCTGGTTTTTTGGGGGTGTTGGGAGCAGCAAGACTGTTGGCCAAGCTACCTTCCTTAAAGCTTTTAATCTTTGATACTAGTTTCTTTGCTTGGTTTCTAAGCAAAATCTCAAGTGGCATTCACTTATTGGTTGTCATCCTTTTTGTTCTGGACCAAAGAAGAGGCAGGGATTTGCCAGGATGCTATGCAGCCCTGAGTAGAGGAGATTAAAAAGCCCCTTCTACCTATTGCAAGGCAATGCAGACTCTGCCCTGCCTAGATGTCATTCTAGCTTGCCATTTAATATTCTCGTTCTGAACAAAATTGTATTGAATATATTTTAAGTATATAACACAATGTTATAAGACACAGATAGAATCACAAAGACATTTCAACTAACAAGTGGCTACATATATCATGGTGGTTTCTGAGATGATATCTCCCAGTGATGTGGCTGTCTGGGCTTGGGAATGTGCAAGCTGTTATAGTCACACAAGATGAAATCACCTTTAATGCAGTTACGAGAATATGTCCCTATTCTCAAGTGACAGCAGACATCAGTGACAGGGTCACTGCAGTGAAATAAATCAGTATATCCATTATCTCACATAGGAAACCCATTTTAATATTGGCATGACAAGGTTTGCTACCTGCAAGCCAAGGGGTCAGCCCAAGTCCAGTTGTAAAGAGCAGTCTTCTCTCCCAGGTCCACTAGTTCCTGCCCAATCTCCACCTCACCCCCAATGCAGGAAAATGCCATTTTAATCAGAATAAAGGGTCAAAGCATTTCTTGGCAAAAATATATAGGCAAAGAGACATAAAGAAAGACCAGTGCTTTGTCTACCATCTTTTGGTTGTATGAGTAGTCTCCAAATTAAAATGACAAGCAAATTCACTGGAGAAAAATAGCTAACTATGGATATATAAACAAAAATGTGAGACACAAAGTATGACAGTCATTTATGAACTACCTTTATTTAAAACAAAGCAAAAACAAAAATCACTGACTCCTCTCTTGAGCCCACAGTGTAAGAAAAGTGGGATGAAAGCCTGGCATCTCAGTCTCAGCCTGTAGCTCTCACCTTATGGATCTGACTGTTAGCCTTCACAGTGTTCTCTCTCAGACCTGCCCGCCCAGGCTCCTGAACCTCAAGTCCCCCCTTGGATTCTAAGACAACAGAAATTATTAGCACTAAACATCTTTATGGCTAGGAACTGAAACTTCCCTGGAGCATCAGTGAGCCAATAGACCACAGCTCAAGTGAGGACAGCTATCTTTTTGGAGAGGCTACACCCTCAGCAGGAACAGTCACTGTGTGAGAAATAAGGATGTCTTCTGAGCTCGCTACAGACCAGAATTGGAATAATGATCATCCAGACCACACCCAGGCCTAGACCTTGCCCCAGTCTTCCCTCAATTCAGACCAAAGCTCGTGTTAATATTCTGGAGATAACACGAGCTGAGTATGTCTTCTCTTTCTGTCTTTAACTGGCAAACTGTAGAACAAGTTGAAACCACTGGAACTCTTGAAACTCGGGTTTTCCCTAAAATTTCAATGACAAAAGGAGACAGATTTCTGAAATTGACATGGTTTTCTGAGCTGTGGGAAGGATGGGGGGATGGGATCCTTACAGAGGAGTTAGAGATGAAAGAAGAGTGGAAAACATAGTGAATAAAGTCTGTTGGGTCCTTTTGCTGAGTCCCTGGGATCGTGAAAGCTGATTTGGAATAGCTCTTGGCCTGGCATAGATAATGATGAAAACTCTTACTAATAGACATGAGACTTTTCTTTATAAAGGCAAAAATATAAGAAATATATGAGGGGCTTTTCTGCCTTAGCTAGTAGTCTACTTTCTTTAGCTCAAAATAACCCATATGTCAAAGTGGCATAATTTCATCTGACAGATTCAGAACCCCTTTACAAATATAAGATTGGGACAGTAGAAGCCAAGTAAATGTTGCTGTTTTTTATCTGCTCTGTTCTGTCTATCTAGTGATCATGACAGACACAGCTGCCACATGAAGGAGCAGGACAAGACAGAAAGGCCCCAAAGTTGGGGGTGAGGAAAGGAGACAGGACTTGCTTGCAGACCAACAGTATGGAATAAACATATCATGGTATCTCCCAGATATGCCCTGAATTCACGATCCTGGAAAACAAAATTATTTTCATTTCAGTAATGTGCTGTTCTCGTCATCCTCCAAGAGTTTCCGTAGAGTGAGAAGTTTAGAATCAAGGTGGGCCTTTAGCAAAATGTTTTCCCCCTTCACATCTCCCTCCCCCCTTCCCCTCACTTCCCTCCCTTCTCTCTCTCTCTCTCTCTCTCTCTCTCTCTCTCTCTCTCTCTCTCTCTCTTTCTCTCTCTCTCCCTTCCCTACACCCCTCTTTTCTTTTCTTCAATATTTGTGCTATGTAGATTTTTGTCAGCTTGATAAAATCTAGAGCCATCCTGGAAGAGGGAATTTTAACTGGGGGAATCACCTCTATCAGATGTTCTGTAGGCAAATCTGAGGGGAAGTTTCTTGATTAATGATTAATGTGGAAAAGCCCAACCAACTATAGGCACTGCCACACCTAGGAGGAGACACACACGGACACACAGACACACACACACACACACACACACACACACACACACACACACACGGACTATACACTGTAAGATGAAAGAAACCATTTTCTCTCAGAGTTGGTTTTTGTTATAATGTTTATACAGGAACAAAAAGCAAACAAGGACAAATCATGTTTGTCAAACCCAGAGCCTCAAGCATGTTAGGCAAGAAATCTACCATGGAGCTACACCCACTCTCTGGAATTTTCACACACTTTTGAAAACCAACCAGGATCCTCTGTATCCTAATCATCAGGCCCAGCAACTCTAAAGCTTGTCAGTGACAAACACTCCCTACTTCAAAAGTCTCTTCTCATGGTCTGGGTTGCTTCTTAGTGACTTGATTTGTTTGTGTGGCAAAATACACCTAACACGATACTGATCCTTTTTTAAGTGTTCCGTGAAATGAAGAACCACCAAAGAACAGAACATCAACAAATTAAGTGCTAAGGTCTAATTTACTTTGTTAATGGTTCATGAGTTAGACAACATTCAGTGTGCAAAGGAAAGAAGAGAGCTCCACCAGGAATGGCAAACAAAGAAAGCCAAAGCAGGAATCAGGAAAGCACACAGTCCAAGAGGCAGGGGACTAGCTTCCGACTGCTGCAGATGTGCTGTTGCACTTACAGGTCAAAGGTGGCGGAGATGGCAGACTGTGTTGTCCCAAGTTGGCCTAGTCTCTCTTCATTGGTTACTGTGTATCTCTCGTGTTCCAGAAAACTGGCCTGTGGTAGAACTTGACTCCTTACCACCCCGCCTGAGTGGATCCAACCATCTGGTTAAGCCTCTGGGACTTAGTGTAGAAGCTGGAACAGATACAGTGGTCTGCATTAATTTTAATATCTTTCTCACATTGTCATGCCGCCATCACCAAGACCCTTCTCTGGGACTCCACTCATCTTCAAGCACAAGATATGTCGTCATTACATAACAGTTTGACTTCCCTTTCTGTCATTACGAATTTGATGGCTGCGTGAACCTCATGGAGGGGAAATCATGCTGTGTTTGTCTTCTATAAATGGCTCATTCAGCTATCATGTTTTTCGGATCTACCCGTGTTATACCGTGTCAGAATTCCCTTCACTTCTAAGATGAATAGGATGCATTTGTATGTATATATAGCGTCTTGTTTCTTTGTTGTCCATCTGCTGAGAGTACTTGATACTGCTGTGAAAATGGTTATACATTTACATGTTCAAAGATCTGCTTAATTCTTTTGAATATATACCAAGAAATAGAATTCTGAATGATAACATAATTCTATTTTCAATTTGGGAGGAAGAAACCATCATAATTTCCTGCTGTTCACCACTGTGATGGAACATGTGACATTCCAGTTTCTCTAAACCCATGCCAGCACTTGATATCTTTTGCTTTCTCATTGTTGTTTGGTGATATCTCCTTATGGTTCTGATTTATATTTCACCTCGGATTAATAGTATTAAGTATCTTTTCATGCATTTTTGGCCATTTGTATGTCTTCTTGGAGAACCAGCTATACCAGGCTTTACCATTTTTATCATACTGTTGGTTGTTTTGAGTTTTAATAATATCTACCTATGCTTCAAGTTAGCTTGTTTTTATTTACTTAGTCCTTAATAAATATTGCATTTCAAAGCAGTTAATTCAGAGAAATCCTATCTGTAGAATTTGTCTCCAGACTCAGCTATCCAAGTGAATTTAGAGAACAAACTTAAAATTGAGAACACTGGATTATTTCCTGTGCGTTTTCTTTCTCTAATTATTTGGGAATAGCATATTCTTGCATTTAATTAATATATCCTAATTAAAAAGTAACAGTCCATTTCTTATGAAAATAAAGAAACAGAACTGCAATTATGTCATTTTATGTGACCACTTGTATTTGTTTAAAAGACAGTAAAATGGTGTGTTGGGTACAAAATTTTTAATATACTAAATGAAAATTTTAGTTTATACATCAAACATTTTACTGAATTTGAATAACATCATCAAATTTTAACTTGTTTTTAATTTTTATTATTTAATTAGTTTTTTCAGATTACATCTCAGTTATTTTCCTCTCACTTGTATCCACCCATTCCTTCCTCCTTCCCACTTTCACCCTATTCCCCTTCCCTAGATCTATGACCTAGGGGGACCTCCTCCCCCACTATATGGTCACAGGCTATCAAGTCTCATCTTGGTAGCCTGCTTATCCTTTCTCTGAGTGCCACCAGGCCTCCCCACCATGGGGAAGCATGTTTTTTAATTTTATAATTAATTAAATTATTTATTTATTCATTCACTCTACATCCTGATTGTAGCCCCCTCCCTCTTCTCATCTCAGCCCCCTTCCCCTTCTCCCTCTTCCTCCTTCCCCCTTCCCCTATCCTTCAGAAAAGGGGAGCACCCTTAGGGCTGAGCACATTGTCTTCCCTTGTGGCATGACAAAGCAGTCCTGTGGGAAGAGCAATCAAAAAGCAGGCAACAGAGTCCGTGTCAGAGACAGCCCACTCCGCTTACTAGGGGACCCACATGAAGCCTGAGCTGCCCATCCGCAATTACTAACAATGAATCAAGAAAATAACGTCTAATAACTTGAATTGTTGCTTATATCGAATTCAGATGTTTGGGATCAGAATTTGCTTAATATCATCAATTCTTTTGGCATAATCAGCAGACTCAATAAAATAAAGTTCTTAATGCCTGTATTTCTTCTGTGAGTAATAGTATTGTTTCTTTTCCATATTACTATTTAAAGTTAATTTATTCCCAAAGAATAACTTAAGTGTCCACTGTGGGTGTCCCACGCATGAGGGAATGCCAAACCACCACAACCTATTTCTGTCACCTTATTTCTTTACTATATAAGGGGTGACAGGGGTGACTGTGTGACTTTAATACAATCCATACAGAGCTGACTTTGTCACAGATTCAAAGGTTATAAGGGACTTGAATGTTACCCCAAGCATAATTAAAATCATCATTTACCAGAGTGACTATTTTTTTTCAAGACAGGGTTTCTCTGTGTAGCTTTGGCTGTCCTGGACTTGCTATGTAGACCAGGCTGGCCTTGAACTCACAGCAATCTGCTTGCCTCTGCCTCCCTGCATGCTGGGATTAAAGGCTGCACCACCACAGCAGCTCCAGAGTATCTTTTTAATACATTTAAAATATAATAAAATAATGAAACAGAATGTGTAATTCCTGGAGAGAGGTGAAGGATCAGTTGTTTGTGTTGCAGCAGCCCTGTCCTAAACACTCACACTGACTTCCTCCATGGTCCCAAGTGCACCATAGTGACACTGGACAGCATATGTCTAGCTGGACCAGTCATCAGAACCTGGCTTAATAGCATCACGTATGCCATCCACTGTGGGTTGGAAGCCAGGATAGCTGTCCATCTGTTTGGAAGGGGCATGTATCTGGATAGAACATTCCTGGGGGAGGCTACGTGCCAGTTGTTGAATGATGAGCTGAGAAACAGCGGAAGCTGCCAGAGTCCGTTGTCCCCGTCCTTTTAGCTGAAGCTGATGGGTGAAAACATCAGTGCTTCCATAAATCCAGGCTGCCTTAGGGACCCATCCAAATTGGCCACTGCCCTTTCTACTCCACAGACTTCCTACTGCCAAGGGCCTCATTTTCTTCTCTTTTCAAAATGAAATGTGAGTGTGTATTTGATGCCTTTCAGAAGTCCTAAGGTAGAACAGAACTGCTCCATACATGGTTTAAGGGAAAGTGAACATTCTCTGACAAATATGACAATGGGTGGCCCAGTCCATTTTCAAATTTTGTGCTGTGGTTCAACATACAACTGAATTCATACACAAATGGCAAGTGAGCAGCCTGGCAAATGTCACAGAGTAAACAGCATTGTCACCAATGCCAGATCAAAAAGAACATCAGGGACATGCCGGCAAAGACCTTGGTTTCCTTATAGTTACAATCCCCATGTGAGGACAGCCATTGCCCTCACTCTGTCATTAAGACACCTGGTGCCTGTGTTGTATTTCATCTAATGTTACCGTGTGTGTTTTTATAGGTCTGGTTCTTTAAGCACATGATTCTTTGTTTAGAAATTATTCATTTTCTCAGTGGTGTTCATTAGTTCTCAGTGTTGTATGGAATGCTATCGATGTTTGCAGGGTGTTATTAATGGGTACTTAGGATTTAAAAACCTTTATATAAAGTCTTTGAGAATTCCATGCAATGTATTTTGATCATGTTCACTCCTAACTCCTACGTTTAACTTCTCCCAGATAATACTACCCACCTCCCTCTCCTCCATAAATTTGTGTCTTCTTTAAAAATAAAACCCTGTAGTACACTCTGCCCATATACTCCTAAGAGTGTGGAACCATCCATTGAGTGTGGCCAATCACCAGGAGCCACACCCTTAAAGGAAACAGACCCTCCTTTCTTCAGAAACTACAGACTGTCTACAGAACCTCACCTAGGGGTGGGGTTTGGGGTGGGGCTCATGAGCTCCTTCATACTCCTTGCTGGAATGCTGACTGGCTGGACCCTGTGCAGACAACCACAGCCACTGTGAGCTCACTAATGCAGTAGGCCTGGGACTGTTATGCAATACTTCTATCAACATTCTTGTTCATGGTTCTGGAGTCATTTATCTGAACAGTAGCTAGCTGACAGACATAAAATTACTAGATCATGTGATATGGGATAGTTATATTCATAGTATTTGTGAGAATTACATTATAATTTACATTTCCTTGGTGACTAATACAATTAAGAGTCTTCTGGTAATTGGAATTTCAAAAGCTCTATTTGGTGAAGTATGGAATAATTCAAGTCTTTGGCAGGCTTCCCTTTTGGGTTCTCTGAAATTTTCATACTGCTCTTCGGAGTAAGAAACAAGAGATAAGAATTTACCTTTCCTTTTCAAACCTCATAAACACCTTCCTCCGTGCCTTGTGTTGTTTTCAAACTTTTAATAATGTTATCTTTGTAAATGGAAATTCTTAATTTCAACAGAATCAGAAACCTCATATAGTTAACCTATCTTGGGTCTTTTAAAGAATCCAATTTGCTTTGATGCCTGTTGTCATTTGGATGTGGACTGCTCATCCACAAAGAGTTACGTTCTGGTCATATGTGAGACCTGGTAGAACCTTGAGGACGTGGGGCATAGGGAAGGGTGATTACCTCAAGGGAAATATTGCAGTTAGGAATGTGAGTCAGTTCCTGCAAGAGTGAATGGTTATAAAACAGTAGGCCTGAACCCTAGAGCCCTCTCTGGCCCCCTCTCAGCATGGACTTTCTCATGTGCACAGGGTTCTCACTAGCCCTGAACTGATTGAGCAAATGCTGGTGCAATGGATTTCAACCACTAGCGCTGGGTACAAAACAACCCTGTTTTCCTTCTTGTTTTTGCTGATGTTCTTGTATATTTGTTTGTCTTTACAAAAAATACAAAACCTTGGGTCTTTACCACTATAGTTTGCAGCATAAGCCTGGAATAACAAGGCTTAAAAATGAGGCAGACTAGAGTCTCAGGCAATAGGCAAGTTTATTCAGAGCATCAGACAATTTATACTCTGAGGGTTAAGAAGCGTACAATTACAAAGACAAGCTACACATGGCAAAAACATGTTTTTTCCCACAGAGTCACAAGATTAACAACAGCTGAAGTAAACTCTTTCCTCCCTGCTACACCTGGGAAGAGCATGTGAACACTCCAAAAACAGTTCTATGTTTTGAAGAAATTGAGGTCACAAGACTCTTGTTTTCTTGGAGTTTTCTCACAAGCACACAGAAATCTCACAGAATCCATTCTTGGACTTCGTTCCAACACTTGGGTTCTTTATAACAGCAATAGAAAACAAATGAATAGTCTATCTTAAAACTAGGACTGCTCCCTCTCTCCCTCTCTCTCTCTGTCTCTCTGTCTCTCTGTCTCTCTCTCTCTCTCTCTCTCTCTCTCTCTCTCTCTCTCTCTCTCTCTCTCTCTCTCTCTCTCTCTCTCTCTCTTTTTCTCTCTCTCTCCCTCTTAATACCATCTAGGAGCTGTTGTTTTCTATTGGCATTCTGAACTCATTTTTATCTTCTTTCTTCTTCCTCAGTAATAGTCAACTGCATGAGTTTGACTGCCTAACTTTGTAAAGCTCACAGAAGTCTCCTGGACAAATGTGGAGACTTCAGTGCTGAGCCTTTTTACTATGTTGCAGCTCAAAATGGTTGTTTTATTACCACTCGCCAGAGGGAGAGCTAAGAGATTGCCCTGCGGCTCTAGTGTGGCTGCCTTTCTGTCTTCTCTTCCTAACTAGACAAAAATGGCCAGCAGACAAATACCTGATACTCTCTTTTAAAATCTTCTTCCTCATCAGTGTTTTAAGATTATTTTGTCATATAATCCACTACTTTAAAAAAAGCAATATTGGGGCACCACTGTGAAAGTCAGTCCCCACTCTCCACTCAACTGTGGAGAATGTCCTGTCCATTGGCTAGATCTCGGTAGGGGTTCGAAGTTTACTGCACATATTGTCCTTGGCTGGTGCCATAGTTTGAGCAGGACCCCTGGGCCCAGATCCACCCATCATAATGTTCTACTTGTAGGTTTCTAGGACCCTCTGGGTCCTTCTATTTCCTCATTCTCCCTTGCTTCTCTCACCTAGAGTCCCAATAGGAAGTCTTCCCCTCTGACCCACTTTCCTGATAAATGAAGACTTTCATGGGACATGCTCCTTGGGCTAGTGTCCAGATATAAGTGAGTATATACCATTTGACTCTTTCTACTTCTGGGTTAACTCATTCATTATGATCATTTCTAGCTCAATCTATTTGTCCACAAATTTCGGGAGTTCTTTGTTTTTTATAGCTGAGTAGTATTCCATAGTATAAATGTACCACAGTTTCTTTTCTTCCTTCCTTTCTTTCTTTCTTTTTTTTTTTTTTTTTTTTTTGTTTTTGTTTTTTTTTTTTGTTTTTTGTTTTTTGGCTGTTTTTTTTTTTTCGTTTTTATTAATTCATTCATATTACATCTCGATAGTTATCCCATCCCTTGTATCCTCCCGTTCCTCCCTCCTCCCACTTTCCCCCTACTCCCCTACCCTATGACGGCAACTAAGGGAGACCTCCTCCTCCTGTATATGCTCATAGGGTATCAAGTTTCTTCTTGGTAGCCTGGTATCTTTCCTCTGAGTGCCACCAGGCCTCCCCATGAAGGGGACGTGGTCAAATATGGGGCACCAGAGTTCATGTGAAAGTCAGTCCCCACTCTCCACTCAGCTGTGGAGAATGTCCTGTCCATTGGCTAGATCTGGGTAGGGGTTCGAAGTTTACTGCACATATTGTCCTTGGCTGGTACCATAGTTTGGGCAGGACCCCTGGGCCCAGATCCACCCATCATAATGTTCTACTTGTAGGTTTCTGGACCCTCTCTATCCTTCTATTTCCCCATTCTCCCTTGCTTCTCTCACCTAAAGTCCTAGTAGGAAGTCTTCCCCTCTGTCCCACATTCCTGGTAAGTGAAGACTTTCATGGAACATGCCCCTTGGGCTAGTGTCCAGATACAAATGAGTATATACCATTTGACTTTTTCTGCCTCTCGGTTAACTCACTTAGTATAATCATTTCTAGTTTAATCCATTTGTCCACAAATTTCGAGAATTCCTTGTATTTAATAGCTGAGTAGTATTCCATAGTGTAAATGTGCCACAGTTTCTTTATCCATTCTTCTACTGAGGGACACTTAGGCTGTTTCCATGTTCTGGCTATTATGAATAAGGCTGCTATGAACATGGTTGAGCAAATGTTCTTGTTGTGTGCTGGAGCATCTTCTGGGTATATTCCAAGGAGTGGAATAGCTGGATCTTGAGGAAGCCCTATTCCCAGTTTTCTCTGGTGCCCCATATATGACCATGTCCCCTGGATGGGGAGGCCTGGTGGCACTCAGAGGAAACATAGCAGGCTACCAAGAAGAGACTTGATACCCTATGAGCATATACAGGAGGAGGAGGTGCCCCTCAGTCACAGTCATAGAGGAGGGACTAAGAAGAAAATGGGAGGGAGAGAGGAATGGGAGGATACAAGGGATGGGATAACAATTGAAATGTAATATGAAAAAATCAATATAATATATTTTTTAAAAAGCAATATTTCTTATTTTTATTGGAGGCACAGATAAGGCTCCCTGGGATACAGATTTTGGAACTGGGAAAATTTGTAGACATCTATAGTTTTACCACTTGCTTTTATTTGTCACTGAAGATATAACAGAGGTAAACATTTCTGAGTTTTAACTTTCAGATCTATAAAGGGAAAATATAACAACTGTTTCCCATAAACTGGGGCTGTATTAAATGAGCTAATACATGACAATATTTGCACATCTACCACACAAATTAACACAATAAAAGCTCCCAGTATGACTCGAATAATAATTCCTACCCTTAAATTCATTAGACTAATAGCAGCGAATGTTCTTTTAATTTATCAGAGATTGCTACAAAGTTGGTTTTCCGTGTCTGTAGATTTCTCATCTACAGATTCAGACAGTTATAGATCAAAAATATTTGAAAGTAAGGGCTGGAGAGATGGCTTAGCAGTTAAGATCACTAGCTGCCTTTTTGGAATACATGGGTTTGACTTCCAGCCCACATCCAACCCACATGGAAGCCCACACTCCCAGAGACTCTGACACCCTCTTCTGACCTCCACAGGTACACATGCATGTGTGCTGACAAAATACCCATATACATACAAAAATAAGACATTGTAATTGAATTATATTGAATATGTACTTATTATTATACTTATTATTATTACCAAACCAATACACTTTAACAAATATGTACATGATATTACCTTGTGTTAAACATTAAAAGTAACCTAGAACTAATTAAAAGATATGAGCAAATGCCTATAATTTTTATACAATATTACATCATTTCATTATAAAGAGCTTATCTGACATGTCTTAGAAATAATCTCCTGTAGACACTGGGAGATGACCATAGTTTCAAAACACTGTTATAGTAATGTTACAAGTCCTAACTTCTTAAGTTCACTCAATATGTTAACATGTGCATGTACAGGGCAGAACATAGGCACAAAATGACTCAATAATACCATGAATTTCTCACAACTAGTGAATGCAGTAGAATATTAACTCATAGAGATAGCCTCAAGGTTTATATACATAGAGAAATTTCATGCTCATAGCTTTAGTCTTGACATGATTTTAGGAAGAGAGCAGTTAGGGGAATTTGAGGTTTCTATCAAATACCATTGTTAATTAATTGATTGAGAATTTCTACCATAACGTCAGAGGCATTAGAAGAGATTTCTGTATGCAAGTCATTATAGAAAGCTATACTTGGGTGCTCTGCAGCCATGTGAAGCAGACAGTGTTAATATCCCCATCTTAAGGAAAAGAAACACAGACTGACAGATAATAAATTACTTGTATTCACTGAAATGGAGAAGGAATGTTTAGTGGGCTCTCTCTCCTAAAGCACCTTTTTGTTTTAAATTTAAATTTATTTTTAATAATGTTTTATGCATTCCTTGAAATGTTTATACATTTAAACAATGTATTGTGATCACATCCATCTACCAATCCCTCCCACTAGTGTTCCTACCCCATCATCTCCCTCAAAAGGAGCAAAATAAGCTTTTCTTCCTAGGGCATTTAAGAACCTTTAGCCTGGAATATAACTTGCTAGCATAGATGAGGATTGAGAATAGAAGATCTTGACCTGTGATACCACAGTCAGTCGATATGGCACTGAGGGCTGTAGACATCTAATTAGAATGTTGTTTCTCTTAAATGTTACGTTGAAGTAGTTTTAAAAGACAAGAAATACGTTAGACTAGAAATAATGGCAATAGGTAAGTCAAGAGTCATGACAATAAAGAAGCTACCTGTGCAGGTGAATAACCCTTCATTCATGATCTTGAAGCATCAGTAAAACCCTGGCAGAGATCCAAATGAAGCATCAGACAAGTTAGAGTTCATGGTGAATACCAGCGACCCTTGGATCACACTACTAAGATAAGTGGAAGCTTTGGACAATTGATTGATAATTGGCAGGTAATGCATTGATGATCTAAACATGGAAGATGGATACTCCTGTCTTAGTTGATTTTCTATTATTGTGATATGGCCATGACCAAGGCAGCTTATAGAAGGAAGGTTTTATCTGGGGCTTAGGGTCCCAGAGAGATAAGACCCCACCACCATCACAGTGGGGAAGACTGGCAGCAAGCATTGGGCATGGCAGCCAGGAACAGCTGAGGACTCACATCTCAAACTGTAAGAAGGAAACAGAGAGAGTAGTCTCAAAATGGCTCAAGTCTTTAAGCTGTGAAAACCTGTGCCCAATGACCCACTTCTTCCTGCTGTAGACAAAATTCTAAGTGACAGAACTGATATTATAAAGGACTAATAGATTTTCTTAGGAGACATTAAGTCACACAAATGGAATTTAGCTAAGGGAACACTGCCTCTAAAATACTCCCAAGATAAGTAGTATGCTAACCAGGCCTCTTAGAGACAAGGGAAATTTAGTATGCTGGGATGTAAATGTTTGTTCATGAGAGTTGACAAGCCATCTGGCCCATCCCCCAAGATATGCCTCTAATGGACAGCAGGAGTGGGGGTGCACAGTGGATGCAGTGTAGGGTCATAATCATCATTAACTCCAGATCTGTGATTAAGTCTCCTGTGCTATTAGTGGGAAAATCATTAATTCTGCCACATGGGCAAGATGACTCTCCTAGGTAACAACTATTCAAAAAAAACAACAACAACACTGGTACACTTAAAATCATTTTGGCAATATATAATCTTTGCTGTATAAATCTCCTATCAGCCTGAGCAGCCAGACTCGATGTCTCTCTGTCTCTCTGAAAATTGTACGAAGTGTAACCTAGGGGCAGGACCTGAAAGATTTAGGGATGATGGTGCCGGTGAGTTGCATATGCCTAAGGTGTATATAAGTTGGCAAAGTCTTCTGTTCAATGCTGTCCCTTATTTGGGCATCAGCCCCAGTAGGCCAGGAACTTGAGTGAGGAGCGTCCCTTCATCACTAAGTGTGTGGAGCAATTTCTCACTGAGAAATTTCTACTATACTCTACGTCACACATTCTCCATCAGTCCAAACAGAGACACCAACTGGTGCACAAGCATCCAAATGCCCAAGATTATGGATGTGATTTCATTCAAACAACCACAAGTCACCAATTCATAAACATTCTCTCTGGGATTATTAAACACAGAAACAATGACAATGGATGTCTTCTGATGTTATAGAACAAAATATGAGGAAATTAAATTCATTTCTGAGATTGTAGGCATGTCTACAGATGAGAAATCCAAACTGAGAACCTAAAATATCCCCCAAACACAACACACAAGACAAGCCTGGCATTCTCTCCCCTGTACAGGGAAAAATGTTGAAGTGTGATAGGTCTAAAATTCTGCCTCAAAGATTTGCTCTTTAATCCCAGAACTCAGGGAGACAGAGGCAGGCAGATCTCGGTGAGTTCAAGGCCACCCTGGTCTACAAAGCGAGTCCAGGACAGCCAAGTGTACACAGAGAAATGTCTTGAAAAACAAACAAACAAACAACAACAACAAAAAGATTTGATTTATTCAGTACTGATAACTATATATTAAAATGACCATTTTATAATCTTCTACAATAAAGTATATATCAAACATTGTATTAAGATCAATAAGCAACATGATTTTGTCACTTGTCAGTTAAAGGAAAATGTTAACTGATAACTGCTCCTGGGCAGAAATTCTAGTAGGATTCACACACTCTTTTCATTCGGGGAACTCATCTTTTGAGGAAGTTCATGTGGTCATTCTGTCCTAGGATTCGTGTGCTTAGCCTGTGTGAGGATTTGGGTGCTCATCCTTAAATGGGCAGGTTCTATCTTCTTATGTTCCTTCTTTCTACAGCAAAAGAAGGTAGTGGGAAGACTCGTAGAAAAGATTAGCAGTGCCATAGATACTCAGTTATGAAACGAGGTAGAGAGGTAGCTTGGCTTCACTGCGACCAGCCTGCTCACCTCTGTGCCTAACAATGAGCTGATGCTGACTTCCACCTTCTATTTGTGTGGCAATGCTCACCTATGCAGCCCCACTGGCCCTCTAGTTTCCCCATTGGACTGTCTTCAAGAGCGTCAGGAAAGGAGAAAGCTACAATAGGCTGCTCCTACTATGTCCCTAGTTTTTGTTTCAAACACCCATGGGGCAATACTGTGATTTTTTTTTCTTATGCTGACAGCTACTCAGGAAAAAAGGCTGGAAGTGTGCATGTCATAAGCAAAAGACAAAAGATAAGTCAAACCAAAGGACAGTCTAGGAAGTACTTTACATTCAGAAATATTTTGCAAAGAAATAGAGATATAACAATTTGATAGAAGAAAGTTCAAGTCTTTGAAAATGAAGAGGGAAAGTATATAGATAGGGAATGTCCAAAGGCTCCAACTAATTACACAGCATCCGTGGGAGCAGAACGCAGAAAGGGAGGCAAAGCAGGGAGGCATTCCTTCCTTTACAATGTAACTTGAGGAGAGTTGAGACCTGGGCTGACGTTTTCATAGCCTAGAACAACATAATGCAAAAAATAGATAAATGAGTAAATAATGCTAAGTCAGGTGACATTGTGGTTAAAAGGTTTGTCACCTTCTCTTTGTTGAGTTGGAGACTCATGGCATTTTTCTCTTCATAGATTTTGTGTCTTCTGCTGACTGGGTCATGCTACTGGACTTTGGTTTCTGCCAAATCTGCAACAACAACTTTAACTCCAACTACCGCAGCAAACTCCCACAGTAAGCACTCTAGCTCTGTTCCTGCCCTGACTGACAGCCACATCCACAGGGCTCCTGTGAAGAGGGCAAGCTGGCCTTACCGCCCTGCCTATCATTGGCTTGCCCTTTGTCTTTGGCTGCACATAACATATTCTGATAGTAAGAGCATATGTGGGCCTTCTTCTTCCTGAACATGTGAGGTATGTTCACTTACACTAAGTATTCCTCCAGAAAGACATTCCTAAGGCTAGACACTGGTTAGACAGAATGAGTATACAAGCACAAGAAGCCATTGGTGTGATCTTGATTTGGAAGGCAATGAGTATGAACCAACATCGCCCTTAAGAGTCTGATTTAGTGGGGAAAGCAACAGGACAGGAGCGTAACCCATTAGGCCACTTCCAGGATGTTTACCACATAAGGTTCCTTCAGCTCACGAGTTTTCTGTCTGTAAGCCTAGGGTTTTTAACCTACTACAGGACAGTGCTATTTATCTCAATGAGAGAATGCCCCAAGTCATCTTTTATTCTGGTATTACCCTTAAGGGAAAAAAATTTAAGGCACAGTATGGTAATTTATGCCTTCAACTCTAGGGCTCACATTTCTGCAAGTTCAAGGCTAGCCTGGTCTACATACCAAGTTTCAGATCAGCTAAGTGAGACCTTGTCTCAAAAATTTTTAAATACGTATCTTTTTATACTTTTTTTTTTTTTTTTTTTTTTAGTATTTCTCTTTGTAAATGGCAAATGCCACCACCAGAGCCATAAACCCTCCAAGTTCCTGTGACTAAGGCTACCTGAAAAGGAAACCTGCACCTGTCTGGGCTCACAACAGTGAGTGCAGGGCCCTGGTGAGCTTCCCTAGACAGAAAGCACAGGGAGAAAGAAAGAAAGAATTACTCATTGTGTCCACACCCAGAATTTCGTGGCTAATCTGTGATCTCAATTTACCTTAGTAGACCTGGTAAGCAAGGCTTGAGGTAAGAACTTTCTCTAGATTCTTTTTTTTTAGTTTTTAAGTTAGTTTTTAACTCTTATGTGAATGAGTTAAGGATACATTGGAAAACAATTCCACAACAAAAAGTTCTGTGTCAGGTGTCAAGACATCAGCCCCACCCCTCGATGGACACCCACTTCTGTGTGATCTTGCTCAACTCACCATATTATATAAGGCTCAGTCTCAAAGGAGAAAAGCTTAGATCTACTTAGATATAATTTAGGGTCTTTCGTTCTATAAATGATCTTTCAGCGTGTCCAGCAACTTACCTACTACCTTTGACATTCTTCTCATGGAAATATTTTCAAACTGAAAACTCCTAACTGGCAATGGTTTATAAGCCTACGGTACTTGGGTTTAAAATCTCCTTCTCCATCAAAATCCTTACAAATCCTGTGTTTTTATGGAAATGGGTCTCACTTTAGCAACAAGCTCTGTTGGTGTGTACATACCCCACAAGGATGCAAAAAAAAGAAATCCTGCTGTGATTTATGCAAATTAAACACACAAAATTTTATCTCCACGGGATGCACAGTTCCATGCACAGATCATCAGTGAGGGAAAGCAACCTATGTAACCTATGAGGAGAATACCACTCTGAAAATGAGGTAACTGTCTATAAAGCAGACTAAACTCTTGGGGGAATTTCCCACAAAACACAGAATCAAACCTTTCCCATTTATAAAGGTCCAGTTCTGGCTTACACCATGAAGCTTACCATGAGATTTAGGAAGAATGCATGACCACAGAAGATCATACACAGATATTTCTGGGAGGGATGTGGAAAGCCAACCCTCTTTATCTTCATAGGAATTAAGTCTTCATCTCTGGGTTGGAGTTGAACTTGGCGTTTGCTCGGGTGGTCTCTCTAATACTTGCTTGGCAGTTAGGCTGACCTTCAGTTGCCACAGCTAACTTCTGCTTTGCCTACTTCATTTCCTGCTTGTTGCTCATCATTTTACTCAAGTCATTTTCAAATTCCCCCTTCTGAACAAACCTATACTTTTCTCCACAACTGGATAGGAACATAATCAAGTCATGTTTGTCCATTCATACTTACTAAGTAGATCTCTGCTTGAGAAAATGAATACTTTTGACTTCTCTATCATGAACAAAGAATGAAAATTTGTGCAGGTTGATTTTGTCATAAATTCTGATTACTATATCTTGGTTGAGTGACTTGAACCAGTGTAAATGTGTACTGCATGCACATTTACATATATAAGCACACAGAGCAGTTGTGTGTTTAGGAGCAAAATGAACCATTAAAATGCATTGTCTCCTTTGGGTTTATAGTATCAACAGATGTATGTATTTGCTTTCTGGCACTCATGTATATTTATACAAATATGTATAAAACAGAAAGAATAGATGTAATTAGAGCATTTTGGAATTCAGAATTTTTCTTTTTGCCTTTTTCTCTTCATGACCTTCAATTGTCATCCAAATGCCTAGGAGATTAGAATGCATTATAGGAAGAGAAGGAAAAAACAAAGCAGTGGTGAGCATCTGGTGGGTCATAAGACTCCACAAAAGGGACCAAGCTTGAGTGCTAGGCACATTGAAGAGGGAGCATGTGTTCTAATCCTTCTTTCTTCCCTATAGCACATTTTCTATGGAGCTGGCAACCCACTTGCTTTGTGGCCAAGAGATGAAGACTCTAAATTTGGTTCTCTATTATAAAAGGGGATACAGCTTAGGAAAATGAAAGGAAGAAGGCTCTTTTCTAGTACCCAGAGATAGGTAGATAGAAAACCAAAAGTGCAGCAAAAATACATTTCTCCGGTTTCTTGGGATTCTGAGTGGATCCCTAAAAGGAAGCTTTCCCTGGATGAACAGATTTCTGTTCCAAAATAAAAATAGAGATCTTGCTTTCTTCAATTGCCTTTGGATTCTTTGTAGGATAAACAGAAAAATGACACTAAGAGTCTTGCTGTAGAGCTTGCCTGGGGTCAACATGATGTGACTGCAAGCGAGGTACCTGCTCACAAAGTAATGACACACAGGGAATGGAACAGGGCAAAGGGAACAATGTTAAGAAAGATATTAGGAGCCTCATTTGATGGAGCCATGTGCTCACATAGTACATATTGCACACTGGAAGCCAGCATGGAACAACCTTCCAGACCAATACTCTGAAAAAGTCAGTAGATTTTGGGCTCTATGGCTCCCAAAAGTTATTCTTTGCCCTAAAGGACAGTTGAATCTTAGACGCCAGCTTGGCAGGAGACTGGTGAATGACTCACAAAGAAAACAGAGCTTTAACAGAGACAAAAATTCAACTTTGTATCTCATAATTTGCCTTTATGAACCGAGATGTTATTTTTTCTTATTGACCATTGGTATAATTTTATAAGGAAATAAGAGCACTATGAACAAAATAAAACAATAACATTTTCTTTGTAAATCTAGCTCACTTCATATGTCTGCTATCCAAATGCCTAGGGGATTAGAATTTATTATAGAAAGACAGAAGGAGAAATGATATGGCATACTGTATGTTAGGTCCAAAGCAGACCCATCCCCCCACCCCTAAAATGGCAGTTCTAATGACAATGCCCTAAATAGAAGTACCATGGCTAGGGTAAACAGAGGCCTAAAGGTGGGTTTCTGTTTACTAGGCAATTCCCTTGATCCTCTCACAAAGGATGGCCAGTTCCAAGTCAATTGGAGCAGCCTATATCCCCTCACAGACACTTCCCCATCCTGGACTCAGCACACCTTGATGAATTACTTATATAATCTTTTTGCTTTTTCTGCCATTTTGCTTCTCTCTGATCCCCAATAGATCTCTTCTTCTAACCATAGAGTAGTCCAGTTTGGTAGTTTCACTGTACCCTAACTTACACTACATCATTACAAGATTGTAAAGTACATTTCAAAGAAAACAGTATGTGATTCAAAGGTGAACAATTACTGTGCCATAAGAGGGATCTATCTGTTGCTCACCTTTACAACCACCCTCTTGCTTCCATCCAATAAAGGATGATGAATGCAATTATCAGTATTTTAAAAATGAACTGTGTCCAGATATAAGTGAGTATATACCATTTGACTCTTTCTGCTTCTGGGTTAACTCACTCATTATGATCATTTCTAGTTCAATCGATTTGTCCACACATTTTGGGAATTCCTTGTTTTTAATAGTATTCCATAGTGTAAATGTACCACAGTTTCTTTTCTTTTCTTTCTTTCTTTTTTTTTTCTGTTTCCTTTTTCATTTTTATTAATTCCTTCATGTTGCATCTTGATAGTTATCACATCCTTTGTATCCTCCCATTCCTCCCTCCCTCCTCCTTTTCTTCTATTCCCCTCCTCTATGACTGTGACTGAGGGGACCTCTTGCCCCTGTGTATGCTCATAGAGTATCAAGTCTCTTCTTGGCAGCCTGCTATCCTTCCTCTGAGTGCCACCAGGCCTCCCTATCCAGGGGACATGGTCAAATATGGGGCACCAGAGTTCATGTGAAAGTCAGACCCCACTCTCCACTCAACTGTGGAAAATGTCCTGTCCATTGTCTAGATCTGGGTCAGGGTTTTATGTTTACTGCATGTTTAGTCCTTGGCTGGTACCATAGTTTGAGCAGAACCCCTGGGCCCAAATCTGCCTACCATAATGTTCTTCTTGTAAGTTTCTAGGACCCTCTGGATTCTTCTATTTCCTCATTCTCCTACGCTTCTCTCACCTAAAGTGCCAAAAGGATGTACTCCCCTCTGACCCACTTTCCTGATAAGTGAAGACTTTCATGGGACATGAGTCTTTCTGCTTCTGGGTTAACTCACTCATTATGATCATTTCTAGTTCAATCCATTTGTCCACACATTTCGGGAATTCCTTGTTTTTAATAGCTGAGTAGCATTCTATAGTGTCAATATACCACAGTTTCTTTATTCAATCTTCTACTGAGGGACACTTAGGCTGTTTCCATGATCTGGCTATTATGAATAAGGCTGTTATGAACATGGTTGAGCAAATGTTCTTGTATGCTGGAGCATCTTCTGGGTATATTCCAAGGAATGGAATAGCTGGGTCTTGTGGAAGCCCTATTCTCAGTTTTCTGAGATACCACCAGATAGATTTCCAAAGTGGCTGTACTAGTTTGCATTCCCACCAGCAATGAAAGAGTGTTCCTCTCTCTCCACATCCTCACCAGCATGTGGTATCGCTTGAGTTTTTCATCTTAGCCATTCTGATGGGTATAAGATGGAATCTCAGAGTTGTTTTGATTTGTATTTCCCTGATGACTAAGGAGGTTGAGCATTTCTTTAAGTGTTTCTCAGCCATTCGATATTCCTCTGTTGAGAATTCTCTGTTTAGTTCTGAGCCCCATTTCTCTATTGGGTTACTTGGTTTGCTGATGTTTAATTTTTTGAGTTCTTTATATATTTTGGATATTAGACCAGGGTCTATAAGTCAATGAATGTCAGATGTACGGTTGGTGAAGATCTTTTCCCAGTCTGAAGGCTGTGGCTTTGTTCTGTTGACAGTGTCTCCTGGCTTACAGAAGCTTCTCAGCCTCATGAGGTTCTATTTATTAATTGTTGGCATCAGCTATTCTATAACCTAGAAACAGCCTAAGTGTCCCTCAGTAGAAGATTGGATGAAGAAACTGTGGTACCTTTACACTATGGAATACTACTCAGCTATTAAAAACAAGGAATTCTCGAAATTTGTGGACAAATAGATTGAACTAGGAATGATCATAATGAGTGAGTTAACCCATAAGCAGAAAGAGTCAAATGGTATATACTCACTTATATCTGGACAGTAGCTCAAGGGGCATGTCCCATGAAAGTCTTCACTTACCAGGAATGTGGGACAGAGGGGAAGACTTCCTACTGGGACTCTAGGTTAGAGAAGCAAGGGAGAATGGGGAAATAGAAGGATCCAGAGGGTCCTAGAAATCTACAAGTAGAACATTATGATGGGTGGATCTGGGCCCAGGATTCCTGCTTAAACTATGGTACCAGCCAAGGACAATATGTGCAGTAAACTTCGAACCCCTACCCAGATCTAGCCAATGGACAGGACATTCTCCACTGTTAAGTGGAGAGTGGGGACTGACTTACACATGAACTCTGATGCCCTATATTTGACCACGTCCCCTAGTGGGGAGGCCTGGTGGCACTCAGAGGAAGAACAGCAGGCTGCCAAGAAGAGACTTGATACCCTATGAGCATATACAGGGGGAGGGGTCCCCCTCAGTCACAGTCATAGAGGAGTGGAATAAGGGAAAAGGAGGAGGGAGGGAGGAATGGGAGGATACACGGGATGGGATAACAATTTAAATGTAATATGAATAAATTAATAAAATATATATTAAAAATAATAACCAAAAACCTAAATTGTAATGTCTGATCAACTATACTAATATCAGCAAGCATTAAGTCCTTCCTCCAAGAGGGTTGTTCCTCTCACTCCACTTCACTGAGCCATGACCACAGGATTTGCTTTGGCTAATAGAAAGTAGAACATTGTACCATGTCCTAGTTCCATTAAGATGCTTGAGAACTAGCACATGGGTTAACATGAGGATCATTGTCTCTGACAATAACCATGTCTTCAATTCGCCAATTATATCTAGCTGTCCTTTGATTTCCTCCAGTTCTGACCCTGCCTACCCACAGTTATCACAGACCTCCACAGTTTAACAGCTCTATCCTACAAGCCTTCCCCCACTTCAGATGCTGATCCTAAAGTCTAAGGTAATTGTGTTTTCTGATCAGGCGACTATATCTTAGCATCCCTCATGACTTAATCCTCTCTGAAAAAGCTCATAGAATGCTGGGGGCCAATGTTCTGTATTTCCAGGTTTATTGTAAAGGAGGTAATGAGGGAACAATGACATGGGAAAATGCATAAGGCTTACTGTGTCTGGGGTGCAGAGCTTTGCTGACTCTCTATGGCCACCCTTCCCCTAGGGCCTCAAAAATTCATCCGCCCCAAAGCTTTGCATGTCTCCTTACTCAGTAGCTTTTAGAGTTCAGGCAGCCCCACAGTAGCATCCTCTTCTGGTCGGTCAGTGGTGGAGGTCAAAGCCCCGCTGATTAAACCCTACAAAATCTATTGAATAAAAAGACTAGGAAAGCTTTGGAGCTAGAGAACATATTGAGAAACATGTTTCAACATGGTGCCCACAATAACCTGGACCCTAGAATGTTCACACTGAGAAGAGCCCCCAGATGACCAAAAGAGCAAGCAGCACAGGCAGAACTTACCATTGAAATCACCGAATCTTGAAGTTGTTTGTTACAAATATGACCTAGTCAGTTACAGTGAATGTACCTCAGAAACATGACATTGCAGCATATTTTTTTATGCTTTCAGTTAATTCAAAGAAATGTTACAAGGTGGGATAAAAAATATCTGTTTAGCTCAAATTTTAAAATTGTTGTAGCAGGCTATTGAACTATAGTTAGTTATGGCATCTTACAGAAGTGTTCCTAAGAATACTTTAAGTGTTGAAGCTATCCTGGGTAAAACTGGTCTCTGGTCACGTAGACCAACCATAAATTCCTAAGGTAAACTGGTCTCTGGACCTGCCCTAAATTCTTATACAATGTGACCCTGCTCTAAAGGTTAACTGCCTAACCACTTAACTGTTATCTCTCTACTTCTGTAAACAACACCTGCTTGCTGCAGTGTCCAGAGCTGCCTTTCCATATATGTCACAATTGCCCTTAAAAACTAGAAGCAACTAGAGGTGGAAAGTACTTCCCACTAATCTTCTCAGGATAGTCTGGCTGACAGTTTATAAAGACTTCATTGGATTTATTCAGGCCTCTTGGGGGGGGGGCTTCTCTTCATGTACCCCATAACATAGTCACACCTTGCAAAGAGTTGTTCACGTGTAAGAAAATTAAAGAAAACACTGTGCATTGCCAAACTGTTAGTAAATAATCTTAAATGTTTTATGCAAAGTAGTTTTCAAAGAACTTTTCCAGTGAAGAGCAAAGAGCAATGGTGCAGTGAGGTGGAATCCTACAGCCCCGAACTTAGAAGGGAAAGACTGGAGTGTTAGGTCAGGATTGATGTAGGTGACCAGGGGATCCATCTAGTGAGAACTTGTTTCCAAACAAATAAATAATTAATTAATCAAGGTAACTAGATGTGAACTTTTTCAGATTTTTCAAGATGTGAATTAAATGACCCAGTGGATAAAGTGCTCATCTTACAAGGATGAGACTTGCCTGAGTTCAGGTGTTCTAGTCCTATGTAAAAGCTAGGTGCAGGAGCATCAATTGTAAGCTCAGTGCTCCTATCCAGTGCTCCTCAGTCAGGAGATAAAGAATTCCCAGAAGTTCCCAGGCCAGCTACTCTGATGTATACAATGGCCAACTACAAAGGCACCCTGTTTCAAACAATGTAGAAGGCAAAGACCAACACCTGGAGAAAAATAGTTATTGACCAGCCAGCCAAACAGAGATACCTTAGGAAAAAATAACCTGCTATCTGGTTTCCATCCACCAGAGAAAGTAAACATCTGGTTTAAGTCAACTGACTAGCATGTTTTATCTACAAAAACCCAGCCAGTGCCAAGGGCTAGACAGGAAAGTCATATACATGTTGTGGTCAGTAAACCTGGGTATGGGTTTGGCTCCATAGTGCCAAGTATATATCTACTTTGCTTTGTTCACATATGTCAATATATATATTGAGGAAAAGCCCTGCTACATAAAAATCTATTTCAACGAAAAAGTATTGCTTACATGCACCTTTATTTCTGGAAATCAATAGGAAAAGTTGTAGCAGTAACAAGAGATTGTAGTAATAATAATAGTAAATGTGCTAATAAAAATTAAAATTGGTTCCTGAGCACAAACTTTTACTCTGCACTGCACTGGCACATTTCTATTGCTTTAAGCCACTGAGTTTGTGAGCATTTGTCCTAGTGGCAACAGGAAATTAGTACAACATCATGAGATATGTTCCATACCAGCCAGATCGGCAAACAAAGCTTCATTTTTAGCCCTCTGAATTCAGTGCAGTTATTTCCATTAATCTTGTTCTACAGATAGCAGAACTGATGTTTAGAGAGTAAGTGACTCACCTAAAAGATGACAGTAAACACCAAGGCAAGTTTTCAGCTAGGGCCTAATCCCAGCATGGTCTTTATTCCCTTGAGAGCATATGTGTTTTTTAAGAAGTTACTCTTCTTCAGTCAGTTTTTAATCAGGAGGAATAAATTCAAGCACAGTTTCCTTTATCATGGCTGCTAAGACTGGAAGTGATTTTAGAGCTTGCCTAAGAGGAGGCAGACCTATAATCAGTGTAAGATAAGTTATCTTTATCTTTCACAGAAATTACTATAAATTACTATAATCAAAACTGTTCTGGTGTCTCATTGATGCTGACCTGCTTTTTAATGGCTTGTATCTCAAACTTGAGCTCAGACACATATCAAATACAAAATGGAGAATGAAGTCAAGTGTGTTAGCCATGGGAATTTCCAGGGTACCTAATGCTAACAATGTCATACTCACAAAGCATGATCTGCTTTTCCCATATTACATGTTGACTTTCACAGATTACTTAGGTTGTAGGAGAGGCAAGAACCTCAAATCTCTATAGATCTTAAAGGTAAGATGTGATAACTCAAAGCTACAGTAGTTGTAAAAATAATTACAGAATCATTTAGGTACACCAATCACATTAACATGCCCTGGAGAGGTTGTTTCCTTGATGTCTTCCTTGCTGAATCTGAATCTCATTGAATCTGAGTGTATTTGATTTAAGTATAAGAATGGCATCTTCACCTGTGCACACCAGGGGTATCTAGAGGCTGGAAAGAGCAAGGAGCAGATGCTCCTCAGTTTCCAGAACTTACTGAGTCCTGTTATACTGACCAGGATGCCTCCAGAAGTCTCAGACGACACATTTGTGTTACTGCAAGCCACTAAGTTTGTTGTTATCTGTTCCAAGAATGATAGGAAATTAACACCAGTATGGAGGGAGCTATCATGCACCAAAAGCATCCCAAGGTTCAGTGGGATACAGAGATACAGAACCAATCATTTTATGACCTCATCTTTTTTGCCTATAAAATTATTTCTCTGACTAGGTTAGTAGCCAGACGTAGTTTGAGTTACTATTGCTGTTGTGAAACAACATGACCAAGGCAACTTGGGGGGGGGGGGGAAGGATTTATTCAGCATATACTTCTAGATCACTGTTTCTCACTGAAGGAAGTCAGGGCAGGAACACAAACAGAGGGCTTTCATATAGAACCCAGGGTCATCAGCCCAAGGCAGTGTACCACCCACAAAGGACTGGGGCCTCCCTCATCAATCACTAACTAAGGAAAATGCCCTACAGGCTTACATACAGCCTGATCTTAAGGAGACATTTCCTTCACCCATGTTCCCTTTTCTCAGATAACTTTAGCTTCTCTCAAGTTGATCCAGCACAGTAATGATCTGTCACTACTCTGTAGGCTGTGGGACCTGGGAGGTTGGAGCCAATAAATGAGATGGACTAAAGTGTCTTGCAATAGGCAACTTTATTCAGCACCTGAGACAATTTATACTCTCTGAGGGTTAAGAAATGTCACATGAGTAAAGTTCTCTTAAGTTCAACCTGTACACAATCACAAGAACAATGCCAAATTCTTTTTCTACAGAACCATATAAAGGATATCTCCATTTAGCAAGCATTAATGAGTAACCTGAAGTAAACTAAGGGCTATGCACTACACCTGAGAGGAGTACAAAACCACATCCCAAGAATGTTTTGAAGAAACTGAGATCACAAGCCCTTTCACATGAACTCTGGTGCCCCATATTTGACCACGTCCCCTTCATGGGGAGGCTTGGTGGCATTCAGAGGAAGGATAGCAGGCTGCCAAGAAGAGACTTGATACCCTATGAACATACACAGGGGCAAGAGGTCCCCCTCAGTCACAGTCATAGGGGAGGGGAGTAGGGGGAAAGGAGGAGGGACGGAGGAATGGGAGGATAACTATCGAGATGTCATATGAATGAATTAATAAAAAAAAACAAAAACAAAAAACAAAAAAAAAGAAAAAAGAAAAAAACTCTGGTACATTTACACTATGGAATACTATTAAAACAAGGAATTCCCAAAATGTGTGGACAAATCGATTGAACTAGAAATGATCATAATGAGTGAGTTAACCCAGAAGCAGAAAGAGTCAAATGGTATATACTCACTTATATCTGGACACTATTTATTTTCAAAATACTGATTTACATTCATCATCCTTTATTGGATGGAAGCAAGAGGGTGGTTGTAAAGGTGAGCAACAGATAGATCCCTCTTATGGCACAGTAATTGTTCACCTTTGAATCACATACTGTTTTCTTTGAAATGTGCTTTTACAATCTTGTAATGATGTAGTGTAAGTTAGGGTACAGTGAAACTACCAAACTGGACTACTCTATGGTTAGAAGAAGAGGTCTATTGGGGATCAGAGAGAAGCACAATGGCAGAAAAAGCAAAAAAGATTATATAAGTAATTCATTAAGGTGTGCTGAGTCTAGTCCAGGATGGGGAAGTGTCTGTGAGGGGATATAGGCTGCTCCAACTGACTTGGAACTGGCCATCCTTTGTGAGAGGATCAAGGGAAGTGCCTAGTAAACAGAAACCCACCTTTAGGCCTCTGTTTACCCTAGCCATGGTACTTCTATTTAGGGCATTGTCATTAGAACTGCCATTTTAGGGGCGGGGGGATGGGTCTGCTTTGGACCTAACATACAGTATGCCATATCATTTCTCCTTCTGTCTTTCTATAATAAATTCTAATCCCCTAGGCATTTGGATAGCAGACATATGAAGTGAACTAGATTTACAAAGAAACTGTTATTGTTTTATTTTGTTCATAGTGCTCTTATTTCCTTATAAAATTATACCAATGGTCAATAAGAAAAAATAACATCTCGGTTCATAAAGGCAAATTATGAGACACAAAGTTGAATTTTTGTCTGTTAAAGTTCTGTTTTCTTTGTTCCAACAGCTGCTCATTAAAAAATTTTAAGATGTACATTTAAACATCAGTAGTAATTAATGTTGAGCTGCCATTTTTTCCGTAGAGGCAATGTCTTGCCACAAGGATAGTGAGTGGCCACAGTTTAGGGTTAAGGTTTTATATCAATGGGTAGGATGTAGTTAAGTTGGTAGACAGCTGGCCTAGTATGCATAAAGCTTTGGGTTTGATTCCCCTTATCAGACCCCTATAGTCCTAGTGTTCCACTCCAGAGGTAGAAGCAGGAAGATTCAAAGTCTAAGGTCATCTTCACATACACAACACATTGGAGGTTAGTTTTAAAAAGTTATATTTCCTCACAAGAGAGGAAAAAATAAAATCAATTACTGACCTAGATTTTTTAAAATTTTGTATGTGCACATGTGTACATGCTTCAGTGTACATGTATAGGTGAAAGGGCAATGTTACATAAATGTTTGAAAATAATGCTACCAAAACTGTTAACCATATATTTACTTGTTATCATTTGCTTTTATAATTCCTTCCCAAATGCTCCTGAAGGAAGAAAGGCTGTGATTCTTCAATCCAGGGTCATATTTTGAAAACATTTGACCTTGAGAAGGAAAAAGAAAGAATAGAAGTAGAGTGGGAAATATATAGAGTAGGAAAATATAATTCCAACCCAGTGTATGCATTTACCAAAGGAGAGTTCTAACATGGAGCAGACCTGACATTCAAGTCATAGCTCGGATATTCTGGCCAGGGCCCAGGGCTTCAGACATGACATGTACGGGGTCTACGTGGAAGTATCACAGATTGTTGCATCTTGCAAATGACTTCCACTTCTGCTTATCCGGATATCAAGCATCATATGTATTCAGCTGAGATCAAAATAGAGTGCGATAAAATGGTCCATTATTCCCTGAGCTTTGCCCCTCTGTATCACAAGTTGGAGACTGATGAGCAGACTTTTTATTAAAGCATAAATAAAAAGGGCAGATGGCAGTGAGGTCTCCTCAAAGGTTTCAGAAAGTTGTATTCTGTAGAAGCATTGGAGTTTCTTTGGAGCACAGCGATAGATTCCTGGGGTCTGGAAAGAATAAAGAAAATCATTTTGTGCTTCTTTTTCACCCTCAGGAAAATTTTGATAGAGCAACATTGTCAAAATTTACTTGGCAGACTGCAGAGGGCCCTAAATTGCAACCTGTGGTTTTCTGGGTACAAGGGGCATGATCTTACAGAAAAAAATATTGAAGCCTTGTGTGTTTGATAATAAAATTTTGAAATTTCACTTTTAAAAAACGCCATGTATTGCACAATCTCTCAAAAGTCAGTCTTCTGACAGTGCTCACATAAGTGGGGGCTTGCTCCCTCCGTGGGTGCCATAAGTCTCATATGCGTCATTAGCTCTATTAACCATTATTAAGTGAAGTGAGAATTCTGAAATATTGGTGTCTTTAAAAAACAGACAAATATTATAAGAATGTGCTTTCATTTTAATCCCAGGTGTAGGGATATGGGCCTGCTTCAAACTATGATTGGCCTCATGCTCTAGCCGAGGCATGGTTTTGCCAGCTGCAGATAGTTTCTGTGATTGTGCGACAGTTGGGATTCTGGGAACTTGTCAGAGCGTATGTAAATGGAAGA